>NC_026001.2:38558517-38710245 GCF_000442705.2 Elaeis guineensis | reverse complement strand
TTGAGACTTAGAGAATCCAAAAAGAGGATTTAAGAGAAGAAACCATTCTTCTCTCTTCTTTTTTCTTTTTCTTTCTTGATCTAGAACTCTAGGAAGCCCCTTACGCCCAACCAAATTTTTTTGATATTTTTTCTCTAAATTTTTTATATTAAAAATTAGATCTAATTAATTTTTATTTTTAAAAAATTAAAAAAAATCTGAAAGAAGAACTTCTTCAAGACTGCGCACAAGAAAGAAGATCCATTTTCTTCCTTGATCTAGAACTCCAAGAAGGCCCAAATACCCAACCAATTTTTTTGATATTTTTTTTCTAAATTATTATATTAAAAATTAGATCTAATCTAATTTTTATCTTAAAAAATAAAAAAAATTTGAAAGAAGAACTCCTTCTTCTTCAACGCTGTGCACAAGAAAGAAGACCCTCCTTCTTCCTTCTCTTTCTCTCATTGGGAAGAACTTTTCTTTTCCAATTCTCTACTGTAAAATCAGTAGAAAAGCCTCTCTTTGATACCCAAAAACTAGCAACAAAAGATTTTAAAAATCTTTCAAGAAGGGAGGAGAAGAGAAGAGACAAAATGCATGAGATATGGGCTCCAACTCTTGGACGCAGAGTTGGATGCCCCCTTCTCTTTTCTTTTTTTTTGGGCAACAAGGAAGAGGATGGGAGATGCCCATCTTTCTCGTGGAACAAAAATAAGGGGGCACACATGGGGCGTGGGTTTTTCCTCAATGTGAAAGGGAGTAGGGCGTGAGGAATTAATTATCACATGGGTGGCTTGGTTTAGTCCTATTCCAAAATAGGATTTAAGATCTTGATCAAACTCTAACTAATTCTTAGATCCAATCCTAACCAATTTAGGAATTAGTTATAACAAACTATCTAATTATGTCTTAGCCCAATTATGAAACCAATTAGGCCCCAATCCAATTAGGAATAGTTAATTAAAACCCCATTGATCCAAGGATTGATTCTTGATGGATATCAGGGAAGCTATTTGATAATAGGACTTGATCCAATCAAGCCTATTATCTAATAGGATTTGATCTAATCAAAATATATAAATAATTAAATCCTGTTGGTGCAAAAATTCGCTTGCGCCGGAGAAGCTGGAGTCGGGGAAGTCGCGGTCGCCGTCGGGACCTGCAAGGAAAGTCTAAACCGGAGGTGGGGTTGCTCCGCAAGACCCTCCGATGCTCAAGTCAGTTCTCTGCCTCAACAAGAATGGAGCGCTCGAAACGAAGAATTTAGCAGAGTTTTGAGATAAGAAATGAGCTTAGAGAATAACGTATCTGGGTCCCCCCTTTTTATAGGCAGAGGAGCTAACAGATTGATGGCGACGTTTGTAACCGTCTGGTAGTGGGCACCATAGTCAGGGGAAATTTATTGCGAAGGGTAGTGGAGTGGAATCGTGGCTATCCGCCGGTAGCTCGCCATGTGGAATCAGTTGCGAGGAGTGGAGCAGCGTCCGTTGTCATGACTTGCCAGCGGATGGGAGAATCCCCGGTATCCGTTGCAGGAGGTGGAGCAGGATCGTGGCCGTTATTGTGGCCTGCCAGGGGGTAGTGAACTGTGCGGAATCTGCCACAGGAAGTGGAGCAGAGCTGCGACGGTTACTGCGGCCTGTCAGGGAGTGATGGAGCTGCACGAAATCCGCCACAGGAAGTGAAGCAGGATCGTGGCCACGTTAAAACAGCCTGTCAGGGAGTGCAGATCCATCGGCTGAAGCTCAGAAGTGGTCGGAGCTGATGATGGAGTTCGGCTCCCGTAGGAGTTCGGGTGGAGTCCTCTGCAACTAAAGTCAGGTGGAAAGTCCGGCACCCGTGGGAGTCCGGACGATCTTACCGGCAATCGGAGTCAGCGACGGAGCCCGGCTCTTGTGGGAGTCCGGGCGGAGTCCCCTTGCGGTTGAAGTTATCGTCGGAGTCCGGCTCCCGTAGGAGTCTGGACGAAGTCTGTCTGCAGCCGTTGGAGTCGAGGACGAAGCCCGCTCCCGTAGGAGTCCGGGCAGAGTCTTCCTGCAATCAAAGTTAAAGGCGAAGTCTGGCTCCCGTAGGAGTCCGGACGGGGCTTACCAGCAGTTGATGTTGAGGAGGAGCCCGGCTCCCGTAGGAGTCCGGACGGAGTCAACTTGAGGTCGGAGTTGTCGGCGGAGTCCGGCTCCCGTAGGAGTCCGGACGAAGTCTGTCTGCAGCCGTTGGAGTCGAGGACGAAGCCTGGCTCCCGTAGGAGTCCGGGCGGGTCTTCCTGCAATCAAAGTTAAAGGCGAAGTCCGGCTCCCGTAGGAGTCCGGACGGGGCTTACCAGCAGTTGATGTTGAGGATGGAGCCCGGCTCCCGTAGGAGTTCGGGCAGAGTCAACTTGAAGTCGGAGTTGTCGGTGGAGTCCGGCTCCCGTGGGAGTCCGGACGAAGTCTGTCTGCAGCTGTTGGAGTCGAGGATGAAGCCCGACTCCCGTAGGAGTCCGGGCGGAGTCTTCTTGCAATCAAAGTTAAAGGCGAAGTCCGGCTCCCGTAGGAGTCCGGACGGGGCTTACCAGCAGTTGATGTTGAGGATGGAGCCCGACTCCCGTAGGAGTCCGGGCGGAGTCAACTTGAGGTCGGAGTTGTCGGCGGAGTTCGGCTCCCGTAGGAGTCCGGACGAAGTCTGTCTGCAGCCGTTGGAGTCAAGGACGAAGCCCGGCTCCCGTAGGAGTCCGGGGGAGTCTTCCTGCAATCAAAGTTAAAGGCCAAGTCCGCTCCCGTAAAGTCCAGATGGGGCTTACCAGCAGTTGATGTTGAGGACGGAGCCCGGCTCCCGTAGGAGTCCGGGGAGTCAACTTGAGGTCGGAGTTGTCGGCGGAGTCCGGCTCCCGTAGGAGTCCGGACGAAGTCTGTCTGCAGCCGTTGGAGTCGAGGACGAAGCCCGACTCCCGTAGGAGTCCGGGTGGAGTCTTCCTGCAATCAAAGTTAAAGGCCAAGTCCGACTCCTGTAGGAGTCCGGACGGGGCTTACCAGCAGTTGATGTTGAGGACGGAGCCCGGCTCCCGTAGGAGTCCGGGCGAGTCAACTTGAGGTCGGAGTTGTCGGCGGAGTCCGCTCCCGTAGGAGTCCGACGAAGTCTGTCTGCAGCCGTTGGAGTCGAGGACGAAGCCCGGCTCCCGTAGGAGTCGGGCGGAGTCTTCCTGCAATCAAAGTTAAAGGCCAAGTCCGGCTTCGTAGGAGTCCGGACGGGCTTACCAGCAGTTGATGTTGAGGACGGAGCCCGGCTCCCGTAGGAGTCCGGGAGGAGTCAACTTGAGGTCGGAGTTTCGCGGAGTCGGCTCCCGTAGGAGTCCGGACGAAGTCTGTCTGCAGCCGTTGGAGTCGAGGATGAAGCCCGGCTCCCGTAGGAGTCTGGGCGGAGTCTTCCTGCAATCAAAGTTAAAGGCCAAGTCCGGCTCCCGTAGGAGTCCGGACGGGGCTTACCAGCAGTTGATGTTGAGGACGGAGCCCGCTCCCGTAGGAGTCCGGGGGAGTCAACTTGAGGTCGGAGTTGTCGGCGGAGTCCGGCTCCCGTAGGAGTCCGGACGAAGTCTGTCTGCAGCCGTTGGAGTCGAGGACGAAGCCTGGCTCCCGTAGGAGTCCGGGCGGAGTCTTCCTTTGAGGTCGGCATCGTGGGCGAATCGTTGATTCTGTTGAGGACTTCGGCTGTGGGTATTTTATACCCAACACCAGTCCCCCTACTTCGAGTTTGAATTTCGAATGAAGGAAGTACAGAGAGATGGGTACAGCCGAAGCCGTCCCCTCGAATCCCACGCACTGCTGCCCCCAGATATTTTGGGCATTAATTGCGCGCGTGCCGGAGTCTTTTCGAATTGGGGCGGTGCGAAGTGACTCTTCGAAATTCCGCAGGTACACTGGCCTAGGTACGGTGCAATAATGGCCCTGCCAACCGTCAGCCGCTTTTAGCCGCCTGCTAGGGGGAGTGGGACACGTGTCGGATGCGACTGGCCTGGGGGGAATCGCGATCATTATGGGCTGGATCCCAGGGTCTATTTAAACCCGTCCTCCCACCTTTAGGTGCCCTACTTCGTTCCTGAGTTCTTACCAGCGTTTGCCTTTTCTTCGAGAGCCCTGTTTCAGTGGGCGTCTTCTCGAGTCGTAGGCGTCTCCTGTTTTCGTTCCTCAGGTCCCTCAGAGCGATATAGGTTAGTTCCAGCACCGCCAACCTTCTTCTCACCACCTAGGGACTTTTTTCTGTATTATCTTTTGCATCCCTCCGAGTTAGCTTCCTGTGACCTCTCATTCCCCCTTCTGTCCGCCTTCTTAGGGTCCTTTAGAGCCCCCCCTTCGAAACTACTCGAAATGTCTTCCGGCTCTTCTGCTCCCTGCAGTTCGGGAGTTCTTCTGCCTCAAACCCCCAGGTCCCCATCTCTGCAGACGAACCCGCGTCTGGGGCTGGGCTCCGCCCGATTTTTGCGTCGGGCGCCATTCCGTGTTCCCTGACCTTGGAGGAGCTCCTTCTGATAAGGGTTCAGTACGGAGTTCCTCCGGAGTGCGACCTGGAGCTGCCTGGCCCTTCTGACCGGGCCAGCACTCCTCCTCCCGGTCACTTTTGCTTGTACCAGGAAGCATTCCGTGCCGGACTCCGGCTTCCGCTTCCTTCCTTTGTCGTTGCCCTCTTCCGTTTCTTGGACATCTCCTTGGCTTCCGTGGCCCCTAATTCTTTTAGGTTTTTATAGGATTTCTCTCCCTCTGCCACGTAGTCGAGGTCCAGCCGTCTCTCTCCTTGTTTAGGCACTTCTATACCTTCAAGCGCCATCCTTCGACGAAGGACTGGTGGTACTTCTCCCCCCAGTTCGGCAAGAAGGGGTTGCTGAAAGGTGCCCCTTCTTCGATCCACAATTGGAAGGAGAAATACCTCTTCGTCCATTGCCCGACCCTGAAACTGGGCCTGCCCCCTTGGGGCTCTCTGAGGGATTCTATCCGCCGGGCTCCCAGCCTGGGGGAGGACGACTTCCAGGCCGCCCAGAAGCTTCTAGCTTATTCCGCTCCTTCCCTTCCCAATCTTCTGAGGGAGTAGTTTCTTTTCAACATCGGCCTGAGTCCCCAGGATCCAGTGAGTATTCATCTTTTACCTTATCTTCTCTTTTCATGCTTCCCTTCTCTTCTTCTTTTTACCTCCTCTTCCCTCTCTCTCTCTTTCCCCTCTATTTCTTTCTTTCTCTCTTCTTTCTTTTCTCTCTTTTTTTTTTTTTTTTTTGACTGATTGGTTTGCTTCTTTTTCTTCTTTCCTTTTCTCTCTCTCCTTTTCTTCTCTTCTTTTTTTTTTTTTTTTTTTTTTAGGAATGGACGTCGAAGCAGTGCGGAGGCTCGCCAGGGGCATGAGGGTCCACAAGAGAAAGGGCGCTACGACCTCCGGATCGACGAAGAGGGCCAGGGCGGAGGAGATGAGCTTAGCGGCACCCATCCAGGCGACCCCGGCCATCGACATTCCTTCGGATGCCGAGCCGACAGCTCCTCGGGCCTCCTCGAGGAGTCCATCGATTGGGGCCCCTGCCCCGAGGGTTCGCCCCACGGAGGCGCCCGTTGCGGGGAAAAGGAGGAAATCGGTGGCCCGCAAGGTGAGTAGCCGCCGAAATACTGCGGACGAGTCCCTCTGCTCCGAGGAGGGGTCGGAGAATCTCTTCAATGATAGGGACTTGATCAGGCAGCTGATCGACGGCTGCATTCTGCCTGACATCGTGGAGAGGATCGACTGCGCCGATCCTGAGCA
Organism: Elaeis guineensis; assembly: GCF_000442705.2. NCBI lineage: Eukaryota > Viridiplantae > Streptophyta > Magnoliopsida > Arecales > Arecaceae > Elaeis > Elaeis guineensis. The sequence continues at coordinate 38,704,512 of NC_026001.2, read as the reverse complement.
GCGGGCTTGGGATTCTTTGGGGTCCTTCCTTGAGGTGAGCGACTCTTCATTTGCATGGCTATTCGGCCTTTGTACTGATTCCCTAGCTGTCTTTGCAGATTGGGCACCAGCTCCTCACCTATATCGAGGCGATGAGCCGCATGAAAAGGGACATCCTCCAGGTGGAGGAACACTGTCAGGCGGAGGTAGCTCGCCTCCAAGCAAAGACGGCCGAAGTAGCCGCCCTCCAGGAGGCCCTGGAAAGGGAGAAGAAAGCCCGGGAGGAGGAGAGATAGATCTTGGAGGAATCGGCGAGGAAGGCGGAGGCCGAGGTCGCCCACTTGGTCGAGCAAACTTCGGCCCTGGTCTCGGAGGCCAGAGCCCTTGCGGTGGAGGAATTCAAGGCCTCCGCGGAGATGAGGGACCTGAATATCCAGTTCGGCCAGGAAGCATTCATTAAGGGGTTCGAGCTCTGCCAAGAGAAGGTGGCCAAAAAATTCCCAGAGCTCGACCTCAGCTTCCTAGGCGAGGAGTCTGAGGATGAGGCCGGCCCCTCGTCAGCCGCCACTGCTGTCGCAGCCCCCCGCACCGAGTTCTCCACCCCCCGCCCCTGAGGTCTGAGACCTCCGATCTTGTACCTTTATTTCGTCACAATTTTTCTTTTCCATTTGTCTTTAAAAATCATTCAATCAATAAAGTTGAATTTCTCATTGCGGATGGCTTCTCTTTCCTCCTCCCTCCTTCTCTCTGTTTTTCTTCCTGCAATGAATCATTCTTTGACGCTTTTACCTTCCGATGGCAGTGTCCTGCAGAAGCACTCCCCCTGCCCTTGGGGGTTCCGCTGAAATCGATGATCCAGCGGTTGAAAAAGGAGGTCCTTCACCTGACGAAGAAGTTAAAGAAGACGGAAGCCGAGCTCCGCAAATTGAGAGAAGGTCACTCTGAAGCCGCCGCTGAGGCCGCCCACTTTTGGAGTCTCCATGTGAAGGGAATCATGGAGTATAGCCGGAGGAAGGCAAACTTCGCAAAGGAGCTCGAGGAATGCAAGAAGAGCTCCAGCGACTGGATTTGGGCCCAGGCCGCCAGGATCAGCGCCCTCAAGGTGGAACTGTCAGCTGCGAAGGGAAAGATCGGCCAGCTGGAAGGAAATTCATCCCGGCTCTTGGCCCGGGTCGACGATGACCAGAGATGGTCGCAGAAGGTTTCCGACCTTCAGCAGCAGCTTCAGGATGTCGAGGTGAGCCACGACGTGCAACGGGCTAGCTGGCGCAGGCAAGTGAAAGAATATAAAGGAAGATTCAGGACGGCAGCCGACGAAGTCGTCCGTCTCCAGAGACAGCTGGCTAGCAAGGCACAGCTTACTTCCGCCCAAGATTCTGAAGAGCTCCAAGCCCTAAGAGGCACCGTGGAGGGGATTTCTGTCTCCCTCGGGGAAAAGACAGCCGAGCTGCAACAAGTAAAGATTCAACTGGCACTCGAGCGGCGGGCCGTCGCGGACGTGGAGGCAGAGTCCGAAGTTTTGAGGAAGAGGCATCGAGAGGCGGAGGCTGAGAGCCAGCAACTTCATCGGGCGCTCCAGGATGCGCTGCGGAAGAGGGAAGAGCTAGAAGAGGAAATTGAGAATCTGAGGCAGTCCTGGTTGAGGGATGAAATAGATAACTCTAGGTCGGAGGGAGCAGGGCCTCCTTAGAGCTCTTTTTGTCTTTCTGTCTTGTCATGTAGTTACTTTCTTTTTGTCGTTTTGCCCTTCTTTCCTTGGCCTTCCTGGCTTTGTAGTGTGTATATCGGAAATGGAATAAAAAGAGCGTTTTGGTGTTACCTCGTCCACGCGTTGCACTAATATTGCTGTCTGCCGAACCTTTCTTGTCATTTGACTTGTCTGATGTAGACGTCGTCAGGGGGCGCCCGGTCGTCGATGCATTAGCTCGCCTTTCTCGTCGTGCGTGGCCGCAAGCCCGAACTTGGCCGTCCGGGCCCCACATTATTTTGGGGATGTCGTTGTCTTCCTAATCGGTGCCGAAAGTCTTACTTGGCGTCGTGGACGGAACCTGGCTCCCGTAGGAGTCCGGGTGAAGTCTTCCCTGGTGTCGTGGCCAGAACCCGGCTCCCGTAGGAGTCCGGGTGAAGTCTTCCCTGGCGTCGTGGACGGAACCCGGCTCCCGTAGGAGTCCGGGTGAAGTCTTCCCTGGCGTCGTGGCCGGAACCCGGCTCCCGTAGGAGTCCGGGTGAAGTCTTCCCTGGCGTCATGGTCGGAACCCGGCTCTCGTAGGAGTCCGGGTGAAGTCTTCCCTGGCGTCGTGGACGAAACCCGGCTCCCGTAGGAGTCCGGGTGAAGTCTTCCTTGTGGACGAAACCCGGCTCCCGTAGGAGTCCGGGTGAAGTCTTTCTTGTGGGCGGAACCCAGCTCCCGTAGGAGTCTGGGTGAAGTCTTCCTTTTTGTTCGGGCCAGTGTGAGGTTCTCCTCCCGTTCCCGGCTTGGCTGTGGGGGTGTGTTAGGGCACTGTAAGGCCTCTCCCCCCATCCAGTCTGAAAGAATCGGGCCTTCAACATTGCTCATGTCAGGACGAGGTTCTCCTCCTGTTCCTGACATGGCTGTGGGGGCACATTAGGGCGTTGTAAGGCCTCTCCCCCCATCCGATCTAAAAGAACCGGGCCTTTGACTTTGCTCGTGTCAGGACGAGGTTCTCCTCCTGTTCCTGACATGGCTGTGGGGGCACATTAGAGCATTGTAAGGCCTCTCCCCCCATCCGGTCTAAAAGAACCGGGCCTTTGACTTTGCTCATGTCAGGACGAGGTTCTCCTCCTGTTCCTGATATGGCTGTGGGGGCACATTAGGGCGTTGTAAGGCCTCTCCCCCCATCCGGTCTAAAAGAACCGGGCCTTTGACTTTGCCCATGTCAGGATGAGGTTCTCCCCCTGTTCCTGACATGGCTATGTTTTAAGCGTTCGGTGGGGTCGTATCCAGTCATAATAAATCCACGCCAGGTGGGAAGAGCACGTTAAGTAGAAAGAAAATTAGATTCAAGGCGAAATCGTAAGTGATACATTTACAGGTTTTCCGAGCTCCTCGATCGCGGGTGGCCCGCTCCTCCTTGAGGCCCTCCGGTGATGGAGTCGATGGTCCTGATGGGAGGCCGATCCCTGGATTGCTCCTCTCTTCTCGACGGTTCAGGCTGTGGAAGGGCTCTTGGCCGGTCTCCTCTACCCTCAGGCCTGCGGCGGATGAATCTGTCAAGTCGACCTCGCCGAATGAGCTCCTCGATCTCGTCCTGGAGCTGGATGCATTCCTTTGTGTCGTGGCCGTGGTCGCGGTGGTAGAGGCAGAACTTGTTGGGGTTGCACTTCCCGGGGTGTGTGTGCATCCTCTCCGGCCTAGGGAGCTGCTCCCTGACCTCCATTAATACCTGGGCCTTCGAGGCATTGAGGGGGGCGTAGTTGCGGAATCTCCCTGGTGGGGAACCCCGCCGAACCCCATGGTCCGAGCTTCTTTGCCTGCATGCCCGGGGTGGAGTATGGGCGCGCTTATGCCCAGGAGGGGATCGAGAATGCGGCTGGACTTCCTTTGGCCTTTTCTCAACTGCGGGCTTACTCGAATTTCCTGCTTGCCGCTCCCTTGCTGTCTCTTCATCCTTCATTTTGAAGGCTTCTTCTGCTCGGGCGTATCCCTCAGCCCGAGCCAGTAAATCGGCAAAATCCCTAGGATACTTCTTCTCCAGGGACAATAAAAGATCATTCTTCTGAAGGTCGCCTTTCAGGGCGGCCATGGCAACTGATTGGTCCAAGTTCCGGACCTCCAGCACTGCGATGTTGAAGCGGTTGATGTAGGCCCATATGGACTCCCCTTCCCTCTGCTTGATGTTGATGAGGGACTCCGAACCCTTTCGGGGGTGCCGGCTGCTGACAAAATGGGCCACAAATTGATGGCTCATTTGATCGAAGGAGAAGATGGTACCTGGTTTCAAAGCCGAATACCAGTTCCTCGCTGCTCCCTTCAAAGTAGACGGGAAAGCCCGGCATAAGATGGCGTCAGGAGCACCGTGAAGCAGCATCATCATCCGAAAGGCCTCCAGATGATCAACCGGGTCCGAAGTCCCATCGTAGCTTTCGAACTGGGGAAGCTTGAAGTTTGGCGGGATCGGTTCCTGCATGATCGTTTGGGAGAAGGGAGGGTCAGTACAAATATCCTCACCATAAGCGGGGGCGCTTGGCAGAGTTCTTCAATCCTCCAGTTCATCTCCTGGAGCCTCCAGTCTAGGAAATCCTCTCGACTTCGAGTCTCGAGGGTCCTCTGGCAGAACGGGGGCAGGGATCTTTCAGGGGTGGAGTCGTGGTCCGATTGAGGGCTCTCTACCCTCGGGTTTATTTTCTCAGGAAGGACGGGGCGGCTGGCCCAGGTGGCCCGCCCCGCCGTCGGGTTCTGGCATTCCGGAGATGCCCTTTTCGGGTGCACTGACGCCTGTGGCTGTTGCTGCTGCATTGCTTGCACAGCTTCGACGAGGCCTCTGACCTGCTGTGCCAGCAAGTCAAACTGCTTCGCGCCGACCACCGCCGCTGGAGGAGGAGGAGGAGGAGGTTGAGAAATTGGAGGGGAGGCTGGAGCCTGAGATCTGGCCGCGGAGGCCGTGGACCGTCGCGTGGACGCCTTGCGTGGAGGCATCGAGTGTGGACCCAGTGGGGGAAAATAAGGAGTGGGTGTCGGAGGAGATGATCGGAGGCGGCTCCGTTGAACGCTCCTTTAAGAACAAGGGTACTGTGAAGGTTCAGCCCTTCCTCTAGCGCCAATCCTGTTGGTGCAAAAATCTGCTTGCGCTAGAGAAGCTGGAGTCGGGGAAGTCGCGGTCGCCGCCGGGACCTGCAAGGGAAGTCTAAACCGAAGGTGGGGTTGCTCCGGCAAGACCCTCCGACGCTCAAGTCAGTTCTCTGCCTCAACAAGAATGGAGCGCTCGAACGGAGAATTTAGCAGAGTTTTGAGATAAGAAATGAGCTTAGAGAATAACGTATCTGGGTCCCCCCTTTTTATAGGCGGAGGAGGTAACGGATTGATGGCGACGTTTGTAACCGTCTGGTAGTGGGCCGTCCATAGTCAGGGGAAATTTATTGCGAAGGGTAGTGGAGCGGAATCGTGGCTATCGCCGTAGCTCGCCACGTGGAATCAGTTGCGAGGAGCGGAGCAGCATCCGTTGTCGTGACTTGCCAGCGGATGGGAGAATCGCCCGGTATCCATTGCAGAAGGTGGAGCAAGATCATGGCCGTTATTGTGGCCTGCCAGGGGGTAGTGGAACTGTGCGGAATCCGCCATAGGAAGTGGAGCAGAGCTGCGATGGTTACTGCGGCCTGTCAGGGAGTGATGGAGCTGCACGAAATCCGCCACAGGAAGTGGAGCAGGATCGTGGCCGTTAAAACAGCCTGTCAGGGAGCGCAGATCCATCGACTGAAGCTCGGAAGTGGTCGGAGCTGATGACGGAGTTTGGCTCCCGTAGGAGTCCGGGCGGAGTCCTCTGCAACTAAAGTCAGGTGGAAAGTCCGGCTCCCGTGGGAGTCCGAACGGATCTTATCGGCAATCGGAGTCAGCGACGGAGCCCGGCTCTTGTGGGAGTCCGGGCGGAGTCCCCCTTATGGTTGAAGTTGTCGTCGGAGTCCGGCTCCCGTAGGAGTCCGGACGAAGTCTGTCTGCAGCCGTTGGAGTCGAAAACGAAGCCCGGCTCCCGTAGGAGTCTGGGTGGAGTCTTCCTGCAATCAAAGTTAAAGGCGAAGTCCGGCTCCCGTAGGAGTCCGGACGGGGCTTACCGGCAGTTGATGTTGAGGATGGAGCCCGGCTCTCGTAGGAGTCCGGGCGGAGACAACTTGAGGTCGGAGTTGTCGGCGGAGTCCGGCTCTCGTAGGAGTCCGGACGAAGTCTGTCTGCAGCCGTTGGAGTCGAGGACGAAGCCCGGCTCCCGTAGGAGTCCGGGCGGAGTCTTCCTGCAATCAAAGTTAAAGGCGAAGTCCGGCTCCCGTAGGAGTCCGGATGGAGCTTACCAGCAGTTGATGTTGAGGACGGAGCCTGGCTTCCGTAGGAGTTCGGGCGGAGTCAACTTGAGGTCGGAGTTATCGGTGGAGTCCAGCTCCGGTGGGAGTCCGGACGAAGTCTGTCTGCAGCCGTTGGAGTCGAGGACGAAGCCCGGCTCCCATAGGAGTCCGGGCGGAGTCTTCCTGCAATCAAAGTTAAAGGCCAAGTCCGGCTCCCGTAGGAGTCCGGACGGGGCTTAGCAGCAGTTGATGTTGAGGACGGAGCCCGGCTCCCGTAGGAGTCCGGGTGGAGTCAACTTGAGGTCAGAGTTATCGGCGGAGTCCAGACGAAGTCTGTCTACAGCCGTTGGAGTCGAGGACGAAGCCTGGTTCCCGTAGGAGTCCGGGCGGAGTCTTCCTACAATCAAAGTTAAAGGCGAAGTCCGGCTCCCATAGGAGTCCGGACGGGGCTTACCAGCAGTTGATGTTGAGGACGGAGCCCGACTCCCGTAGGAGTCCGGGCAGAGTCAACTTGAGGTCGGAGTTGTTGGCGGAGTCCGGCTCCCGTAGGAGTCCGGACGAAGTCTGTCTGCAGCCGTTGGAGTCGAGGATGAAGCCCGGCTCCCATAGGAGTCCGGGCGGAGTCTTCCTGCAATCAAAGTTAAAGGCCAAGTCCGGCTCCCGTAGGAGTCCGGACGGGGCTTACCAGCAGTTGATGTTGAGGACGGAGCCCAGCTCCCGTAGGAGTCCGGGCGGAGTCAACTTGAGGTCGGAGTTGTCGGTGGAGTCCGGCTCCCGTAAGAGTCCGGATGAAGTCTGTCTGCAGTCGTTGGAGTCGAGGATGAAGCCCGGCTCCCGTAGGAGTCCGGGCGGAGTCTTCCTGCAATCAAAGTTAAAGGCCAAGTCCGGCTCCCGTAGGAGTCCGGACAGGGCTTACCAGCAGTTGATGTTGAGGACGGAGCCCGACTCCCGTAGGAGTCTAGGTGGAGTCAACTTGAGGTCGGAGTTGTCGACGGAGTCTGGCTCCCGTAGGAGTCCGGACGAAGTCTGTCTGCAGCCGTTGGAGTCGAGGACGAAGCCCGGCTCCTGTAGGAATCCGGGCGGAGTCTTCCTGCAATCAAAGTTAAAGGCCAAGTCCGGCTCCCGTAGGAGTCCGGACGGAGCTTACCAGCAGTTGATGTTGAGGACGGAGCCTGGCTCCCGTAGGAGTCCGGGCGGAGTCAACTTGAGGTCGGAGTTGTCGGCGGAGTTCGGCTCCCGTAGGAGTCCGAACGAAGTCTGTCTGCAGCCGCTGGAGTCGAGGACGAAGCCCGACTCCCGTAGGAGTCCGGGCGGAGTCTTCCTGCAATCAAAGTTAAAGGCCAAGTCCGGCTCCCGTAGGAGTCCGGACGGGGCTTACCAGCAGTTGATGTTGAAGACGGAGCCCGGCTCCCGTAGGAGTCCGGGCGGAGTCAACTTGAGGTCGGAGTTGTCGGCGGAGTCCGGCTCCCGTAGGAGTCCGGACGAAGTCTGTCTGCAGCTGTTGGAGTCGAGGACGAAGCCCGACTCCCGTAGGAGTTTGGGCGGAGTCTTCCTTTGAGGTCGGCATCGTGGGCGGAATCATTGATTCTGTTGAGGACTTCGGCTGTGGGTATTTTATACCCAACAAATTCTATTCAACATAAAATTTAATTTGCATCCTTGAGATCAATTGGAACAAGCCCTATTATTCAACAGGGATGCATCCAATCAATCCAAAATCAATCAATTGAATCTAATTTAATTAGATCTAATTTAATCTTTATTTTTCAATCAAATTGAGCCAATTAATAATCATAATATTAATTAATTAATCTTCTAATTTATCAACTATTAGTAAATAATTTATTGTAATCTTTGTATAGAATTAATCATCAATCAAATTGATAATTAAACCCTTCAATGATTCATAATCGTCGATCAGCCATTTGATCAGACAGGTACTTCTATGTGTGTGACCCTATAGGTTTGAATCTAAGTCAGTAACACAAGAATAATTTTTGTACTATCGATGTAACCATCTAGCAATGGGATCCAACGTCCGGATAGGCCGAATGTATGCCTAGCAACATTCTAGAACCCATGTGGATATAGTTATCATATAATTCATCCCTTTGACACTTGATACTCAAGGATGACTTTGGGTTAAACTGTCAACCCAGGATGAGTGGTCCATATTGTGTCTCAACGTTAAAAATTCTGTGACTCCTCACTAGGACTACTTTAGTCAAAATTTTGCTAAATTGAAACACAGTGATGCATCATCTTCAATTTTACTTGAAGCGGTCAATCCTATTTTGACTCGCACTCAGACTTCACAAGTACTTGACTGTATCCAAAAATCTTCCATTATCGAATTAGAAATTCGGGTAGTCCGGCACCAAAGCACAGTGAGTTGCTTGCAAGTCATTGAGGCGGTCTCAAGTCCGAGGGACACTTATACCTATATCCCATCAAAGCAACCCTTAACAGCAGAGTACTCCAGAAGTGGACATGCTCAGTAAAATATACTCGTACATATCACTCGTATGCCATACCCATGTCACCACACGCTTTGGTTAAGAGGACAACCAACTAATATGGCACACAACGATCTACACTTGATATAATTATCATCCTTGTAACAATTGTATCATTTGATTGCGAGCAAGATTTAAGAACCACATGATAAGTCCTCCTTTATCATTTTTGATAGTAATTCTAAGGACTTCATCATAACATATGAGTTCTATTTTGGAAGATGTATTCTTTATGATGAATCTGTCAGATAACATTTATCATTTTATAATTCATATACTTATATAGAGCACAATCATCTACAATCTAGATGATTGGCTTTAGGATACATTTTCCAACAAATAGTAAGGACAAGTCTGATCTTAGGACAAGGGCCTAAGAAGAGGATTAAGGAAGACAAGGAGAAAAAAAAGCAAGGGTAAGGAAAGGCCAGAAGAAAGGAAGAAAGTCCTGAGGTTCTGCTATCCAAAAAAATTTTTGGAGAAAGAATCTAGAGAGAGAAACCTATTTAAAGGAGAGAGTGTCTTGATTGAAGCCCTCTGTGGATCACCATTGGAGGACGAACACTTGGACGTCTGGTGAAAGTTCTGTTGGAATTTAGATATAGCGGTGTAGGTATTTTTCTATACCTTCAATTATGTTATGAAAATATTTTATATGATTGTTAATCATCAAGGAGGTTTTGATTTAGGGTTTAATGTTTAGGATTTCTTAGTTCAAATTTTTGAAATCCATGCTTTTGCTATACCATCATAATCTTATAGTGGTATCAGAGCTGGCCTTATTTGATTCATTCATATGTTAATATAGTGATTGTATGCATCCTATAAATTATGCTATAATTATGATTATGTTTTCATATGATGATATGAATTGATGCATATGTGATATGTTCTAATAGAGGATTCAAATCTCAGTCGCCTAGTACTCTTTAAGAATTGTAGTAAAAACCATCCTATCATAGAGAACTATGGTGGAAAAGGTATCTGTATGAATCAAGAAGAAGAATCATAAAATGATATTTTACTTTTGAATACTATAAGATTATATTAGAATGTACATGAGATCAAGTGAAGCCCTCATAAATATTAAGTAGTAGTGACAACAACTTTAGGTTAACCAATTCTTGATCAGTTGGTGTCTAGAAAAGTGCTATAGGTGGTTATTTAATTGGTTCTATTGATTGATCTGACCAATTTATTGGTGTCTAAGAAAAGCAATGGGTGATCCCCACCTATTTACTTGACTAATTTGGTTAAGAGATCTTGAAACTGAATAAACCCTAATGTTGAAAAAATTACAAGGGGCCTTCCTTCATGCTAGATCAAAGTTATATCACGAACCATATCAGGTTTGTTGTGTTATCACAAGACTTGCTATGGGGTTGATGTAATATAGTCCTAGTGCATATAAGATGCTTACAATAATTTTGGATTTGCTTCTTTGTTGTGTTACCACAAGGGTAGTTATATTCAAATTTAATTATATGAAAATGAAAGGTCTTACTTAACTAAAATATTATAGTTTGTTGTGTTACCACAAAGTTATTAATATTTTAGAGATCAAAAAATAATTAAAAATTACATGAGATGCAATTGAAAAGAGTTTTCTACCTATAAACTCATTAGGATTTGTTGTGTTACCACAAGGTCTTTATGAGGAATTAGGGACTCAACCCCATTAAGATACATATTTAGTATATCTCGTTCGTCATAGAAGAGGGCTATAATATTCGATAAAATAGTAAAAAATATAATTAAATAAAAAACTTTATTTAATTATGAGTGTCATCATGAGTGGTTGCTTATGTATTGTTCTTTATTTAATGTAGATTAAAATTTTACTATAGCATTTTCATTATCATTGTGAGAAATTTTGGATTCCAACAAATTGATCGGTCCCAATTACGTGGACTGGTTGAGAAATTTAAAAATAGTGCTCACTTAGGAGAAGCTTTTTTATATTCTTGATGTTCCTGAACTGTAAGAGGTTGGGGATGATGCCATGGAGGAAGAGGTATCCACATATAGGATGTAAAAGAATGATAGTTTAACTGTCAAATATATTATACTAGCCTCTATAAAAAATGAATTATAGAGACGGCATGAAAGTATGGATACTCAATCCATAGTCCTCAATTTAAAGGAGTTGTATGGAGACAAAGTAGAACTGTTAAGTATAAGATATCTAAGCAGTTATTCCGTGCTAGAATGATGGAAAGGACATCCGTACAAGATCATGTCCTTAAGGTCATTGACTTGATTACTAGATTGGGTCAATTGAGTTTTGTGATAGATGGAGAATTTAGTCAGGATTTGATCATGCTATCTTTTTCTGAATCATTCGCTTAGTTTGTTGTGAATTACCATATGAACAAACTGAATATCTCTTTGCCTGAGCTGTTAAATATACTCAAAATAGCTGAGGACCACATCAACAAGGATAAGGCTCCAATTCTTCTTATGGGTAAGATCTCTAAGAAGAAATCAGGCATGAAGGGTTCAAAGAACCCTAAAGGTGGCAAGATGAAGAAGGAGAAGAAAGCCTTTGGATAAGGTACTTACTTTCATTGCGGCAAGGCAAAACACTGAAAAAGAAATTGCAAGGTTTACCTTGCATCTATAAAGACTGATGCAACCAATGCACCAAAAGGTGTGTATGAGATACGTATAATTTTATCATTAAATTCTTCTGATTCAAACTCTTGGGTATTAGATACCATCTGTGATTCTCTTATTTACAAATTATTATAGAAGCTGCAAAAAATTAGAGTTTTGAAGAAGGATGACTTCGAGCTCTATGATACTGGAGGAGAGTCCATCCAAGCAGAAGCTGTGGAGACATATATCTTGAAGTTACCTTCTAGAAAGATCATAGAGCTAGAAAATTATTATTATATACCTAAGTGATGGAACCAGATCTAGGGTTTCAGGGTTAGATCTTGAAAAAGAGGGTTAGATCTTGAAACTTTTTCAAGATCATACAGCAGAAGACTAAAATAAATCAAAATTTATTTTCTAAGATCAAAAAATCCCTAGATCTAAGATCCTATTACATGATTATTACATGGTATTAAATCAAAAATTAAAATATATAAATATAGCATGAACTACATGTTGATCATATCAACATGTTTCTATACTACATCTAATGTATGTATTAAACAATAGATCAGATCTATTACCTTGCATGTTAGACGTTCTAACCTTGCTGATCTGGGCTTGAGGATGATGTTGCAAGCCGCACACACGTCCAGCCTCTAGGAGTCATCCACACGAGCCCACGAATCTCGATCAGAAGTCCTGCTTCAGAAAATCAGCACAGTATGCTAGTACTGCGCTGATCCTTCTTTGATGGTTGATCAGGTGCCTCCTTCTTCTTGATTTGGACTCTTCTAAAGATGGAAAGTAGAAGGAGAAGTTTCAGATCTGAGATGCTCTCAGGAAACTCAAGATGGAAGGAGGAAAGATATGAAAATAAAAACCCTAGAAGAAGACCCTCTTCTTCTTCACGTTTTTCTCTCTAGATACCCAAACTTGCATCTTTTATATCTCCACGACCCAAAGGTATTTCTCTCTGATTTTTGGATGGAAGAAAGGTATCTCAAATATCTATCTCCTCCTAAACTTTTACAAAGAAACTCATCTTATATAGAGAGATATGATAGAGTCCTTGTCTAGGTCAAACACCTAGTCAAGGCTTATCCAAACATGGCAAGTTAAGGGACGCCCAACGCTTGAGCACATCCTCCATATTTTCGTGCATGGATCACAAGAAAAGGGTACATAATGTATACCCTAAAAGCCACAAAAATTCCAAAAAAAAATTGGATAAATTCGGTGCAAAATTGAAAGAGTTTTGGATTTCTAAAACTCTATCTCATAGAATTCGAAATCCAAACTTATTCCTTTTAGATTTGATCCAAACCACCTTCCATGTAAGAAAGAAGAGAGGAGACCTTTTGTGAATGTGGGAGAGATCTGGGAGAGGGCTTTTGTCGCATAAAATAAGTGGAGATTGGCATTGAATAAGAGAGAGGGCGTGGAGAAGGTTTATGTGGCGCAAGGTGGAATCCTAGTCCTACTAGGATTCTGTCTCATAACTTGTTTTAATTTGGTTTCCCAAACCAAATCAAATCAAAATTAGATCAACCCAATTAAAATAGGTCTTAACCCAATTAAGAACCTAATTTAATCAGATTAAATTAGATTTAAATCTGATTTAATTTTCTAATCAAATTAGAAATTAGATTGACCCAAGTCCTAGTTGAACTAGGACTAGTTTTTCCTTGCACTTGGCTTATCCAATAAACCAATTGGACTTGATCCAATCAAGCCCAAACTAAATCTAATTAAATCATATTTAATTAGACTTAATCTCAGCCCATTGGCTTAATCAAATTAAGCCAATCAGCAATCGAATTGCTAATAGTTCCTCCTGCAATACTTGCACTGGGTTAAATGTCAATCGTATTGATCATTTAACCCTAGAACGATTCTTAATCGTTGATCAACCATCCGATCGGATCATGAACTCTAATGTGTGTGACCTCATAGGTCCGAACCTAAGCCGGTAGCATAGGAACAAATTCCTATACCAATCGAAGTGACCGTCTAGCAATGGTACCCGACGACCGGATAGGTCGAATGTGTAGAACAACATCCTTAGAACCCATGCGGATATAGTTTTCATATAATTCATCCCCTTGACCAAAATGATCATAGGACACCCCAGAGTTTAACTGTCAACTCTGATCAGGTTGTCCACATTGTATTTCAAAATATCAAATCCATCTGATGGATTATCCTGGCCAAGGTTTTGCTAAATTGAAATACAGCGACTCATTCTTCTCCAACTCTTGGAGTGGTCAATCCCATCTCGATCACACTCTGACTTCGCAAGTACTTGACTGTGCCCAGAAGCCTTCCATCTCTGAATTAGAAATTCAGTTAGTCCAGTACCAAAGCACAGTGAGTTGCTTGCAAGTCACTGAGGCGATCTCAAGTCTAAGGGACACTTATACCTATATCCCATCAGAGACATTCTCGACAGCAGAATGCTCTGGAGTTGGTCACGTTCAATGACGATGTACCCTTACATCTCACCTGTATGCCATACCAGTGTCTCCACACTCTTTGGTTAAGAGGACAACCAACCCATATGGCCTACAGCGACCTATGCTCGATAGAAGTTGTCGTCCTTATTAACAGCCTATCATTTGGTCGTGAACAGTTTTAAGGACTAATCGATAAATCCTCTCTTTATCGAATCTAAATAGTCCTAAGGACTTCATCATAACAACGGAGTTCATTAGAAGATGAAAGCTTATGATGAAAATACCAAATATATTTTATTTATTAACAAATCAATTACAATACTTGGTTGCTCAACCATCAACAGCTTGACGATTGGCTTTTTGGGACACATTTCCCAACAACTCCCACTTGTCCTAAAGCCACTCGGCAAAGTATCTAATACCCATCTTCCACTTGTGGTTGTCGAACTCCTTTATTACCAAGGCTTTAGTGAAGGGGTCGACTAGGTTCTCCTTTCAGTCGATCTTCTGAAGGTCGACGTCACCTCGATCCACGATCTCTCGGACCAGGTGGAAGCGGTGCAAGATGTGCTTCGTCCGCTGATGTGCTTTGGGTTCCTTCACCTGAGCTATGGTACCAGTGCTGTCGCAGTAGAGCAGGACTGGACCATCGAAGGAGGATGCTACTCCGAGCTCATTGATGAATTTCCTCAGCCACACAGCTTCCTTCGCGGCATCCGATGCTGCGATGTACTCCGCTTCACAAACAGAGTCCGCCACAATACGCTGCTTGGAACTCTTCCAGCAGATGGCTCTACCATTCAGAGTAAAGATATAACCTGACACACTCCTGCTGTCATCATGATCAGATTGAAAGCTGGAGTCTGTGAACCCCACAAGTTTCAGATCTGACTCGCCATAAACCAACCATTGGTACTTAGTATTTCTCAAATACTTAAGGATGGCTTTAACCACTTTCCAGTGATCTTCTCCAGGATCAGATTGGTATCTACTCACTACTCCTAGTGAGTATGCCACATCTGGTCTTGTACATGTCATGGCGTACATGATAGATCCCACGGCTGAAGCATATGGGACTCTACTCATACGCTCTCTCTCTTCAGGAGTTGTCGGACAATCCTTCTTAGAGAGAGAGAAATTTCATGGTCTATCGGTAGATAGCCCTTCTTGGAATTTTCCATGCTGAACCTCTTCAGCACAGTGTCTATGTACATGGACTGGGATAACCCATGCATCCTTTTAGATCTATCCCTATAGATCTTCATCCCTAGGATGTAGGATGCTTCACCCAAGTCCTTCATGGAGAACTGTGATGACAACCAAACTTTTATTCCCTGTAGTGTGGGGATGTCATTCTCGATTAAGAGAATGTCATCCACGTACAAGACAAGGAATACCACAACTGGACCATTTGCCCATTTATAGATGCAGGGCTCTTCTCCATTCTTAATGAAGCCATACGTTTTGATCACCTTATCAAAACGCATGTTCCAACTCTGAGAAGCTTGCTTCAATCCATAAATGGATCTCTGAAGCTTGCACACCTTGGACTCATCTGTGGATGTAAACCCTTCAGGTTGTATCATATACACCTCTTCAGTCAGCTCTCCATTCAGAAAAGTTGTCTTTACATCCATCTGCCAGATCTCATAATCCAGATGGGCAGCTATTGCAAGCATTATCCGAATAGATTTGAGCATTGCCACAGGGAAAAACGTCTCGTCATAGTCAATACCATAACATTGACGATACCCCTTGGCAACCAGACGGGCTTTATAGGTCTCCACCTTTCCGTCTGTGCCTCTCTTCCTTTTGAAGACCCATTTACACCCAATGGGTTTAACCCCTTCAGGTGGGTCAACCAATGTCCATACATCGTTGACCTTCATGGACTCCATTTCGGATTTCATGGCTTCAAGCCATTTCTCGGAATCAGATCTCTGCATAGCATCCATATAGGTGATCGGATCCTCATTATTCTCATCAAGTTCAATGGGATCACCATCTCGGATCAAGAAATCGTAGTATCTGTCCGGCTGATGCGGTACTCTACCGGATCGCCTTAATGGTCAGGTATATTGGGCTCCAGATCTGATCTAATCATATCCGACTCAGGTTCAGCTATTGGTGTCGGTCCTTCTACCTGTTGAACTTCATCAAGTTCAACCTTAGAGGCAACGGTTCCTTCACCAAGGAACTCCTTTTCTAAAAAGATTGTCTTAAGGCTGACGAACACCTTTTGTTCATCAGCATGGTAGAAAAAATATCCTTTTGTCTCTTTGGGGTACCCTATGAATGAGCATTTGTCAGACCTAGGTCCAAGTTTGTCTGTGACTAATTGTTTGATATAGGCCGGGCACCCCCAGACCCTAAGGTGTGAAAGTGCTGGCTTACGTCCCGTCCATATCTCATATGGAGTCTTAATTACAGACTTACTTGGAATCCTATTTAACAGATAACAGGCCGATTCGAGTGCATATCCCCAGAAGGATATCAGCAAGCTAGCAAAAACCCATCATGGATCGGACCATGTCTAACAAAGTTCGATTCCTCCTTTCAGATACACCATTATGCTGTGGTGTTCCTGGAGGAGTCCATTGGGAGAGAATCCCATTCTCTCCTAGATATGTGAAAAATTCACTAGAAAGGTATTCTCCTCCTCGATCAGATCGAAGAGTTTTAATACTCTTTCCAGTTTATTTTTCTACTTCACTTCGGAATCGTTTGAACATTTCAAATGAATCCGACTTATGTTTCATCAGATAGACATATCCATATCGGGATAGGTCATCCATGAAAGTTATGAAGTAGAAATATCCACCTCTAGCACTGGTGCTCATGGGTCCGCATACATCAGTATGTATTAGGCCCAAGAGCTCAGTAGCTCTCTCACCTTTTTCAGTAAAAGGTGACTTGATCATTTTACCAAGAAGACAGGACTCACAGGTTGGAAGTGATTCACAATCACTGACTTCGAGGATTCCCTCTTGAGTCAACCTGTTTATTCTATTCTTGTTTATATGACCTAGCCTACAGTGCCATAAGTAGATATCTGACACACTATCTAATCTAGGGTGTTTGCCAGTTGAATAGACTCTTATCAGGCTTGATCTTTTTGGTCTGGCTCTGCACTGATGTCCCAGTCTGAACTTGCACCTTCTTCACTTTCTTCTTCTTGTTCTTCTTCCCTTTCTCAAAGGATCGAGAACCAGAAGACGAACCTCCCACTGAGTTCACCGACTCCTTGTAAAGTTGGTGATCCTTCTCAAAGTTCTGAAGCAACCCCAGTTTCCCGTGGTAGTTCTCTTCAGGCTTTGTCATTCTATAATGAGTGAGGAATGGGAGATAAGACTTGGGCAGCGAGTTCAGTATTGCATCTTTCCCAAGATACTCATGCAAGGAAAAGCCAAGCTTGCTCAATCATTCCATCAGCTCGATCATGTACAATACATGATCGGTGACAGAGGCACCATCCCGCATTTTGGCGTTGAAGATGGCACAACTAGTCTTGTGCCTCTCGACGTCATCGGATGTGCCAAAGGCATCCTCCAACACTTGAAGCATGTCCTTTGACTGAGCCATCTCGAATCTGCGACTGAACTCATTGCTCATGGCAGCCAGCATGATACAGCGCACCGTGGTCTGGTCACTGAGCCACTTCTGGTAAGTGTCTCTGACTGTTCCATGTACATTGACAGCTGGCTCCTCAGGTGCAGGATCCATTATCACATATAGGATCCGTTCATGCTCCAGGACTATCTTCAACTTTCGGTACCAGCTACCGAAGTTGGGTCCCACCAACTTATCATTGTCCAACAATGATCGGGGCGATAAGGAAGTGGCCATATTTGCACAAAGGAGAACCATAACCTAATTAGTAATTGATTCATTAAACCTAAAAATTTGTACTTTAATCAAAAAGTTTCTCTCACTATTTTATTCGAATTGGTAGCCTCTACCTTCAATTCGAGGAATTACCCAAATTCCTTAGCGGGTACTAGAATCCACTTAGACTGCACACAAGCCCAACTTTGGTTGGCCAACCCATGTACATCTAAGAGTAGGTTCATAACCAATTATTTCTCTAAATAATTTCTAGTAATTTTAATTTTGCCCCAGAAACCTAATCAGTAGGCTTTGGCCTCCACTGTAAGGATCCAGTTAGGTCCAACCATTAACATGATCATACTTGGTGTATCTAACCAACGAATGATTAAGCCCAACTTTGGTTGGCTCACCTAACCACCATTAGAGAGATACTTCCAAGTCATCATATGATGAGTGATAATTCCATTAGTCAACAAGCACCAGGCCTTTGGGTCTGCAATGATTATTGAGTTCATGGACTCATTATCAAACACCTTAATGGGAGGCTATGACTCAGTTATCTCCATAACTTTATCATTTTAAGGACCTAATAATTTTAGAGGATTTAAATAATATAGAGGATGAGGTCAGATGAACCAGCTTATCATGATCCTCCCACTGGCTTCACCAAGTCAGCTTAAGGGAGACCATTAAAAGGGCTGGTCTAGGAGCACCTAAATCAGTCACACTGATTTACCTAGCTGACATGGGTCAGCTCGAATAGTCAAGTGATCCGATCAAAACATAATTTCACCAAGAGGCCAGGTAAGTTCGATCAGTGAGAGGGTCTGCCAAAGCTTGCCTTAGACACCATCAGAAATGGCCAGGTAAGCGGGCTCCCAATTAAAAACCACCGGTATGGTTTACCTTAGACACCAACTGGTTTAATTAGTTTCGATTAGATCAACCTAACAGTTCGTGCTAGACCGCTTAGCCAAGAATCAAGTTCATTTGGTTCTCGTTAAAGACATGGACTTGACCAACTACAACTATTGTAATTGATCTAGAGAATCCTTGACCTAATCTAAGACAACAATTGATTAGATTTAGTCAATTCTCTAATTAAGTCCATCTTTAATCTAACCATAGGTCTAACCCAATTAATGGACCTAATTCCCACTAACCCATTAACCCAATGTGTTATGATTTGTGTCTTAGGTTCTTCAATTCACAATCCTAGAACCTAATCAAACAACTTCTTAATTCTTAATTAAGTTTTGGGCTGAGGGTTGGGTTTGGCTTTTCAAAAAATAATTTTTATATTTGTAAAATAATTTTACAATATGATTCTACCAACCATATTGCATGTTTGATTCATAATTAAGATGCAAGTGAAATAAACATGAAACTACTTTAGATCTAATCTAAACAGGTTCATGTAATTGAAACAATTTTAACTTTAAATAATTTTTTTGCATAAAAATTATTAACAAAGAGATTTTATTTCAGATTTAAATATCTTTTAAATCTAATAAATCATAAATTTAATCTAGATCATATCTAATAAATTTATGATTAAAGATAGATCTACACAAACTAGGACAACCTTTGCACTGTAAGGGGTAAACCTTACAGCAGGACAACCTTGCAGTTTGTGATTGATCTAAAATTTTAATTTCAGATTTAATAATCAGATTATAAATTAGATCTAATCTAAGAAATAATCTAAGCATGTATAAATAATCATGTAATAAAGAACCTAGGCTCCGATACCAATTGATGGAACCAGATCTAGGGTTTCAGGGTTAGATCTTGAAAAAGAGGGTTAGATCTTGAAACTTTTTCAAGATCATACAGCGGAAGACTAAAATAAATCAAAATTTATTTTCTAAGATCAAAAAATCCCTAGATCTAAGATCCTATTACATGATTATTATATGGCATTAAATCAAAAATTAAAATATATAAATATAGCATGAACTACATGTTGATCATATCAACATGTTTCTATACTACATCTAATGTATGTATTAAACAATAGATCAGATCTATTACCTTGCATGTTAGACGTTCTAACCTTACTAATCTGGGCTTGAGGATGATGTTGCAAGCCGCACACGTGTCCGGCCTCTAGGAGTCATCCACACGAGCCCACGAATCTCGATCAGAAGTCCTGCTTCAGGAAATCAGCACAGTATGCTAGTACTGCGCTGATCCTTCTTTGATGGTTGATCAGGTGCCTCCTTCTTCTTGATTTGGACTCTTCTAAAGATGAAAAGTAGAAGGAGAAGTTTTATATCTGAGACGCTCTCAGGAAACTCAAGATGGAAGGAGGAAAGATACAAAAATAAAAACCCTAGAAGAAGACCCTCTTCTTCTTCACGTTTTTCTCTCTAGACACTCAAACTTGCATCTTTTATATCTCCATGACCCAAAGGTATTTCTCTCTGATTTTTGGACGTCAGAAAGGTCACTCAAATATCTATCTCCTCCTAAAATTTAATGAAGAAACTCATCTTATATAGAGAGATATGATAGAGTCCTTGTCTAGGTCAAACACCTAGTCAAGGCTTATCCAAACATGGCAAGTTAAGGGACGCCCAACTCTTGAGCACCTCCTCCATATTTTCGTGCATGGATCACAAGAAAAGGGTGCATAATATATACCCTAAAAGCCATGAAAATTCCAAAAAAAATTTGGATAAATTTGGTGCAAAATTGAAAGAGTTTTGGATTTCTAAAACTCTATCTCATAGAATTCGAAATCCAAACTTATTCCTTTTAGATTTGATCCAAACCACCTTCCATGTAAGAAAGAAGAGAGGAGACCTTTTGTGAACGTGGGAGAGATCTGGGAGAGGGCTTTTGTCGCACAAAATAAGTGGAGATTGGCGTTGAATAAGAGAGAGGGCGTGGAGAAGGTTTATGTGGTGCAAGGTGGAATCCTAGTCCTACTAGGATTCTGTCTCATAACTTGTTTTAATTTGGTTTTCCAAATCAAATCAAATCAAAATTAGATCAACCCAATTAAAATAGATCTTAACCCAATTAAGAACCTAATTTAATCAGATTAAATTAAATTTAAATCTGATTTAATTTTCTAATCAAATTAGAAATTAGATTGACCCAAGTCCTAGTTGAACTAGGACTAGTTTTTCCTTGCACTTGGCTTATCCAATAAACCAATTGGACTTGATCCAATCAAGCCCAAACCAAATCTAATTAAATTATATTTAATTAGACTTAATCTCAGCCTATTGGCTTAATCAAATTAAGCCAATCAGTAATCGAATTGCTAATAGTTCCTCCTGCAACACTTGCACTGGGTTAAATGTCAATCATATTGATCATTTAACCCTAGAATGATTCTTAATCGTTGATCAACCATCTGATCGGATCATGAACTCTAATGTGTGTGACCTCATAGGTCCGAACCTAAGCTGGTAGTATAGGAACAAATTTCTATACCAATCAAAGTGACCATCTAGCAATGGTACCCGACGATCGGATAGGTCGAATGTGTAGAACAACATCCTTAGAACCCATGCAGATATAGTTTTCATATAATTCATCCCCTTGACCAAAATGATCATAGGACACCCCAGAGTTTAACTGTCAACTCTGATCAGGTTGTCCACATTGTATTTCAAAATATCAAATCCATCTGATGGATTACCCTGGCCAAGATTTTGCTAAATTGAAATACAGCGACTCATTCTTCTCCAACTCTTGGAGTGGTCAATCCCATCTCGATCATACTCTGACATCGCAAGTACTTGACTGTACCCAGAAGCCTTTCGTCCCTGAATTAGAAATTCAGTTAGTCCAGTACCAAAGCACAATGAGTTGATTGCAAGTCACTGAGGCGATCTCAAGTCTAAGGGACACTTATACCTATATCCCATCAGAGACATTCTCGACAGCAGAATGCTCTGGAGTTGGTCACGTTCAATGATGATGTATCCTTACATCTCACCTGTATGCCATACTAGTGTCTCCACACTCTTTGGTTAAGAGGACAACCAACCCATATGGCCTACAGCGACCTATGCTCGATAGAAGCTGTCGTCCTTATTAACAGCCTATCATTTGGTTGTGAACAGTTTTAAGGACTAATCGATAAATCCTCTCTTTATCGAATCTAAATAGTCCTAAGGACTTCATCATAACAACGGAGTTCATTAGAAGATGAAAGCTTATGATGAAAATGCCAAATATATTTTATTTATTAACAAATCAATTACAATACTTGGTTGCTCAACCGTCAACAGCTTGACGATTGACTTTTTGGGACACATTTCCCAACACTAAGATCATTAAGAATATTATTTCTATATCGTTGCTATTGCAATAAAGATATGAAATAAATAGAAAGAGCAATAGTTGCTCAATTTTTTATTCTAATAAAATTATCTATCATGGTATTTTTAATAATGGCCTTCTGATTCTATCTCTTAATGACAATGTATTTCATGTAGATGAAAGCAAAAAATGAAAGAGAAAAAATATAAATAATACTTTACTTTGGCATTGTCGACTTGGTCATATAAGTAAGACAAAAATTAACAAGTTATACAAAAAAAAATTCTTTGGTCCTTATAATTATGAATCATTAGAAACTTGTGAATCTTGTCTTATGAATAAAATGATAAAAACTCTATTTAGTGGATATGGAGAAAGGACAAATGAGTTATTAAGACTTGTATATACAGATGTATATGATCCTATGACAACTGAAGCCAAAGGAGGATGCTCTTATTTTATTACATTCACTGATGATTTATCTAGATTTGGATATATATATCTTATGAAATATAAATCTGAGGTCTTTGATAAATTTAAAGAGTATCAAAGTATGGTTGAGAAATAAACTGAAAAAAGTATTAAAATTCTTCAATCTGATCGAAGAGGAGAATATTTATCCAGTGAATTCTAAAACATCTTAAGAAAAAAAGAGATTCTCTTAGAATGGAACCCTCCTTATATACCACAGGTAAATGGTGTAGCTGAAAGAAAGAATCACACTTTATTAGATATAGTGCGGTCTATGATGTGCTTTACAGACTTATCTATTTTCTTCTGAAGATATGCCCTAGAGGTTATTGTATATATACTGAGCAAAATATCTTCAAAATCTATGTCAAGCACTCCATATGAGATATAGAGAGGTAAAAAGCCTAATCTTAAGTATCATAAGATATGGAGCTGTCCTACTTATGTAAAAAAAAAATTTGGATAAAAACTAAGTGCTAGGGCAGATAAATACTTATTTGTAGGATATTCTAAAGAGAGTATGGATTACCTCTTTTATCATCTTACTGAATAAAAAGAATTTATCAATAAATATGCCACTTTTATGAAAAAAAGTTTATCCTAGAGAAAGACAGTGGGAGAAAAATTAAACTTAAAGAAATTCAAGATCTACAAGTAGAAGCACAAGATATTCCTCAACCAAAAGTACCTATTGATGAGGTACAATCACAAAACACACCTCCTCTCCATAGGTTACATAGAGTGTGAAATACACCTTTAAGGTATGGGTTCGTTATTAAGAATAATGAAGCCTACTTCAATGAAAATGATGAACCTTTGACCTATACAGAAGCTGTCATAAGTAAGGACTCAGACAAATAGCTAAAGGCAATGAAATTCGAAATGAACTCAATGTACTCCAACCAAGTATGGACTTTGGTTGATGCACCAGAGGGTGTGACCCTTGTTGGATGTAAATAGGTCTGTAAGAAAAAGATTGGAGCAAATGGTCAAGTCGAAATCTATAAAGTCAGGTTGGTGGCTAAAAATTTCAGACAAAAATAGGGTATAGATTATGATGAAATATTTTTACCTGCTGTCATGCTCAAATCTATTCAGATTATGCTTGCAATAGCATTATACTATGATTATGAAATCTGTCAAATAGATGTAAAGACCGCTTTCCTTAATGGTTATCTTGAGAAAAAATTTACATGTCTCAACTAGAAAGATTTATCTCAAGAGGGAGAGTAAACCAGGTATGCAAGCTTAAAAAATCTATTTATCGATTAAAATAAGTCTCAAAGAGTTGGAACATCTACTTTGATGTAACAGTCAAAGAGTTTGGTTTTATCAAAAATATGGATGAATTTTATGTATATAAGAAGACTAGCGGGAGTGCCATTGTCTTCTTAATTTTGTATATGGATGACATACTTCGTATTGAGAATAATATCCCAATATTACAATCGATCAAGATATGGCTATCAAGTAAGTTTTTCATGAAAAATTTCAGTGAAGCATCCTATATACTTGGTATTAAGATCTATGGAAATAGATCTAAGAGGATGTTAGGCTTGTCCCAATCTAAATACATGGATCTTGTGTTAAAAAAGTTCAGCATGGATGGAAGTAAAAGAGGTTACTTATCCATGAGTCAAGGCACACATCTCTCTAAAAGAATGGCTCCTAAAACATCGAAAGAGAGAAATAGAATAAGTACTATTTTCTACGTTTTGATAGTAGAATCAATCATGTATGCT
Source organism: Elaeis guineensis (assembly GCF_000442705.2). Lineage (NCBI taxonomy): Eukaryota > Viridiplantae > Streptophyta > Magnoliopsida > Arecales > Arecaceae > Elaeis > Elaeis guineensis. The sequence goes on along the minus strand of NC_026001.2, from coordinate 38,680,632 downwards.
ATGCGATGCTATGTACCAGGCCTGATGTTGCCATGCCTTAGGTATAGTTGATAAATTTTAGGTTGATCTAGATGAGGATCATTGAAAATTAATAAAAAATATTCTTAAGTACTTAAGAAGACTAAGAATATTTTTCTGATATATGGAGGATCTGATCTAAAACTAGAAGGATATTCTGAATCTAATTTTCAATCAAGCCCTGATGATAGTAAGTCCACTTTAGGATATATTTTTACTCTAAATGATAGAGCAATAAGTTAGAAAAAATTTAAGCTACAGACTGTAGCTGACTCAATCACAGAGACAGAGTACATAGCTACAGTGAAACCGTCAAGAAAGCTGTCTGGATGAAGAAGTTCATCACTGATTTGGGTGTCGTTCCTGAAATTGAGAACTTAGTACCACTTTACTGTGATAATACTGGAGCTGTTGCTCAAGCAAAGGAACCAAGGTCTCATCATAAATTTAAGCACATTCTAAGGCACTTCCACCTCATTCATAAAATTATCGAGAGACAAGATATAGTCATTGAACGAGTAGATACAAAGAACAATATAGCAGACCCATTCACTAAGCCTCTACCATATTAGCAGTTCGATCGCCATCTTGATTGTATCGGGATAAAATATAAGGGTGATTGGCTTCAGTGCAAGTGGGAGATTGAAAAGAACATGCCTTATAAGCTAATAAAATTTATATTTTGATTGGTTTTCTTTGTAATCTTCCAGACTCATGTAATTGGTACTTTATAAATATAAAGTATTTATTTATTATCATATGCCGCATCTTACTTTTGTAAAAATTATGATGAACCTCATAAATCAAGACAATAGTTTTAAGATTATGATGAGATCATACCTATGAGATCTAAAATCCTAAAATCTTGATTTAGAATATTTTAGTCATAGGAACATTGAGTAGGAGATTAATGTTTCGGATAGACTGGCACACCCTACGTATGCTTAATGTTGAGAGTGGCTGATCTCATAAGCCACTTATGTGAGATACTAATATGAGGATGTGAGTGCTCATTAGAGAATGAGTTCACTGAAATGATCCATGTTAAGAAATATCTCATGGAATCTTCTTACCCATCAAAAGATATTTTCTTATAGTGGGAGTTGTGTATATAGTCCTTCGACTTGAGACTATCATTGAATCTTGTATACATAAATTCATATTTTAATTCGTATTCATATAGTCATATACGGGATGTTCTGGATATGGTGGGGTATGTATAGAAGTTGTGAGTAGGTCAACATGGAATCGATCACTCTTGATAAGAAGAGATCGCATCCTACTTGCTCTAATCGACTGATGATTTAGGGAGTCATTAATCAAAACTGGATGAAAATTAGAAAGAATTTTTAATATTTTATTAATCAAATTATCATAAGATTGAGAGAGATATGAATTTGAAATTGGATTTGACATGATTCTATATCCATAATCATATTCGAAATGCAGGATGATCGCAGGATCGAATTGCACGATAACTCACCACTTAAGGATATTTTTGATATTTCTATCAAAATTTTATATCTTCTAGATAGGCATGATACGATGCTAGACATCAATTTTGTCTTGTAGGTTTGATTAAATCAAAGAGTTTAATTTGATTACCAATTAGAAAGGATTCTAATTGCTGAAATCGGGTTAGCTCGATTGGACCTAAATTGGTTAGATTGGATTTTAATCAAATCTGATCAATTTGCATCCAAACCTACTACTGGCTAGATGTAGAATTTAATGGGTCACACATAAAAGAAATTAATCAAGTATCTAATTGGATTAGATCATGTTTGCAAGATGAACATGCTAGCACATGTTGCAAACCCTAACTCCTAGTTTCGAATCGGATTTGAAATTAGTTTCGGATTGGGATAATTAAATCCAATTAAACTCAAACCAAATTTGGATCTAACTTGGGTTAACCCTTGGCTGGTTGAGCCAAGGTGTTGGTGCCACAAACCAAGCATCCCATATGCCAGAGTTTCTCTCTTTGACACATGGTGTATTTTTTTGTGCGCAAAATTTTTGTTGGCGTCCCATGGGATGGGATGCCCCTTTCCTAATCTTATCCATTTATTCCATGGTGAAATATTTTGTGAAGATTTTAGATCTTAATTTAGGCACAGAGGAGTCCCTCTTTGGCTGAAATACTTCATGGGATATCATAGGAAATTGGATAAGTTTTGAACCCTAGCCGCCCCTCCTTATCTTTGGCCCCACTTGGACTTAGAGTCCAAGTGGTTAAAACCTCTACTCCCTTCTTATTTTTCCATGCCTAATCTGAAGTTGGCACCTCCATTTTGAGCCCTTGGATGGCCATGGAGCACTGATCAATGGTAGAAAAAAATGGCACCCAAGTTAAGTCTCGCGATGCATGAAAAAACATCGGAGAATTATTTTTTCGAAGAGTCCTTCTGCACGAAGTGACTCTTGGAAATAATTCAGATGATGTCCACATATCATAGGAACTTGGACCAACATGAGATGATGTGGTTGGGCATGAGATTAGAAGAGGAGTGAGATATTCCAAGGATGGGGCATGAGTTGATTCCGATGGCACCCTGTCACTAACTATAAGTAATTTTGTACATCGAAGACTTCAGATCATCCAAATACCTTCTTTCTTACAACCTCTTCCTATTGTCCAATTGTCTCCTTCTTTTCCTTGTTAGGACAAGACCTAAAATAGTAAGGATAAGTCCGATCTTAGGACAAAGGCCTAAAAAGAAGATTAAGGAAGACAAGGAGAAAAAAAAAGCAAGGGTAAGGAAAGGCTAGAAGAAAGGAAGTCTCGAGGTTCTGCTATCTAGAATAGTTCTTGGAGGGAGAATCTAGAGAGAGAAACCTATCTAAAGGAAAGAGTATCTTGATTAAAGCTTGTGTGGATCACCGTTGGAGGGCGAATACTTGGGCGCTTGGTGGAAGTTCTGTCGAAATTTGAATATAGCACTATGGGTATTTTTCTATACCTTCAATTATGTTATAAAAATATTTTATATGATTGTTAATCATCAAGGAGGTTTTGGTTTAGGATTTAATATTTAGATTTTTAGTTTAAATTTTTGAAATATATACTTTCACTGTACCATCATAATCCTACAGCACCAAAGCACAGTGAGTTGCTTGCAAGTCACCATGGTGATCTCAGGTCGAATGGACATTTATACCCATATCCTTCATAAGTTACTCTTGACAGTAAAGTACTCAGTAGTTGGTCATGTTCAGTGAGATGTATCCCTACGTCTCACTTGCATGCCATGCCAGTGTCTCCACACTCCTTGGTTAAAAGGACAATCAATACACATGGCACACAACGACCTATACTTGATATAGCTATCATCTTAATAATAGTATATCATTTATTTGTGAACTAAAATTCAAAGACTAAATGACATATCCTCCTATATTGATTCAAATAGTCCAAAGATTTTATCACAAAATATAGGAGTCCAAATAAGATGTACACAAATGATGAGAAAATTAAATAATATTTACTAATTCAATAATTTATATATAATTATAATGATTAAAAAAATTATCAACAGACTGATGATTGACTTTGAGACATAATTCCCAATATGCAAGCCCCTTGATCTTATCCAAGGGGGCGTGTGCCCTTCTTTCTATGCCCAAAACACCAAAGAAATATGTGGGGTGCTAACATCCTTTAATTCTTACATGGGTAGCTTAAGGGACTCCAACTCTTGGTGTCCAAATGAGCTTGCTTTGATTTGATCAAACCCTATCCAATAGAAATTCAATCAGGAGAAACTGGGTTTGATCATGTGCTAGCATGATTTTCTTATACTTAAAATTAAGATTGAATTAATCCTAATCCAATCAAACTATGCGAGCCTAATTGTATAATCCTAGACTAATATCCTTGTTAGTGTGACCCCATAGATTTAATTTTATTTGGTAGTGGGATATATTGTGATCTCCATCATCAATATCATCGAAATCTTTTCGAAAGATTGAAACTCCTTCCAATTCAATCAATTTAGAATTATCGATCATCGAGATAATTCTAATTGATCCTACGATCCATCAGTGACACCTCTAGGTGTGGCTATCATATGATTCGATTCTTCTACTATGAGTCTCGATAAGACATAGGTTAAGGATAGCTCATCAAATCTGATTCTTGTCATATGCTAGAATCAATCAACTCGAGTCCATTGTGAAACTTTATAGAAATACCTTTCCATCATTTCCATTGCCATGATCATGGGCTTTAAGACTCGTGTCATGATCTATATAGGACTACTCCTTATCTACTGAAATCGATAGATCCTATCTAGTGTGTACTCTATTCCTACAATGAACCTACTACAGCCAAAATACACCTTAAGACTCTGTATGGCTAGAAACTCAGTTATGATATAGTCAAACTATAGTAGCCTCACTGTGAACAGTCGAGACACCGCAGGTCTAAGAACTAGACATGCTATCGTAGCATCGAGTTAGTCACTGATGAGAAGATAGATATCCTAGTGACTACTTGTGATTGGTCACACTCAGTATCCTTATTCCTAACAAACACTTGCACTCTCACTCTGATGTCTCCATATCATAGATTCAAGACCCATCTATCCTAAGAAAGCAATCATGCACCAATCTCTCTAGATCAAATACTGTCTCTGTGATGATCTACGATCGAAAGTGATTTATGAATTAATTATTAACGACACATGTCTCAAATTCTCAACTTTTGAAAATATGTGTCATTATACCTATTAACTTAATGGATGATTCATAGATACTTAATAAATACAGATATAAATAAAAATGAATCTAATTTTATTAATTTATATATCAATATTATAAAATATATCCTAAAAAAATTTTATAAGTATCGATCATTCTGACTTCTACGGCATACATCTAACAACCTTCCACCTGACCTAAAGCCAATTGGCTATAAATCTAAGTTTTATCTTCTCAAGATGGGCTTAAATCTTTTGCTGGCTTAATTGCTTTGTCAGTGGGTCAGCCACATTATCTGCGGCATCGACTCTCATCACCTTATTGTATCCCTTCTCGAGATAATTACGGATGAGGGGAATCATCACTCGATGTGCTTGAACTTCTGATGAGACCTCGGCTTCGTAGTAAGTGCTGTGGCACTGTTGTTGTCATAGAATAGTGGGACGACATCTGATGGCATCACATCCAGCTCTGCAATGAACTTTTTGAACCAGAATGCCTTTTTAGCAGCTTTTGATGCGGTGATGTACTTTTCTTCTATGGTGGAGTCTACTATAAAGGCTATTTGGAACTCTTTCAGCTCACAACACTATCACTGTATAAGAAAATATTGCCTGATGTCGACTTTTGATCATCAATGTCAGACATAAAATCTGAATCAGTATATCCCTGCACCCTTAATTCTCCATTCTAAAGATAAAAAATATATTCTTAGTCCTTCTCAAGTACTTAAGTATATATTTTACAGAAGTCTAGTGCTCTTCTCTTGGATTTGACTATATCTGCTTGTAACACTCACAGCATGGATGATATTAGGTCATGTACAAAGCATGATGTACATGAGGCTCCCTACTGCTGAAGTATAAGGGATCTCGCTCATGTGTTCTATCTCTTCTGATGTGTTGGGGTACATCTTCTTGGAGAGATAGATTTCATATCTGAAGGGTACAAGTCTCCTCTTGAAGTTTTCCATACTGAACCTCTTCAGCACCTCCTCGATGTATATTTTCTGTAACATCCTAGTATCCTTCTAGATCTATCTCTATAGATTTTAATCCCTAAAATAAAGGATGCTTCCCCCAGATTTTTCATGAAAAATTTCTTGGACAACCACAACTTGACTGACGTTAACATGAGAATATCATTCCCAATTAGGAGGATGTCATCCATATACAATACGAGAAAAGTGACAACACTTCCACTGACCTTTTTGAAGATGCACGTTCCTTTTCATTTTTGATGAAACCAAATGATTTGATTACATCATTAAAACATGCATTCTAACTCGAGATGCTTGCTTGAGTCTATAAATGGACCTTTATAGTTTGTAAACCTTGTGATCTCCATCACTAGAAGTGAAGCCCAACGGCTGCTTCATATAGATATCTTCCTCAAGATATCCCTTAAGAAAAGCCATTTTCACATCTATTTGCATATCTCATAGTCAAGATATACTGTAATGGCAAGCAATATTCAGATGGATTTAAGTATAGCAACTGACAAAAAGGACTCCAGATAGTCAATGCCTTTAAAGGTCTCTACCTTTTCATCCGAATCAATTTTTTTCTTGTAGATCTATTTACACCAATAGTACAATACTGCTGGTAGATCCACTAGGTTTCAGACTTGGTTTGAGCGCATCAAGTCAATTTCTGACTTCATTGTCTCTAATTATTTTTCGAAGTCGATATCTGATATCGCTTTATCATAGATTTTTGGGTCTTTACCATGTACCCCATTCCTAGTGAGGAACATTTTCTTAACATCCTCTGTGATGATACCTAAGTATCTCTTAAGAGGATGGAAAATCTTACTAGGCTTATGAAGTGGAGGAGATGTGTGGATTGGCTTTAATTGAATCGATTCTTTAGGTTCTGAAACTCATTGCTCTTTAGAGACTTTCATTTTGATCTCAATTTGTCTCCCTATACCTTCATCTTGATTAAACTATTTTTTAAGAAAGATGTTACTTCAACTCACAATCATATTATAATCTTTCAGGATATCCTATAAAATGAGCTTTTAGGGATCTTGTTTCTAACTTGTCTACTTGTTATCGTTTGACATGGGCCAGACAATCCCAAATCTTGAGATGACTCAGATTTGATTTTTTACCATGCCATATCTCATATAGTATGATAGGAATAGTTTTAGATGGAACCCTATTTAGCAAATAGATTACTATTAATAGACTATGATCCCAAAGATAAATAGGAATATCTGTGAAGCTCATCATGAATCGAACCATATCTAACATGGTTTGATTTCTCTATTCTGAAATTTTATTGAGTTGAGATGTTCTAGGTGGAGTCCATTGTGCAACAATACTATACTCCTTGAGATAATTTAAAAATTCTCCACTAAAGTATTCATCTCGATCTGATCGAAGAATCTTAAGGTGCTTTTCAGTTTGCTTCTCTACTTCATTTTTGAATTCTTTGAACTTTTCAAAGGCTTCAAACTTGTATCTCATAAGGTATACATACTTGTATCGTGAGAAATCATCGATAAAAATTATGAAGTAGAGATAACCTCCTCCAATTGGCACATCGAATGGACCGCATACATCATATGTACCAGAGTAGTACCTCTGTGGTCCTTTTTCTGTATCCTATAAAGAAAAGTTTGGTCATCTTTCCTTGAAGGCACGACTCACAGATCGGATATGACTTGGAAGTCAATGATCCAAAAGTTAGATTTTCTCCAATCTGTTAATCATGTCTTTTCTGTATGACCTAGCCTTAGGTGCCATAAGTGCTTTTGGTTAATTATATCTCTAGGTCATTTAATTCTTATGGCATTCACGTCATGCTCAATATAGTTTATAGATACATCCACATGTAGCTGAAAGAGACTGTTGATAAGAAAATCACTTCCAATAATTTTATTTCCAAAATAAATATTATAGTAGTCCTTATAAAAATTAATTATATAGTCTTTTTATATCAAACAAGAGATAGAAATTAGATTCCTGCTCGCAGCAGGCACAAAATAATAATCTCTAAGTACAAGACTAATGCTTGATGGTAGTCATAGAGGGTATGTCCCATAGCTATGATAGAAACTTTTGCTCCATTTCCAACTCGTAGGGTCATTTCGCCTTCTCTCAGCCTCCTACTATCCTCAAGATCCTACATAAAAGTTACAGATGAGCACTAGATCCACAGTCAATCATCCAATTGGATGTAGAAGAAATTGTTAGATTAGTTTCTATAACGAGCATACCTTCAGAAGGTGTGCCTTCCTTCTTATTCTTCAGGCTTGCCAGGTAGCTAGGGTTGTTTCCTTCCAATGGCTGTCCTTGTTGCAGTAAAAATATTTTTCCTTCTCGACGGCCTTCTTCTTTGAAACTTGTTTTTTCGGCTTGTTCTCTACCTTCTGCCTTTTTGCAGACCTTTTCTTCTTCCCAATAGACTTTCTCTTGGAAGAAGTCTGCTCCACAGTGAGAATAGAGCCCCTTGATCTCTTCAAGGTTCCCTCAGTCGTCACCAGCATGTTGACTAATTCGACATTGGTGTACTGGATCTTGTTCATATGAATGTTTATGATAAACTGCGCATATGAATTAGTAAAGATTACAGAATGAGATCAATCTGTAACTCTTAATCTACAGATATTCTGAGATTTTCAAGCTCCTCCAACTCTTCCAGATCCTTGATCATTGTCAAATAATGCTCGTGGACCACTGTCCATCACACATTTTTGCTTTGAAGAGTCATTTGGATATTCGTAGTGAGTTATGGGCTCTACTCACCATATAACTCTTATAGGTGAGTTAGAATCTATCTGACAGTCTTCATGTCTTCGTGTTGGTGCTGCAATTCGTTAGATGTTGAGATTGTTGGGTTCGTTGATGCAGCAAAATGTAAATTTCAAAAATTTTTATATGTATTCAACAATTGAAAACAAGTTTAACAATTAAACAGGACTACCAGAACACAAAATCCTAGGAACACTTTGATGATTACAATCAAATAATATAAGCATAAATTTTAACAAGAGATCAGAAGTCATATACCAACATGAAGATGAGTATCTGGTAATAGAGAGATCTCCACAAGACTCCAAAGTAGAAGCCCTCCAATGGTGATCCACATGGGACTGATCAGGATCCCTCCCAATTCAATATAGCACTGCAGCCATCTTTGGAAGTCCACTGCCATTCATCCTTTGTAACAATGGGTTGCACCACTGTATGCCTTCAAGACCTCCACTAGGACCACTCTAGGAATCATTTTTCAAATGATCTCACCACACAAAAATTAGATTAGATGTTCAACACTTGAACAATTTGATTTTTGGACAAGCATCACATGCTTTCCAATTTTCTTCTCTCTTCCTTTCTATTTTTCTCTTCCTTTCTTTTATCTTTTTCCAGACTTTTCTTCTCTCTTTCCTCTCATTCTCATTCCTATCCTCAGCCCAAAATGGGATGTGAAACCTAGGGTAGCGCCCCCTTTAAATAGGAAAGAAGGGGTGCTATCCATTTCCAAGGGATGCCAACTTTTGACGTCTCTCATTGCTCACACGGTGAAATAAATCACCACAAATAAACGGCATGTGGGGAAGTTAAGGAGCAGAAGGACTCTTCCTTCTCTTGATTCCATAATCCTAGAAATGTAATAATTAAGAGGTTTGGGAGAAGAATAATGTTTGGCACAAAAACATCCCACGTGACATCCCATAATTTCTCCAAAGAATTAATTCTTCATATGGAAGTTATTGAGTGTGGAAGAGCTTTCATGCAGAAGGAGTCCTCCACTTCTATGCCAACATATCTCCAAGAGCCATCAGATGGTGTGTGGAGTAAAGGGATGTGTGAAATAAAAAAGAGGAATTAAGAGTCTTCGTTAAGAAGGGCTCTTCCTTCTTAACGCTAAAATATGTGGCACCATATTTTCTTTGGTGTGGTGAATGGCATGGAGGAATCCTAGATAAGCTGAAATACTTTCAAAATAATAAGTTAAGCCATCTCATGACTCAAGGATTGAACCTAATCTCATTAGGTCAAGGCATCAAGCTTAAGGGTTAGTATAAACACCTTTGCACTAAACCCAATTAGAAACTTGGGTTAATTCATGTGCTAGCAATTCAATTAACCCATTGGATTTACAATAAATTCAAATAGATTGATCAAGATCAAATTTTTATTATGTATGATTCATTGAATTCCAAATCTAGCCAGCAGTGGACCCAGACTCTCGACATAACCCTAATCCGATTAGATTAGGTCAGCTCAAGAGTCTCAATTAACTAAGACTCTTCCTAATTAATTCTTGAATTAAATTTTTTAATTCTGATGAGTCCATAGGTCAAGATTGACATCTAGCAATGTATCATGACTATCCGAAAGATTTAAAATTTGGTAAAAATATCAAAATTATCCTTCCATAGTGAGTTACTGTGCAATTCAATCCTTCGATCATACAACATCCCAGACAGGCCATGGGCATGGAATCATGTCAAGTCTAAATACTTATCTATATGTATCTTGATCTGATAATGATGATTCGGTTGATGAACCAGTAGAAATCTTTTCTACTGTTCATCCTTACTCTAGCCAGAGACTCTCAAAGTCATCATCCTATGAGATCATATAGGATATTCTCTCCTCGTACAAGGAGTGATCAATTTCTTGTTGACCACTCACAATCTCCATGCACACTTCACCATACTTAGAATATTGCACATACATCTCAAAGTGGCATGCTAAAAAATAAACCAAAGTAAGGATCCATATTCACAAGGTACCATGATCTCAAGTCAAAGGATTACATGCACCACTCCCACTGGAGAACTATCTGTCGGCATGCTGTAAGGCTCCATCAAATCTCTTTCTGTGGGTCAGTTCAATGAACTGATTCTCTAATGAGCACCTACATCTTAGTATTAGTGTCACCACACAAGTGATTGTTAGATCAACCATCCTCTCCATCGAGCATACATAGGATGTACGAGTCTTACTGCATCATCGATCTCCGACTCGATGATCCAACTGTTAGATATATGTCCTTGAAGCTAATATGACTAATATATTATAATAAATCTAGGACATAATTTTATACTTAATACATTGATATGATCAATAAAAGGGCAAGTTTGTTTTTCATTCAAGTGTGATGTATCTTTGAATCGTCCATGGAATTAACTTTCAATACATATTCTCAAGGTGTTGAGAATTAGAGATATGTATTTAATTCTTAAATACTTTCGACCATAGGATCATCATGAGGACAGTGATCGATCTAGATAGACCGGCACATAGATCGCTTCTTTTGGAATAGATGGATTTTTAGTCTACAGTGTAGAGACACTAGGAATAAGTGTGGGTAGTAGTTAGAGAACAACTAGTACTGAGCGTGACCATACGAGAGATCACTTGAATTTTTACTCGATCATCAATGATCGTCTCGATGTTGTAGTGGTGTGACTAGTCCTTTGACCTGAGATGGCACTGCTACTTGCAGTGAGACTGCTGGAGTTTGATTGACACATAAACATGGATCTCAATAAGCTCTTGTAGTAGATATTAACGATAGTTGGTCCACTATAGGAGTAGAATATGCATCAAGATGGGATCTATCGACCTTGATAGAAAGAAGTAGTCCTATAGGATTTGAGAGGCTAAGCCCAAGAATCTGTGGCCACAATAGTGTGATTGATGAAAAAGAGTTTTCATAAAAGTCACAACTGAACTTGAGCTAATCAAATCTATCATATGACTGATGTTGAGATTTGATGATTTATCCATGACCTGCCATCTAGTCGGGACTCACGATAGAGAAACTGAATCACACGTTAACTATACCTAGAGGTTCATTTCAGTTCTACTATGTTGCCACTACATACTGCTAGGTGTCACTGGTGGATTGTGAGAGCTCACTAGGATTGTTCTAGATCGACAATCCTTGATGAGTTAGAGTGGAATTGTTCCGACCCATTGAAAAGAGTTTCAATGATACTTTGATAGAGATCATTGTATATCTCACTACCAGATAGAATTGAATCTATAGGGTCACACAATAAAGGATTAGGCCTAAAATTAGCAATTGAGCTTATGAAGTATCGATTGAATTTAGAAATTTCAATTGGGTTCAAGGTAACCTTGTTAGCACATGATTGGACCCAATTTTCTCTTTTCATTGAGATTTTTTATTTGATAAGATAATTCAAACTTAATTACTTGCTAATAACCTAAATGAATAAGATTCATTGAACTCCAATTGTTGGGTATCTAAGATTTTGATAATTGAATTTGGGTGCAAGTCCCTAATTAATATTCTTTGATAGTTATTATGGGGCGCCACCTTGATTGGATCAAGTTGGGCATGTCCTATGATTAGGGGGCTTATGGATCTCATATGGAGCATCCCTTGGGTGCAAAAGAGGATGTGAAATAATGGGTGCAAGGGCTCTAAGAGTTGGCACCGAATAGGATTCCTAATGTAAGTTGAATAACGTAAGTTATTAGAAAAATCAATGCAAGTAGAACTTGTATTATGAGATTGAATAGGATTCAATCCTCATGTCTATTTAAAGGAACCTCCCCTAAGGTTCCTAGAGCATCTAATCAGCAAGCCCCATGCCATAAAGAGACCCCCCCATGCCCTCTCTTCCTCTCTTCTCCCTTGGCGTCGCACATGCCCCACACCTTGGGCGTCCCACTTCTCCTCCACGCCAAGGGTACTTGGGTGTCCATCTTGTGCTGGTTTCTACCTACTGGTAGCAGTATAATTCAAGAGAGAAAAGCAAGAGAAGAAGAGAAGAAGAAGATCAAGGAAAGAGATCAAGTATTGATCACAATCTAGGCTTCATTCAGATTCAGCAGGCTAAATTTTCTTAGAGAAAAAAATTTAACTTGAAGAGGGCTGTTCTAGGCTGCTGCGGAGTGGATATCCATAGAGGTCGGATACTTGTGCGACCTCTTCTCTTCTAAATCAAGATTTAAAGAAAAAGATTGTGAAATAGGTATACGATTTAATCACAATCTGAATTTCAGCATATGTCAATTTCAGCACATGAACTAGATCTTTTGGTTTTATGTTTTTATGTATGCATGATTCAGATTAAAAATATTTTAATCTTATATTTAATTACGGTATTTAGAAAATAAAATTTTAAAATACACATGCATTCTCCAAATCTCAAATTCCAATAGCAACGATTGAGAATATTTTAGATTGGGACTATCAAGATTTTAGGTCTCATTGGCATGATCTCATCATGACCCTAAAATCATTATCCTAATCTATGAGATTTATCATAATAATAAAAATATAATGTATCAAATGATAAAACATAATACCTCATGAATAAAATAACCAATATCATGCAAATGAGCAGAAAAAAAACATAAAAAGTTCCTTCGCATCACCCATGTGATTAGCTTGTAGGGTACTATTCTTTTAATCTTCCACATACACTAAAGTTAATCGCCTCTATACCTGATGTTGGTCCAAAAATCCACCGACGTCAGAGAAGCAGGAGTCGAGGGAGTCACGGTCACCGTCGGGACCTACAAAGGAAGTCTAAACCAGAGTTGGGGGTGCTCCGACAAGATCCTCCGACGCTCAAGTCAGTTCTCGGCCTCAACAAGAATGGAGTGCTCGAACGAAAATTTTAGTAGAGTTTCAAGATAAAATTAGAGCTTAGAGAATAACGTATCTGGGGTCCCCCTTTTTATAGGCGGAGGGTGCAACAGACTGATAGCGATGTTTGTAACCGCCTGGTAGTGGGCCGCTCGGAGCCAGAGGAGTTTGTTGGGAAGAGTAGTGGAGTGAAATCATGGCCATCATCGTGGCCTACCACGTGGAGCCTGTTGTAGGGAGTGGAGCAGAGTCATGGCCATTACTGTGGCCTGCCAGGGAGTGATGGAGCCGCGCAAATCCATCATAGGAAGTGGAGCAGAGTTGTGGCCATTACTGTGGCCTGCCAGGGGTGGTGGAGCCACATGGAATTCGTTGCAGGAAGTGGAGCAGAGTTGTGGCCATTACTATGGCCTGCCAGAGAGTCCAGGCCTGTCGGTCGAAGCTCGGTTGAGGTGTCTGGCGGGGAGAGGTAGCTATCCATTTGAGAGGAGCTCGGATGTTGCTGGCGAGCCTTCTACCGTTGGGTGCCTTGGGCATTAATATTACAAGCGAGGGCCATTTGCTGTAGGAGCTCGGCCAGAGGCTTACAATAAAATTCGATGCGGACCGCTCGTAGTAGAAACTCGTAGCAGAAGCTAGTAATGCTTGCGGTAAAGTTCGGAGTCCGGCCTTTGTAGGAGTTCGGATGAGGTCTACCTGCAACAAGAGTTTAGGGCAGAAGTCCGGCTCCCGTAGGAGTCCGGATAAAGACTACCTGCAGTCGGAGTTCGGAGAGAAGTCGGCTCCGTAGGAGTCCGGATGAGAAGATATGCCGGCTCCCGTAGGAGTCCGGATGAAGACTACCTGTAGCTGGAGTTTGGGGATGAAGTCCGGCTCCCGTAGGAGTCCAGATGAAGACTACCTACAGTCGGAGTTCGGAGAAGAAGTCTGGCTCCCGTAGGAGTCCAGATGAAGACTACCTACAGCCAGAGTTTGGGGGCAAAGTTTGGCTCCCGTAGGAGTCCGGATGAAGACTACCTGTAGCCAGAGTTCGGGGATGAAGTCCGACTCCCGTAGGAGTCCGAATGAAGACTACCTGCAGCCAGAGTTCGGAGAAGAAGTCCGGCTCCCGTAGGAGTCCGGATGAAGACTACCTACAGTCGGAGTTTGGGGATGAAGTCCGGCTCCCGTAGGAGTCCGGATGAAGACTACCTACAGTCGGAGTTCGGAGAAGAAGTCTGGCTCCCGTGGGAGTCTGGATGAAGATTACCTGCAGCCAGAGTTTGGGAAGAAGTCCGGCTCCCGTAGGAGTCCGGATGAAGATTACCTACAGCCGAGTTTGGGGAAGAAGTCCGGCTCCCGTAGGAGTCCGGATGAAGACTGCCTGCAGCCAGAGTTTGGGGATGAAGTCCGGCTCCCGTAGGAGTCCGGATGAAGACTAGAAGGTGGTTGACCACCGTAGAAACTTAGGTGGAGTCCGTCCGTTGTGGAGAATCCGATCGACACTGGTGGGAGTTTATCCATCGACAGAACTTGGAAATGTCGCGGAGGCTCGACCGCCGAAGAGGTTCGGAAAGATGCCGCCGAAGGTCGGATGTCGTAGAATCCCTGGAGGGTCACTCCTGACATGAACTTTGGCTGGGGGGTATTTTATACCCAACACCAGTCCCCTTACTTCCGAGTTCGAGTTTCGAATGAAGGAAGTACAGAGAAATTTTCATAGCCGAAGTTGCCCCCTTGAATCCTGCGCACGACCGTCCTCGAAAATCTTGGCATTTAATGCGTGCGTGCTGGAGTCTTTTCAATCAGGGCGATCCGAAGAGTCCTTTCGAAATTTTTGCTGGAGCGTAATTCCAAGTGCCACACCATAATGGTCCCGCCAGCAGTCAGCCCTACGCCACGGTGAGTGGACACGTGGCGGGCATTGGTTGACCTAGGGATATCCGCCACCATAACTGTGCCAGGTCCTGTCGCTTATTTAAACCCCCTCCTTCCCCCCAGGGACTTCATTTCGCCTAGAGTCCAGATGACGCCTTTCTTCTGCCTGAGAGTTTAGCCACCCATCGGTGCCCTTTTCGACCCCAAGCATTCTTCGCGCCAATCTTCGCCATCTCCGCCGGCTCCCCGCTGCCTTCAATCTTTCGAGTCCTTTCGGGGAGTTCTCCCACTGGGGCTCCTGCCCCGGAGGTCAATCTCGAGAAATGCTACGGATCGAGAGGAGTAGGAGGGGGGAACAGTGGCCTGCAAGTTCAACGACTGTCGAACTGCCACTGAGGGTTCCCATAGCTTCGAAGGGGGCTCGAGGGAGAATTCCTTCAACAATGGAGATTTAATAACAGAACCAGCCGGTGAGCGCATCCTGCCCGAGAATTGAACGGGGCGACACCGGTCAAGGGGTAGAATTGCCGTCATAAGCTATGGCGGGTTTCTTGACATCGTCGGGGTCGAGGGACCAGAGGCGGTCGGCGCTGACGGTGGGACAGTAGAACTTGTTGTGGGGGTGGTGAAAGTAGCACATGCCGACCTTGCCGAAGTACCTAGGATGGTGATTGTCGGGGAGCACATGGTGGTGGTGCATGCCTCCGACGTCATCGCGACCTCTGAGGTACTTTCGATATTTTTTGATACAAGTCATCGTTACCGCTGCATCCTGCCGCCGCCCTTGAATTCTATCCCCCCTTTTCCCCTTAGGGTTGGGGTTTTGGCAATGGAGCGGAACAAGGCGGGGGGCGAGAGCCGATGGGTTCATCACACGCACTGGAAAATACTACTGAGAAGGATGGAGCCGGAAGGAGAAGTCAAAAGCTTGAAGCGGTCTCTAATGTATTCTTTTCAAGTCTTGTAGTAATGTTCTTTTTTCCCTGGTCCTCAGGGCTTTGTAACGTATACCTTGTTAATCGAGAATGAAAAGGAGATTTTTGTCACCTTGTCCACACTTTGCATCAAATTATCGCCTGCCGAACTTCTTTCATTCACTATTGCTATTATTGTATTCTCCTTTTTTTTTTCGATGCCGATGTCGTCTGGAGGTTCTTGATCGTCGCCACGTCGGTTTGCTTTTCTTGTCATCTTTCTTCTTTAGCCTCAAGGGCTCTGTAATGTATACTTAGTAATGACATGAGAAGAAAATTTTTCGTTACCTCTTTTACTCACATGTCGAATTGTCATTGGCCGAACCCGCTTTTGCCTTGCTCGATATCGATGCCGTTTGGAGGTACCCGATTGCCGTCGCATTGACCCATCCTTTTGTTTATGGCTGCAGATTTGTCCGGGGCCACTCAAGTTTGACGCCTCCTTTCAGAGTTCGAGCTCGGAGGTCCGAGCCTCTCATCGCCCCGAGGAAGCCATCCTATCCTTGGCCTGTGTTAAGAGCTCTCTTGGAGACTGAAGATTTCGATAAGAACCCCAATCCTCGCTGAGATGAGGTTCCTTGTATCTTTGATGTAATTTGTTTTCCATTCATCGCTGATGCAGTTCGTCGCTTTCCTTTTTAACCCCCCTCCCCTTTTTCTTTTTCTTTTCTCGAGTGAGGGTTTTTCCTCTGCTCTTAGTGGGGTCGCGGGACCGCGGAGGGGCCGCTGGGAAGGTTTCTTTTTCTTATCTGGTCTCGAATGACCGGACCGTAGTTGGTGTCAGGATGAGGTTCTTTCCTATCTCCGATGTAATCGATTTTAGCTCAGGTTAGGATGAGGTTCTCCTTCTATTCCTAATAGGGCTGCGGGGGCACACATGGGCATCGCAGGACCTCTCCCCCCATTCGGTCTAAAGGTAACCGGATCTTCGCCTTTGCTCATGTTAGGCGAGGTTCTCCTCCTGTCCCTAACAGGGCTATGGGGGCACATATGGGCATTATTGGACCTCTCCCCCCATCCGATCTAAGTGTAACCGGGCCTTCGACTTTGCTCCTGTTAGGGCAAGGTTCTCCTCCTGTCCCTAACAGGCTGTGGGGGCACATATGGGCATCGCAGGGCCTCTCCCCCCATCCGGTCTAAGTGTAACCGGGCCTTCGACTTTGCTCCTGTTAGGGCGAGGTTCTCCTCCTGTCCCTAACAGGGCTGTGGGGGCACATACGGGCGTTGCAGGGCCTCTCCCCCCATCCGGTCTGAGTGTAATCGGGTCTTCAACTTTGCTCTTGTTAAGGCGAGGTTCTCCTCCTGTCCCTAATAGGTTGTGGGGGCACATATGGGCATTGCAGGGCCTCTCCCCCCATTTGGTCTAAGGGTAATCGGACCTTCGACTTTGCTCCTGTTAAGGCGAGGTTCTCTTCCTGTCCCTAACAGGGCTGTGGGGGCATATATGGGCGTTGCAGGGCCTCTCCCCCATCCGGTCTAAGGGTAATCGGGCCTTCGATTGTGTCGAGATGAGGTTCCCCTCCTGCTCCCGATATGGTGTGTTACGATTGTCCTGTTGATATAGGCTCGTGCCAAGAGAGAAGACAGGTGGATATAAAACTTTTATTTAAAGTAAAGTTATCGATAATACATTCGTAAATTTTTCAAGTTCCATGGTCGCGAGAGGTCTGCTCCTCCGAGCTCTTTGAGGTAGTAAGTTTTGGACCGGACTACCTCCTTGACTTCGTATGGGCCTTCCCAATTTGGGGCAAGCTTTCCTCTATCCTGAGGTTGCGAGACAGTGGCTCGTCGAAGCACTAGGTCTCCCGCTCTAAAGACTTTGTTTTTAACCCGGGAGTTGTAATAGCGAGCATTTTCTATCTGTAGGCTGCCATCCGAACTTGAGCTACCTCCCGCTTTTCTTCTAACAAGTCGAGGTTGGCTTTAAGGCCTTGCGAATTGTGATGTTCGTTGAATGCCATGACTCATGCCAATGGGAGTTTGAGCTCAATTGGGATAACAGCCTCCGTTCTGAAGGCTAGAGCGAAGGGGTCTCCCCCGTGGGCAATCTTTGGGTAGTTCGGTATGCTTACAACACATGATAAAGTTCGTCTGCCCAAGTTTCCTTCATTTTTTCGAGCCTTGTTTGATTCCTTGCAGCAGAGTTCTGTTGGTCACTTCGGCTTCGCTGTTGGCCTGAGGATGGGCTATCGATGTAAAGTTGTAGGAGATGTTCAGGTCTTCACAAAATTTGATGAATCTCGCCCCGTAAATTATCGCCCATTATCAGTAATTAGGATCCTCGACAGGCCGAACCTGCAAACGATTGACTTCCAGACGAAGTCTTGCACCTTAGCTTCTGTGATTTTTCCAGTGGTTTGGCTTCAACCCACTTGGTGAAATAGTCAATTGCTATCAGGAGGAACTTCCTCTGTCCCGATGCCATGGGAAAGGGTCCAAGAATATCCATTCCCCATTGCGCAAATGGCCATGGGGCGCTCAAGGGTGTAAGCTCAGAGGCGGCCTGTCTCTGGATGTTGGCATATCTCTGACATCGGTCACACTTTCTGACATATTCAATGGAGTCACAATACATTGTTGGCCAGTATTACCCTTGGCAGAGCAACTTGTGGGATAAGCATCTAGCCCCCAGATGGCTTCCGTAGATTTCTTTGTGCACCTCCCACAAGGCGTAGTCAGCTTCCGAAGGTCGGAGATATTTTAAAAGGGGCAAAGAGTATGATCTCTTGTACAGCTTGTCTTCGTAAAGGATGTATTGGGAGGCTTGATTTCTGAGCTTTTGAGCCTCTTTTGCATCATGAGGGAGAATCCCGTCTCTGAGATATGCCACTAGTGGGTCGATCCAACTGGGTTCATGATCAATTTTCATCACGGGCCGCGATTCTTCCATACTTGGGCACTTCAAAACTTTAAAGAGAACACCCTTGGGCAATTCAACTGGAGCCAGCGTAGCCAACTTGGAGAGAAGATCGGCCCTAGTATTTTTCATTCTCAGAATCTGCCTGATGTTGAAGCTACTAAAGGCGGGGATGAGCTCCTTTACCTTTTCAAGATACTTAGCCATGCTGTCCTCCCATGCTTCATAGTTTTCACTAACTTGTCCCACTACCAATTGAGAGTCACTATAAATTTGGAGCCGATCTACTCCTAATTCTTTGGCGATCTCAATCCTGCGACCAGAGCTTCGTATTCTGCTCCATTGTTCGTTGCAAAAATTCGAAGCGCAGTGCGTACTCTGCTACAATCCCCTTCGGACTGATCAGAATCAGGCCCGTGCCTGCGCCGACATGTTGGAGGATCTGTCCACATAGAGGGCCCAAAAGCAATCAGGGGGGTCTGTTTCTTCTTCAGAGGGGTTCAGTTGGGACTTTAGGCCGTCAATTTCACCTTGTTCAGGTTCGACCTCCTCCAAGATAGTGCATTCTACTATAAAATCTGCCAATATCTGGGCTTTTACTGTCGGCCTAGGTTGATAGTTGATGTTGAATTCTGTGAGCTCGATTGCCCATTTTGCTATCCTCCCGGAAGCATCCGCCTGGTGCAGAATTGCCTTAATCGGCTGGTCGGTGAGCAACATTACGGAGTGCCCTTGAAAGTAAGGTCAGAGCCTCCGGGCTGCAATCAACAAGGCGTAGGTTAGTTTCTCTAATTTGGTATACCTGATTTTGATGTCTCTCAATATGCGACTGATGTAGTAGATTGACCATTGGATTTTTGCTTCTTCCTTGACAAGAACTGCTGCGAGGGCCATAGGGGAGACCGCCAAGTACAAGAACAACTCCTCCCTGGGCTCGGGCTTCGCTAATAGCGGAGGCGAGCTGAGGTAGCTCCTTAATTCTTCGAACGCCTATTGACACTCAGTGGTCCAACAGAAGTTCTTCGACCACTTGAGGGTTTGGAAGAAGGGTAGGCACCATTCAGCTGACCTCGCAATGAAGCGATTCAGGGCCACCACCCTCCCTGTAAGGCGCTGAACCTCTTTTATCGACTTCGGAGCATCCATCTCCTAGATGGCATGAATTTTCTCCGGATTGGCTTCAATCCCGCACCCCGATACCATGAAGCCCAGGAACTTCCCCGAGGTCACTCCGAAAGCATACTTAGTCGGGTTCAGCTTCATCTTATATCTCCGGAGGGCGTCGAAGGTCTCCTCGAGGTCGGCGATGTGGTTCGTTGTAGATTTGCTTTTCACGAGCATGTCATCCACGTAGACCTCCATGTTGCGACCGATCTGCTCCTTGAAGATTTTGTTTACCAGCTGCTGATAGGTCGCACCTGCATTTTTGAGGCTGAAAGGCATGACCCTGTAACAGTAAAGACCATGGTTAGTAATGAAAGTAGTCTTTTCTTCATCTTCTGACGTCATTCTGATTTGATTATAGCCGGAGAATACATCCATAAAGGTGAGAAGCTCATGGCCCGAGGTTGCATCCACCAGTTGATCAATCCTGGGTAGAGGGTAGCTATCTTTTGGGCAGGCTTTATTCAGCTTTTTGAAGTCTATACACATCCTCCACTTATCGTTTGCCTTTTTGACTAGGACAACATTGGAAATTCAGTCAAGATAATTGACCTCTCTAATGAATCCGGCCTTCAGGAGTTTATCCACTTCCTCGGCTATCACTTTTTGCCTTTTCGGTGCATGACCTTGGATTTTTTCTTTCATCGGTCGATGCTTCGGATCAACAGCCAAATGGTGTTCCATGACCTCTGCGTCAATCCCTGGCATGTCTGCTGGAACCCAAGCGAAAACATCCGCATTCTTTCATAAGAAATCAATAAGCTGCGTCCGCACCTCTTCCTCCAGGTTGGAGCCGATCTTCACCACATGCTCTGTATTCCCATCATTCAAAGGGATCGAAACCAGATCTTCGATTGGCCCGCCCCTTTCCTCAGCGAGATCGTCGCAGGTGTCCAATCCATCAATCGGACAAAGGTCAGATTGGTTGCTCCTTTGCAAGGCTATGCTGTAGCAGTGTTTGGCCAGGGCTTGGTCTCCCTTGACTTCTCCGACCCACTGGTTAGTAGGGAACTTCAATTTCAGATGGTAGGTCGACACCACGGCCCGGAGGGCGTTGAGGCTAGGTCGGTCGAGGATTGCATTGTAGGCTGACGGTGCCTTCACCATCAGGAAATCCACCAAAGCCTGGACTGTCTTGGAATCGACCCGCAGCTATAGTCAAAGTTATTACCCCCTCCATCGAGATAGCATCGTCGGTAAACCCTACCAGGGGGGAGCTAATCGGCCCCAAACGACCGTTAAGGATGGATATTTTTGAGAAGGCATCGTAGAACAAAATGTCGGCCAAACTTTCATTGTCGACAAGAATGTGGCACACATCGTAATTAGCTATATTTAAGAAAACTACAACCGCATCGTTGTGAGGGAATTGAACTCCCCGAGCATCTTCCTCAGTAAAGGTTATGGATTCCTCAATCCTTTGCCACTTGGGAGGTCCAGCCAATACTCCGGTTGTTCCCTGTCGAGATTCTCCCGAGATGGTGTTGGTGAATTTGGTCGGAGGTCGATCATCGGACTGCTCCATGCCGACCGCTGTCGCTGAAGGAAGAGGAGCCTGGGAAATCAGAGACGGGGTTGGGGCTTGCGGGGCCCGTTGAGATCTGGCTGCAGAGGCCGTCGACCGCCTGGAGGATGCCCTTCGGGGAGGCATCAGGTGGAGATCAGGCAGGAAACTAGAGGAGAGGATGCCAGAGAAGATGACTGGAGGCGGTCCCATTGAGCGCTCCTTTAAGAACAAGGGTACTGCGAAGATACAGCCCCTTCTTCTAGTGTCAATACTGTTGGTTCAAAAATCCACCGACGTCGGAGAAGCTGGAGTCGAGGGAGTCGCGGTCACCGTCGGGACGTGCAAAGAAGTCTAAACCGGAGTTAGGGGTGCTCCAGTAAGACCCTCCAATGCTCAAGTCAGTTCTCTGCCTCAATAAGAATGGAGTGCTCGAATGAAAATTTTAGCAGAGTTTCGAGATAGAAATTAGAGCTTAGAGAATAACGTATCTGGGGTCCCCCTTTTTATAGGCAGAGGGTGCAACAGACTGATAGTGACGTTTGTAACCGCCTGGTAGTGGGCCGCTCGGGGCTAGGAGGAGTTTGTTGGGAAGAGTAGTGGAGTGGAATCATGGCCATCATCGTGGCCTGCCAGGTGGAGCCTGTTGCGGGGAGTGGAGCAGAGTCATGGCCATTACTGTGGCCTGCCAGGGAGTGATGGAGCCACGCAGAATCCATCGCGGGAAGTGGAGCAGAGTTATGGCCATTACTGTGGCCTGCCAGGGGGTGGTAGAGCCGCGTGGAATCTATCGCAGGAAGTAGAGCAGAGTTGTGGCCATTACTATGGCCTGCCAGGGAGTCTAGGCCTGTCGGCCAAAGCTTGGTTGAGGTGTCTGGCGTGGAGAGGCAGCTATCCATCTGAGAGGAGCTCGGATGTTGCGGGCGAGCCTTCTACCGTTGGGTTTCTTGGGCATTAATACTGCAGGCAAGGGCCATTTGCTGTAGGAGCTCGGCCAGAGGCTTATAGTGAAAATTCGGTGCGGACCGCTCGTAGTAGAAATTTGAAGTAGACCGCTCATAGCAGAAGCTCGGAGTAGATCACTTGCGGTAGAAGTTCGGAGTCCGACCTTTGTAGGAGTTCGGATGAGGTCTACCTGCAACAGGAGTTCAGGGCGGAAGTCCGGCTCCCGTAGGAGTCTGGATAAAGACTACCTGCAGCCGGAGTTCGGGGAAGAAGTCAGGCTCCCGTAGGAGTCCGGATGAAGACTACCTACAGCCGAAGTTTGGGGACGAAGTCTGGCTCCCGTAGGAGTCCGGATGAAGACTACCTGCAGTCGGACTTTGGGGATGAAGTCTGGCTCCCGTAGGAGTCCGGATGATGACTACCTATAGCCGAAGTTCGGAGAAGAAGTCTGACTCCCGTAGGAGTCCAGATGAAGACTACCTGTAGCTGGAGTTTGGGGATGAAGTCCGACTCCCGTAGGAGTCTGGATGAAGACTACCTGCAGTCTGAGTTCGGGGACGAAGTCTGGCTCCCGTAGGAGTCCGGATGAAGACTACCTGCAGTCGGAGTTCGGAGAAGTCCGACTCCTGTAGGAGTCCGAATGAAGACTACCTACAGCCGGAGTTTGGGGATGAAGTCTGGCTCCCGTAGGAGTCTGGATGAAGACTACCTGCAGTCAGAGTTTGGAGAAGAAGTCTGGCTCCCGTAAAAGTTCGGATGAAGATTACCTGCAACTGGAGTTTGGGGAAGATGTCTGGCTCTCGTAGGAGTCCGGATGAAGATTACCTGCAGTCGGAGTTTGGGGAAGAAGTCCGACTCCTGTAGGAGTCCGGATGAAGACTACCTACAGTCAGAGTTTGGGGACGAAGTCCGGCTCCCGTAGGAGTCCGGATGAAGACTAGAAGGTGGTCGACCACTGCAGAAACTTGGATGGAGTCCGTCCATCGTGGAGAATCCAATCGACACTGGTAGGAGTTTATCCGTCGGCAGAACTTGGGAATATCGTGGAGGCTCGGCCACCGGAGAGGTTCGAAAAGATGCCGCCGAAGGTCGGACGTCAGTAGAATCCCTGGAGGGTCACTCCTGACACGAACTTTGGTTGGGGGGTATTTTATACCCAACACCTGATATCCATCAATCAAGGTGGCAAAAACACTGCTGTTGTGTTAAGGCTTAGTGAACTAGTCCATTATACTATTTTTAATATGAACTCATTTTATGATCAGATCAAGAATGAGGTGAAAGTGCCATAGGATGTACGTGGGTACCTGGTGAGACCACATCCAACTCAGTGATGAACTCTTTCATCAGGCTACTTTCCTTAGTAATCTTTACTAAGAGCAATTAACTGAGTCAAATACAGTTTGCTGTTTGAAACTGTTCTAATTTACTGCTTCTCTAGTACTTCTCAAGTACTTTGAAAATATTTTTCACAGTTTTCAAAAGATCCTATCATGGATCTACCTGAAATCAATGACTATGCATGAGGCATAAATTACATCAAGATTGGTACATTGAATATATATGGGTTAGTAAACTCTTTTACATCCATTCATGTTGAACTCCTTCAACGTAAAATCTATTTACCTAGACTAAGACAAGCCTAACATCCACTTACATCTATCACTATAGATGCCAAGTATATTGGATGCTACACCCAAGTCTTTGAAGAGAAAGGAAACTGTTTCTCTTTGAAAGGCCCAGGTTGTATCTAAAATTTTTTTTATTAATTTACATGAATAAAGATCAAATCATTACCTGATTAGTAGTAGAACTAGAGATCAAATATCAAATAATCTAAATTAAACCTTCACGGAGACTTGGATGTGTAGACCCTCTACTTTGCATGCACGCCAGACGTCGCAGAAAAACAGGATGAACTCCGATCTAATTGCCTTTACAACCCAATCAAATGAGGAAGGAGATGTGCTGGTGTGATGTACTGGTGTGACACATCACACCAGCAAGTGGGACACCCAAGGAGAGCCCACACCCAAAAGAGAAGGGGCGGCAACAAGGAGAGAGGCCAAGCAGAAGAAGGAACCTCTCTCTCTTCTTATGCCTCTCTCTCTCTCTCTCTTTCTCTCTTCTCTCAATCTGATTTATTTTTTATACATCCATAGGTAGAGATCTTCTCTTTTTATAGATGATTCTCATGACCCAATAAGTATAGGAGTCCTAACTCAAATCTGATTTAAATCAGTCCAATACTCATGAAAGAAGGATTCCTACATGAGATAGAATTGTCATCACTTATGATAACCACTTTGCACCTACTCCCTCACCCACATGGGATGACCCAAACCAGCACCATTTTAGGTGTTGGTCAGCCCACATGAGAAAAAAATCCTAGTGCAAGTAGGAGTTCTCATATCTCATAAAAATAGATCCGATTCGAATCCAGTTCGAAGCTGGTTCGAAATAATTTTGAAAGGCTGTCAATCTCAAACTCTTTAGAACTTTTGTATCAAGTCTAACTCAAATTTTTAGATCCAATTAAGCTTAATTAATTCAAATCTAATCTAAAATTAATTAATATTTAAATCTAATCTTTCATATGCTTCATAGATCATAGATCAAAAACTATTCATCCTCGGGATTGAACCTAAACCTTATGTGTAATGCTAGCTAGACATAATCAACTCTTCAATCCCATTTGACCCATAACTTAATTCTTAATCAAGTTAGCTTATATGTTCAATCAAGTCAAGTACTTTCAAATTGGATATATAAACATAGGTCAATTTCTTCCTACTTTATCTGACTTGTGTGTGAACTCCATAAGTTCAAACACTAAACCGAAGCATAGGAACCAATTCTTGCACTAATCGAGATACCATCTAGCAATGGTTTTCGACATCCAGATAGGTCAAATTATCATAAAAAAATATTTTAGAATCCATACACATGGTTACCACATAATTCATCTTTTTGATCCTAAATGCTCTAGGATGGTCTCAGGTTAACTGTCAACCGAGATTGCTTCATCCATATTGTATTTCAACCTTTCAAATCCATCTCATGAATTATCCTAACCAAGATTTTGCTAAACTAAAATATAGTGATACATCAACTCTAATAATTCAGAGGGGTCAATCTCATTTTGATCCACAAACAGACTTCACAAGTACTTGACTGTACCCAGTAACCTTCCATCACTGCATTACAAATCCAGATAGTCTGGCACTAAAGCACAATGAGTTACTTGCAAGTCACTATGATGATCTCAGGTCTGAAGGATACTTATACCCTGTGTTTAGCGAGCAACTCTTGACAGTAGAATGCTCAGCAGGTGAGTCACTTATTCAGTGATGATGTATCCCTACATCTCACCTGTATGCCATACCAGTGTCACCACACTCTTTGATTAAGAAAATAATCAATCCATATGGCATACAATGACCTACACTTGATAAATGTCATCATTCTGTAATGACGTATCATTTGGTCATGAACATATTTAAGAACTATACAATAAATTCTCTCTTTATCGCACACTAATATAGTTCTAAGGACTTCATCACAACATAAGAGTTCAAGGAAGATGTTACTTTGTGATGAAAAAATATTTGAATAATTTTTATTCATTTATCAATAATTCATATACAAAGAAGAACTCAATCATCACATAATTGATTTTAAGACATAATTCCTAACAACTCTCACTTGGACTAAAGCCAATCGGAGCAGTATCTTATACCCATCTTCTATTTGAAGTCATCGAACTTTAATCTCGAGAGCTTTAGTGAAGGGGTCGGCTAAGTTCTCCTTTCCATCGATCTTCTAAAGCTCGATGTCGCCTTGATTCATGATCTCTCGCACCAAGTGATAGCGATGCAGATTCTGTTATAGCATCAATGCAGCAATGTATTCTACTTCGCATACAGAATCGGCCACAGTATGCTGCTTGAAACTCTTCCAGCAAACAGCTCCTCTATTCAAGATAAATACATAGTCCGATATAATTCTGCTATCATCACAATTTGACTGAAAACTAAAATCAGTATATCCCATAAGTTTCAAGTCAGTATCTCCATAAATAAGTTATTGATCTTTAGTATTTTTCAAATACTTCAGAATTACCTTCACAATCTTCTAATGCTTCTCACCCAGATCAGATTGGTGCCTACTTACTGCCCCTAGTGAATAGGCCACATTCGGCCTCATACATATCATAACGTACATGATAGATCTCACTTTCGAAGCATATGGTATTCTACTCATATGCTCTCTCTCCTCAGGAGTTGACGGACAATCTTTCTTGGAAAGAGTAATTCCATGGTCTATCAGAAGATAGCCTTTCTTGAAATTATCCATGTTAAACCGCTTCAACAAGGTATCAAAGTACGTAGATTGGGACAATCCAAGCAACCTTCTAGATCTATCCCTATAGATCTTCATCCCTAAGATGTAGGATGCTTCTCCCAAGTTTTTCATGGAGAACTATGATAATAACCACAGCTTCACACTCTGCAAAGTCGGGACGTCATTTTTTAGTAATAGTATGTCATCCACATACAGCATAAGAAAGATGACTACAGAATGAAAAGTTCACTTATAGACGTAAGGCTCTTTTCCGTTCCTAACAAAGCCATACATTTATCACCTTATCAAAATGCATGTTTCAACTCCTAGACGCCTGCTTAAGTTCATAAATAGATCATTTCAACTTGCACACTTTTGACTCATTTATGGATGTGAATCCTTCAAATTGTATCATATACACCTCTTCTTCTAGCTCCCTATTGAAGAAAGTAATTTTGACA
This sequence comes from Elaeis guineensis, assembly GCF_000442705.2. Lineage (NCBI taxonomy): Eukaryota > Viridiplantae > Streptophyta > Magnoliopsida > Arecales > Arecaceae > Elaeis > Elaeis guineensis. Next base: position 38,653,219 of record NC_026001.2, on the reverse strand, counting down.
TCCATCTATCAGATCTCATAATCTAAGTATGCAGCGATAAGTAAAATCTGGATAGACTTGAGCATTGTCACAAGAGAGAACGTCTTGTCATAGTCAATACCATAATGCTGACAGTATCCCTTAGTAACTAGATGGAATTTATAGGCCTCTACCTTTCCATCCACTCCTCTTTTTCTCTTGAAGATCCATTTACACCCTATGGGTTTTATCTCTTCGGGCGGATCAACTAGTGTCCATACACCATTGAACTCCATGGACTCCATCTCAAATTTCATGGCCTCAAGCTATTTCTAAGAGTTGGACCTTTGCATGACCTTCATATAGGTGATTAGATCCCTATTGTTCTCATCAAGTTCGATGGGGTCACCATCTCAGATCAAGAAATCGTAGTATCTATTCGGCTGATATGGTACTCTATCAGATCTCTTTAATCTACTAGCTCTGAATTCGATTCATCAATCAAATTCAATTCTATGCGTGTCAGTCCTTCCACCTCATAAACTTCATCAAGTTTAATTTTACAGGCATTAGCTCCTTAACCAAAGAACTCCTTTTCTAAAAAGACTGTCCGACTGCTGACAAACACCTTTTGCTCTGCAGCAAGATAGAAGTAGTACCCTTTAGTTTCTCTTACATATCCTATGAACAAGCATCTGTCGGACTTCACTCCAAGCATATCTGTCTTTAAAAGCTTGACAAAAGCTGGACACCCCCAGACCTAAGATGTGAGAGCACTAGCTTACGCCTAGTCCATATCTCATATGGAGTTTTATCAACAGATTTGCTCGGCACCTTATTCACAATGTAGCAGGCAGTTTTTAGAGCATATCTCCAAAAGAAGATTTGCAGACTCGCAAAGCCCATCATAGACCAGACCATGTCTAACAAGGTTCGATTCCTCTTCTTCGATACCTCGTTATGTTGTGATGTTCTAGGAGGAGTCCACTGTGAGAGAATCCCATTCTCTTCTAGATATGTCAGAAACTTACTGGTGAGATATTCACCTCAGTCTGATCGAAGGGTCTTAATACTCTTTCCAATTTATTTCTCTACTTCAACACAGAATCGTTTGAACATTTCAAATGATTCTGACTTATACTTCATAAGATAGATATACCCATACTTCAATTGATCATCTGTAAATGTAATGAAGTAGAAGTATCCTCCTCTGGCACTTATGTTCATAAGCCTACATACATCAGTATGTATTAGACCTAGGACATCACTGGCTCTTTCACCTTTTTCGTTAAAAGGTGACTTAGTCATGTTATCAAGTAGACAGGATTCGCAGGTTGGTAATGATTCACAATCATCTATCTCAAGGATATGTTCTTTGATCAACCTGTCAATCCTTCTCTTGTTCACATGATCAGGCCTACAATGCCAAAGATAGGATTCACTGACATTATCTAACTTAGGATATTTACTTGTTGTGTACATTATACTAACAGACTGTAATATTATGTATATGCCATATTTTAATTGTCCATGCATAATTATAGTATCATTCATAATGATATCACAAAAATCATCTTTTATCATAAACTTGTTACCAAGTTTGATCAAAAGGCCTACAAAGATGACATTCATCAAAAGGAGGGACAATAATGACAATCATCTAACATGACACTACTAGACTCGAAGACTAGCTGCAAAGTTCCAAAGGCCAGAATTGAAAAAAGACTTCCATCTCCAATGTTAAGGAACCACTCACCCTCTCGAAATTTTTTACTTACTTGTAGTCTCTGCAATGAATTACATAATATTAATAGGACTTTTGATATTCAATATCTAGATAGTAGTATCACAAATAGAGAAATTACAAGGTGTTATCATATAAGTACCTTGTGAAGTAACCGTTTGCTTCTTTCTCTTATTTTTAGACCTGTTTGGGTCAAGGGTGGCTATATAAGCAGGACAATTTCTTTCTCAATGATCCAGCTTCTTGCAAAAGAAGTACTCTGCCTGGCTCTTATCAACTTTTGATGGTTTGCTCTGCTTATGATCGATGGCATAGAATTTCTGTACTTTTTTCTTCTTTTCTCTCCTAGAAGATCGACGCCCTACAGATGTACCTCCCATTAAATTCACTGGCTCCTTTTAGAGCTAGTGATCCTTCTCAAAAGTCTGCAGTAACCCTAACAAACCATGGTAGTTCACCACAGGCTTCATCATTCTATAATAACTGAGAAAGGGTAGGTAAGATTTTGGTAGCGAATTGATAATAGCATCCTTACCTAACTGTTCATACAATGAAAAGCCAAGTTTGCTAAGATATTCAATCTGCTCAATCATGTACAATACATGATCGATGATTGAAGCCCCCTTATAAAATGGGTATTGAATACTGCGCAGGAGGTTTTGTGTCTCTCCACATCCTCAGGGGTACCGAAGGACTCATTCAACATTTGAATGATCTCCTTTGGCTGTGCATCCTTGAACTTATGACTAAGTTCATCGTTCATAGCTACCCTCATCACGCAACGCACAGTTGTGCAATCATTGAGCCACTTCATATAAGTGTCTCTCGCGACACGAGGAACATTGGATGTAGGTTCTTCAGGTGCCTCATCCGTAAGGATATATAAAATCTTCTCGTGCTCCAAGATGATCTTCAACTTTCGATACCAGCTACCGAAGTTGGGTCTGGTGAGCTTGTCGCTATCCAATAGTGTATGGAGAGATAGTGTGTTAGTCATAATTGAAAGAAAAAATATTAGCCTATTAATGTATAAATTATTTTTAATCTTGAAGATATGAACTTTAGTCTAAAGATCCTCTCACTATTTTTACGAATTGGTAGCCTCTACCTCCAACTCAAGAAATTACACTAATTCCTTAGTAGGTACTAGAATCCACACAGACTATATTTAGGCCTGAGTGTGGCTTGACAACCCTTGTACATCCATGGATAGGTTCATAACTAATTATTTCTCTAAACAACTTCTAGTAATTGGATTTTGCCCCAGACATCCCTTCAGCAGGCGTATGGTGCCTCCACTGAAAATCTTGATTAGGTCCAATCATTAACACGATGCACCAAGTATTGGATTCTAGCCACATAGTGAAAAGTAATTTTTAAAAAATTTAAAACAATAAAATCAATAGCTTTATCAAATAAAACTATCGAGCCAAACTCAAAATCCTAGAATCACTTTGTCGATCACGATCAAAGCAAATTCAAGCATGCAAAGAGATAGAAAATTATACTTTAACCAATATAAAAAAGTGGCACATTGGTGTTTTTCATAAGATTTCAAGGTAGAAATCCTCCAATAGTGATCCATATGAAAGTTGGCCAAAGTCCTTCCCAACCGATGCACTGCCGCAACTTATCTTCTCAAGAACACTATCAGCTTCGAACTTACATCACGATCGTACCAAAGCTCAGTTACTTTTGATCTCACCACCAGGATGACATCAAGAAGAACTCTTTAGATGTTATATAATCTAGGATTTAATTTTTAGCTTCAATATATAAAAAGGTCAAATCCTAGGGCACTCAAGCAACACCTGCTAAAAATCTCACCACCTTATAGCAACTTTTGCCACTCAAAATTTTTCTTTTTTCCTTCAAAATTTTTCCAATTTTTTTTTTGTGTTTATGACATCCCTCTTCTTGATTTCATCTAAATCAATACCAAATCCATGTGGGGTGTCCCCTATAAATAGGGGACTAGGGGATGTCACATGCGATAAAGGGGTGCCAACCTTTGGCACTCCAAATTCTCACATGCCAAATAAATTCACCAAGTGAATTTTTGATGATCTAATTACTTGGAGTAGAAGAACTCTTAGTATTCTATGTGCCAAAAAAATTCAATGAATTTTAATGACAAAACATAGGATTTCTGAGTGGGAATTAAGGCAACACGTGTTAGTTAAGAGCCTTCTTTAAGAAGGACTCTTTACTTCACATGCCAAAATAAAGGGGGCGGCATTTATTTTTGTGCATGGGTTTTGGTGGGCATAGAAGACTCCTTCTCCACTTGAAACTCATTCAAGTTGGATAAGGATCCAATTCACATTGACCCAATCCCATTAGGTCAAAGCCAACTGGTCTAGGTTAGCTTAAACTTTTTGATCTAAACCAATTTGAGAATTTAGGTTAATACAATATGCTAGCACATCAAATTAATTCATATAATTTATATTAAATACTAATTAAATTATATCAAGATTAAATCTCAAAGTGTGTGACCCATTGGGTTCCAAATCTAGCCAACAGTGGACCAAGACTTTCGACGTAACCCTAATATGATGAGATTAAGTCACTCGAAGAGTTTCAATCAACTTTGACTCTTCCAAACTGACTGTAGAATTAAACTCTTTTAATTTTGATGAATATATAAGTCAAGATGGATATCTAGCAATATGTCATGACTATCCGAAAGATTTAAAATTTTAGTAAAAAATTACCAAAATACCCTTCAGTGGCAAGTTTTTGTGTAATTCAATCTTTCAGTCAAACAACATCCCAGATGAGCTATGGATATAAAAATATTCAAACTCAATTACTTATCATTATGTATATCAATCTAAAGGTAATGATTCAGTTGATGATATAATAAAAATCTTTTTTTAATTATCACATTGCTTTGGCCAAAGACTTCTAGAATCATCGTCCTATAAGATCACATAGGACATTCGCTTTCTTTTTTAGGAGTGACTGATCCATTATTGATCACTCACAACCTTCATGCAAACTTCACCATATCCAAAACACCCTACACAAGGATCAAAGAACCAAGCTAGGTAGTGAACCAAAATATGGATCCATGTACACAAGGTACCATGTGATCTCAGGTCTAAAAACACTTACACAACTCCCACAGAGAATCATCAGTTGACATGTAAATAAGACTCCATCTGATATTTTCTCGTAGGTCAATTCAATGAACTCATTCTCTAATGAGCACCCATATCCTTGTATTAGTGTCACCACACAAATGGTTGTGAGATCAACCACCCTCATTTCTGAGCATACATAGGACATGCCAGTCTTATCAGTGTCATTGATCCCTGACTTAATGTACCAATGATTAAAAATATTTTAGGTTAGGGCTATCAAGGAATTAAGTCTCACTGGAGTGATCTCATCACGATCCTAAAACCATTGCTTAAACTTATGGGGTTCATTATAATCTTAAAATAAATAAGATGCAACATATAATGAAATAAAAATACCTTATTTTATTAATCATAAATGTCAATTACATGAGTCTGAAAGATAAATTATAATAAACACCCTATCGCATCCCATATGTGATTGGCTTGTCGGGCATTATTCTTTCAATCTTTCACTTGTATTTAAAACCAATCGCCCCTATACATGATACCTATGCTATCAAGATGGCAGTTAAACTGCTGCATTGACAAGGCCTAAGTAAATGGGTCCGCCATATTGTTCTTGGTGTCAACTCGCTCCACGATCACATCACGTCTTTCGACAATCTCTCAAACGAGGTGGAACCATCTTAGGATGTGCTTGGATTTATGATGAGATCTTGGTTCTTTGGCTTAAGCAATTGCCACAGTACTGTCATAATAAAGAGGCACTGATTGTTCAATCCCTGGAACCACACCCAACTTTATGATGAATATTTTCATCCAGACGACCTCCTTAGCAACCTCACTTACAGCAATATACTTAGTCTCAGTGATCGAGTCAACAATAGTTTGCTATTTAAAACTTTTTTAACTTACTGCACCACCATACAGAGTGAACACATATCCAGATATCGATTTTCTATCATCCAGATCAGATTGAAAATTAGAATCGGGATAACCTTTCAGATTTAAATAGATCCACCATATATCAAAAAAATATCTCTAGTCTTTCTCAAGTACTTAAGTATATTTTTCACAGCTTTCCAATGATCCTCCCTGGGATCAGCTTGAAATCTGCTTACAATGCCCAAGGCATAAGCAACATCAGGTCTGGTACATAACATAGCATACATTATTGATCCTACAATCAAAGCATTAGGAATAGAACTCATTCTATTCTCTATTCAGGTGTCTTAGGAGACATCTTCTTAGAGAGTTGTATGCCATGTCCTATAGGCAAGTAACATCTTTTACTTTCCTCCATGTTGAACCTCTTCAACGCAAGATCAATGTACCTAGACTGGGACAAGCCTAGCATCCTATTCGATCTTACCCTATAGATCTTAATACCAAGTATATAGGATGCCTCACCCAAGTCTTTCACGAAAAACTTTTGTGATAGCCAAGTTTTGATCGATTGCAATATCAGGATATCATTCCCAATAAGCAGTATGTCATCCACATACAAGATCAAGAAGATAATAGCACTCTCACTAGTCTTTTTGTATACACAAGATTTATCCATATTTTTAATAAAGCCAAACGATTTGACTATCTCAGTGGATGTTCCAGCTCCTCGATGCTTGTTTCAATCCATATATGGATCTATTCAGCTTGCATCCCTGATTTGCTCTCTCACTTGAGATAAATCCTCTAGCTGAGTCATATAGACTTCTTCCTCAAGATTTTTATTGAGGAAGGTAGTCTGGATATCCATCTACCAGATCTTATAGTCATGGTATGCAGCAATAGCAAGCATTATCTGAATAGAATTGAGCATGGCTATCGGTGAAAAGTTTCTTTATAATCAAAACCTTATTTTTGTCTGAAATTTTTTGCCACTAGCCTGACCTTATAGGTCTCTACCTGGCCATATAGGTCTCTACCTGGCCATCTGCTCCAATCTTCTTTATAAAGATCATTTGTAGCTTATTGGGGTCACATCCTCAGGTGCATCAACCAAAGTCCATACTTGATTGACATATATGGAGTCCATTTCGAATTTTATGGTATTAGCCACTTGTCAAAGTCACTACTCATGACAGCTTTCGAATAGTTCATAGGATCATCATTTTCAATGATGTGGGTTGTGCTGTCATTCTCAATGACAAATCCATAACTGAATAGTATACTATGCACTCTACTTGACCTTCAGAGAGGAGGTGTGTGTAGTAGTTGTGCCTCAACAATGGACACATCTAATTGAGAACTATTTGGTGAATTCTGGATGGGTTGTAGGTTTTGAACTTCCTCAAGTTCAGCAAACCTCCCACTGCCTCCTTCTTGGATAAACTCTTTCTTCAAGAAAATGGTATGCCTACCAACAAACACCTTTTATTGAGTAGGATTATAGAAGTAGTATCCTATATTCTCTTTGGGATAATCTACAAACCTGTATTTTTCTAATCTAGCATCCAGTTATGTCCATCAATATTTTTTACATAAGCTGGGCAACCCCAAATCTTAAGATGCTTAAGATTGGATCTTTTACCTTTCTATATTTCATATGGAGTGCTAGAAATAGATTTCGAAGGTATTTTATGCTGTATCCTCGAGAGCATATCCCCAAAAGGATAACGGAAGATCCATGAAATACATATGGATTGTACCATATCTAATAAGGTTGGTTCCTCCTTTTCATAATTTCATTTAATTGTGGAGTATAAGGAGGTGTCCATTGAGAGAATATTTCATTTTGTTTCAAATAATCAAGGAACTCACTGGATAAGTATTCTCCTCCTCGATCTGATCGAAGAGTTTTAATACTTTTATCAGTTTATTTTTCAACCATTCTTTGATGCTCTTTAAATTTGTCAAAGGCTTCAGATTTGTATTTATTAAATACACATATCCAAATCTTGACCCATCATCAGTAAATGTGATGAAGTAAGAGTATCCACCTCTGGCTTGAGTCAACATTGGACTACATACATCAGTATGTATAAGGTCCAAAATGTCACTTGTCTTATCTCCATGTCCAGTAAATGGAGTCTTGATCATTTTTTTTATGAGACAATATTCATAAGTTTCATATGATTCATAATCATAAGGATCAAAGAAATTATCTTTGTATAACTTGTTAATCTTTGACTCATTTATATGGCCAAATCGACAGTGCCAAAGGTATGTGACATTCACATCCTTTCTTTTTTTTTTCTTCATATTATCAACATGAAGTGCATTATCATTAAGTGAAAGAAATATCTGATCATTATTAATAAAAGTGAAAGAAATATATGATCATATTAATAAAAGTACTTCCATAATATTCATTAAAAAAATATATAGAACACTATTATTCTTTGTAATTATTTAAAATCTTATTCCAATAACAATGGTACAGAAATAATATTTCTAACAATATTTGAAATATAATAACAGTCTTCAGTTTCAAAATTCTACTCGAAGGCAACTTCAAAATTCTAGTTCCTATAGCTTCAGCCTGAATGGACTCTCCACTAGCCCTGAATAGCTCGAAGTCACCTTTTTTCAATTTTTTATTTTTTGTAGACCATACAATGATTTGCAAAGGTGTGAGCCACAGGCAGTATCCAATACCCAAGAATCTGAAAATAAAGTACTTAATGATAAATTAGTTTGTATCATATACAAACCTTTAACAATGCTTGTCGATTTCATGGTTGCAAGGTACTTCTTGTAATTTTCTTCTAGTGATTCTCCTTGCCACAATGATAATAAGTACATTTGGTGGAGACCTTCTTCACCTTCTTCTTAGAGATGCTAGCCTTAGGTTCATCTTTTTCTTAGGACTCTTCTTTGCTTTCTTCTTGCTGATCTTATTAACATGAAAGACCTGAGCCTTTTCACCCTTGAAATGGCTCTCTGCTATTTTTAACATGTTCAGTAGTTCTGACAAGTGATGTTCAGTTTGTTCATGTGATAATTAATGACAAACCGAGAAAAAGAGTCAGAAGAGACTGCAAGATCAAATCCTGACTTAGTTCACCATTCATGGCAAAACTCAGTTGTCCAAGATGAGTGATCAAATCAATCATCTTTAGGACATGCATTTGTACGAAAGAATCTTCAGTCATACGGGTACAGAACAACTACTTTGATATCTCATATCGAGCAGTTTGACTTTATTCTCCATATAGCTCCTTAAAATTAAAAAAAATAGAGAGAACGTCCATATTCTCATGCTATCTCTGGAGCTCGTTGCTCATGAGGCAAGCATGATACATTTGACAGTCACACTGTCATCTTTTCATATCTTATATGCAGTCCTATCCTCCTCGAAAGCATCTTCCCCAAGAGAATCTAGAGCAGGTGTATCCAGAATGTAAGAGACTTTCTCCTGAGTGAGAATAATTCTCAAGTTCTTTAACCAGTCGACATAGTTAGGTCCAGTCAACTTATTTGCATATAGCACAGCTCTAAGTGAAGTGAGAATGCCATGTGTGTAGTTAATCTATAACAATAAGACATAATATAAGCGGACAACTCATGATGACATGCACAACTAGACTAAGATTTTATCTAATTGTGTCTCTCACTATTTTATCAAACTCATAGCCCTCAATATAAAAATTAAGAAACATTCTAATATTTTTTAGCAGGGTTGAGATCCCTATTCCTTACAAACACCTTGTGGATAGCACAACAAGCATTCATGAGTTCAAGAGTAGGAAACTCTTTATCAATTGTACCTTTATAATTTTCAACATCTTTCATTCTGGCCTCTAGATCATATATAGACTTGTGGATAGCACAACAAACTATAGTGTTCTAGTTAAGTTGACCCTTCAATCTTATATGGTCATACTTAAACAATGCTGTCCTTGTGGATAGCACAACAAAACAATACTATTCAAATATGCCATAAGCATCAATATACACTTGATCAACATCATGTCAATTTCTATAGTAAGCCTTGTGGATAGCACAACAAGCTCACTAAGATCTTGACATACTCTATCGATCAAGTTTGAAGGAAGGCCCTTATAATGTCTACATCACTAATCAATCTAAGTCCGAAAATCAATAAGACCAAATTGGCCAAGTAAGTAGGTGGGAGGCTCTCCGTAGCTTTTCTAGATATCAAAAGAGTTGGCCAGATCAGCATACGGACCTAATTAGAAAACCACCTATCATACTTTTTTCGACACCAATTGATCTTAAGAATTCAACTTTTGATTAAAAAGTGAATCTCGATATTACAACTTAGTATAATTTGATGAGAGACTTTAAACTGATCTCGGCACATCCTAACTACAACCACATAAAATGTATACTACAAATTATACAACTTGACATGCTTCTACTATTCTAAATAGCAATCATATGACATGCTAAAATCATATAAGGGTGCAATGGATATCAAACATATGTCAAGCATATCGAAGAAAAAATAGCAAACTCTAATCACATTAGGCATGCTTTACACACTTAACAATTCATCAATTTAAGCATCATACAACCATGATAATACAAATTTTAAAATATCATAAATTAATAATTTCATAACTAAAATTAAATATCATGGCACATAGAAAGTTAAAAATAATTTTTGAGTTTAAAGGATTGATGCTATAAAATGATGCAATTTTTTTATCAAGATATGCACAAAAATGATTCTATGCATAACTATTGCACTTGTTTGATTGAATCAGACAAAGATGACTCTGATACCACTATTGGGTTCATCCACATAGTAGAAAATAATTTTTAAAAAATTTAAAACAAGCAAATCAATAGCTTTATCAATAAAACTTTTGAGCCAAACCCAAAGCCCTAGAATCACTTTGCTGATCACGATCAAAGTAAATTTAAGCATGCAAAAAGATAGAAAATTATACTTTAACCAATATAAAAAAGTAGCACATTGGTGTTTTCATAAGACCCTAAGTTAGAAGTCCTCTAATGGTGATCCATACAGAAGTTGGCCAAAGTCCTTTCCAACTAGTGCACTGCCGCAGCCTTGTCTTCTCAAGAATACTGCCAGTTTTAAACTTACGTCACGATCGCACCAAAGCCCAGTTATTTTTGATCTTACCATTGAACGATATCAAGAAGACACTCTTTAGATATCATACAACCTAGGATTTAATTTTTGGCTCCAACACATAGAAAAATCAAATCCTAGGGCACTCAAGCAACACTTGCTGAAAATCTCACCAACCTTGTAACAACTTTTGCCACTCAAAAAAAAAAATTTCTTCAAATTTTTTTTTATGTTTACCACATCCCTCTTCTTAGTTTTAGCCAAAAATTAGTACCAGAAGCCATGTAGGGAATCCCCTATAAATAGGGGACCAGGGGATGTCACAAGAATGAAGGGGCACCAACCTTTGGCCCTCCAACTTCCCATGCACCAAATAAATTCACCAAGTAAATTTTTGGTGATCCAATTACTTGGAGTAGAAAGACTCTTAGTTTTCTATGTGCCATAAAAAAATTAATAAATGGGTTCTAGTGGGCATTTATTTTTGTGCATGGGTTCTAGTGGCACAAAAGACTCCTTCTCCACTTAAAATTTTTCAAGTTGGATAAGGATCCAATCTAAATTGACCCAATCCCATTAGGTCAAAGCTAACTAGTCTAGGTTAGCTCAAACACTTTGATCTAAACCAATTTGAAAATTGGGTTAATACAATGTGCTAGCATATCGAATTAACCTATAAAATTTATATTAAACTCTAATTAGATAAGACCAAGGTAAATTTCAAAGGGTGTGACCCATTGGATTTCAAATCTAGCCAGCAGTGAACAAGACTTTCGACGTAACCCTAATCCGATGAGATTAGGTCACTCGAGGAGTCCCAATCAACTTGGGCTCTTCCAAACTGACTTCAGAATTAAATTCTTTTAATTTTGATGAATCCATAAGTCAAGATTGATATCTAATAATATATCATGACTATTTTTAAAATTTAAAATTTTGATAAAAAATTATCAAAATACCCTTCAGTAGTAAATTTCTGTGTATTCAATCTTTCAGTCAAACAACATCCCAGATGAGCTATGGATATGAAAATATATCAAACCCAATCACTTATCTTTATGTATCTCAATCTGAAGGTGATGATTCAGTTGATAATATATTAAAATTCTTTTCTAATTATCACCCTGCTTTGGCCAAAGACTTCCAGAATCATCATTCTATGAGATCACATAGGATGTTCGCTCCCCTTATTAGGAGTGACTGATCTCTTATTGATCACTCACAACCTCCATGCATACTTCACCATATCCAAAACACCCCACACAAGGATCAAAGAATCAAGCTAGTTAGTGAACCAAAATATGGATCCATGTACACAAAGTACTATGGTGACTGTTGGTGCAAAAATCTGCTTGCGTCGGAGAAGCTGGAGTCGGGGAAGTCGCGGTCGCCGTCGGGACCTGCAAGGGAAGTCTAAACTGGAGGTGGGGTTGCTCCGGCAAGACCCTCCGACGCTCAAGTCAGTTCTCTGCCTCAACAAGAATGGAGTGCTCGAACGAAGAATTTAGCAGAGTTTTGAGATAAGAAATGAGCTTAAAGAATAACGTATCTGGGTGCCCCTTTTATAGGCGGAGGAGGCAACGGATTGATGGCGACGTTTGTAACCGTCTGGTAGTGGGCCGCCCATGGCCAGGGAAATTGATTGCAAAGGATAGTGGAGTAGACGCATGGCCATCACTGTGGCTTGCCACATGGAATCTGTTACGCGGGGTGGAGCAGCGTCCGTTGTCGTGACTCGCCAGTAGATGGGAGAATCGTGTGGAATCCGTCGCAGGAGGTGGAGCAGGTTCGTGGCTGTTATTGCGGCCTGCCAGGGGGTAGTGGAGCTGTGTGGAATCTGCCACAAGAAGTGGAGCAGGGCGGCGATGGCTACTGCGGCCTGTCAGGGAATGATGGAACTGTGCGGAGTCTGCCACAGGAAGTGGAGCAGGGTCGTGGGTGGAGCCTGACTTCTGGGGGAGTCCGGGCGGAACCCCCTCGGAGCTGACGTTGGGGGCGGAGCTCGGCTCTCGTAGGAGTTTGGGCGAAGTCTGCTTGCGGCTGCAGTCGTTGGTGTCGAGGACGTAGCCCGGCTCCCTTAAGAGCCCAGTCGGAGCTGTGCTGTTGCCGGAGGCGGAGCCCGGCTCCCGTAGGAGTCCGGGCGGAGCTGTGCTGCAATTGATGTCGAAGGCGGAGCCCGGCTCCCGTAGGAGTCCGGGCGGAGCTGCGTTGCGGTTGATGTTGAGGGCGGAGAACGGCTCCCGTAGGAGTCCGGGCGGAGCTGTGCTGCAACCAAAGTTAGAGGTGAAGTCCGGCTCCCGTAGGAGTCCGGTCGGAGCTTACCCGCAATTGATGTCGGAGGCAGAGCCCGGCTCGTGTAGGAGTCCAGGCGGAGCTGCGTTTGCTGTCGGCGGTGGAGCCCGGCTCCCATAGGAGTCCGGGCGGAGCTGCACTTGCTGTCGGCGGTGGAGCCCGGCTCCCGTAGGAGTTCGGGCGGAGCTGCACTTGCTGTCGAGGGTGGAGCCCGGCTCTCGTAGGAGTCTGGGCGGAGCTGCACTTGCTGTCGGTGGTGGAGCCCGGCTCCGTAGGAGTCCGGGCGGAGCTGCAGTTGATGTCGAGGGTGGAGCCCGGCTCCCGTAGGAGTCCGGGCGGAGCTGCACTTGCTGTCGGTGGTGGAGCCCGGCTCCCGTAGGAGTCCGGGCGGAGCTGCAGTTGATGTCGAGGGTGGAGCCCGGCTCCCGTAGGAGTCCGGGCGGAGCTGCACTTGCTGTCGGCGGTGGAGCCCGGCTCCCGTAGGAGTCCAGGCAGAGCTGCACTTGCTGTCGGCGGTGGAGCCCAGCTCCCGTAGGAGTCCGGGCGGAGCTGCAGTTGACGTCAGGGTGGAGCCAGGCTCCCGTAGGAGTCCGGGCGGAGCTGCACTTGCTGTCGGTGGTGGAGCCCGGCTCCCGTAGGAGTTCGGGCGGAGCTGCAATTGATGTCGAGGTGGATTCCTGCTCCCGTAGGAGTCCGGGCGGAGCTGCACTTGCTATCGGTGGTGGAGCCCGACTCCCGTAGGAGTCCGGGCGGAGCTGCAGTTGATGTCGAGGGTGGAGCCCGACTCCCGTAGGAGTCGGGCGGAGCTGCACTTGCTGTCGGCGATGGAGCCCGGCTCCCGTAGGAGTTCGGGCGGAGCTGCACTTGCTGTCGGCGGTGGAGCCGGCTCCCGTAGGAGTCCGGGCGAAGCTGCAGTTGACGTCGAGGGTGGAGTCCGGCTCCCGTAGGAGTCCGGGCGGAGCTGCACTTGCTATCGGCGGTGGAGCCCGGCTCCCGTAGGAGTCCGGGCGGAGCTGCAGTTGATGTCGATTTCGTTGAGGATTTCGGCTGTGGGTATTTTATACCCAACACCAGTCCCCCTACATCCGAGTTTGAAATTCAAACGAAGGAAGTACACAGAGGTACAGCCGAAACCATCCCTTCGAACCCTGCGCCCTGCCGCTCCTAGATATTTTGGCATTAAATGAGCGCGTGCCGGAGTCTTTTCGAATTGGAGCGGTACGAGGGGATGCTTCGAAAATCCCACGGGTACGCTGGCCTAGGTACGGTGCAATTATGACCCTGCCGACCGCCAGCCGCCTTTAGCCGTCTGCCACGGGGAGTGGGACACGCGTCGGACACGGACTGGCCTGGGGGGATTCGAGATCATTATGGCACCGGATCCAGGGTCTATTTAAACCCGTCCTCCCCCTTTAGGCGTCCCACTCCATTTCTAATTTTTTGCTGGCGTCTGTCATCTCCCTGAGAGTCTGCTCTAGCGAACGCCCTCTCGAGCCGTAGGCGCCTTCCATTTCTCGCTCCCTGGGTCCCCAGAGCAAGATAGGTTAGTGCCAACCTTCTTCTCACCGCCTAGGGGCCTCTCTTCTTTTCATTTCTTTCGTGTCTTCTTCTGAGTTGACCTTCGGCATCTCGTTCCCTCCTCGGTTTGCCTTTCTAGGGCCCTTTAGGTTCTCCCCCAAAATGTCTTCCGATTCTTCTGCCCCGTAAGTTCTGGGAGTTCTTCTGCTTCGAACCCCCAGGCCCTGTTTCTGCGGACGAACCCGCGTTCGGGGCAGGGCCTCGCCCGGTTTTCACACTAGGTGCCATTCCATGTTCGTCGACTCCGGACGAACTCCTTCTGATAAGGGCTCGGTACGGGGTTCCTTCGGAGTACGACCTGGAGCTTCCTGGCCCCTCCGACCGGGCCAGCGCTCCCCCTCCTGGTCACTTTTGTTTGTACCAGGAGGCATTTCGCGCCGGACTCCGGCTTCTGCTTCCAGTCTTTGTTGCCGCCTTCTTTCGCTTCTTAGACATTTCTCTCGCCTCTGTCGCCCTGAATTCCTTTAGGTTTTTGATAGGGTTTCTCTCTCTCTGCCATATAGCCGAGGTCCAGCCATCCCTCTCCTTGTTCAGACATTTCTACACCTTCAAACGCCATCCTTCAGCGAAGGACTGGTGGTACTTCTCCCACAGTTCGGTAAGAAGGGGTTGCTGAAGGGCGCCCCTTCTTCGATTCACAACTGGAAGGAGAAATTTCTCTTTGTCTACTGCCCGACCTGGAACTAGGTCTGCCCTCTTGGGGGTCTCTGAGGGATTTCGTCCGCCGGGCTCCCAGCCTGGGAGAGGACGACCTCCAGGCTGCCCAGAAGCTTCTGAGTTATCCCGCTCCTTCCTTCCTATCCTTCTGAGGGAGCAGCTTCTCTTCAACATCGGCCTGAGCCCTCAGGATCCAGCAAGTATTTATCTTTCTTTTCTTGCCTTCTTCTTCTTCTCTTTATTTTTTTCCTTCCTCTCTTTTCTTCCTCTTTCTTTCTCTCCTTCTTTTTTTTTTTTTTTTTTTTTTTTTTTTTGACTCTGGACTGATCGGTGTCGCTTCTTCTTCTTCTTTTCTCTTTTCTTCTTTTCTTTTCCTGTTTTGTATTTTTTTTTTTTTTTTAGCAATGGACGCCGAAGCCACGCAGATGCTCTCCAAGGCTATGAGAGCTCAGAAGAGGAAGGGCGCGACGACCTTCGGTTCGGCGAAGAGGGCCAGGGTGGAGGAGACGAGCTTGGCTGCGCCCGTCCAGGCGACCCCGGCCATCAACATTCCTTCGGATGCCGAGCCAGCGGCCCCCGGGCTCCCTCAAGGAGCCCACCGACTGGGGTCCCTATTCCGGAGGTCCGCCCACGGAGGCGCCCGCCGTGGGGAAGAGGAGGAATCGGTGGTCCGCAGGGCGAGCAGCCACCGAGCCGCTGCAGACGAGTCCGTCTGCTCTGAGGGGGGATCGGAGAACCCATTCAACGACAAGGCTCTGATCAGGCGGCTACTCGACGGCTGCATTGTGTCCGATGTCGTGGAGAGGATCGACCGTGCCGATCCCGAGCAGCGGGCCTGGGACACTTTGGGGTCCTTTCTCGAGGTAAGCTGATGTTTATTTGCATGGTTGCTTGGTCTTTGTTGTAATTCTCTATCCGTCCTTGCAGATCGGGCACCAGCTCTTCGCCTATGTCGAGGCGTCGGGCCGCATGAGAAGGGACCTTCTTCAGGCGGAGGAGCGCTGTCAGGATGAGGTTGCCCATCTTCAAGCGAAGACAGCCGAGGTGGCCGCCTCCGGGAGGCCCTGGAGAGAGAGAGGCAAGACCGGGAAGAGGAAAGACAAGCCCGGGAGGATGAGAGACGAAGCTTGGAGGAGTCGGCGAGGAAGGCGGAGGCCGAGGTCGCCCATCTGGCCGAGCAAACTCCGGTTCTGGTCTCGGAGGCCAGGACCCTTGCGGTGGAGGAGTTCAAGGCCTCCGCAGAGATGAGGGAGCTGAACGTCCAGTTCAGCCTGGACGCGTTCACCAAGGGGTTCGAGCTCTGCCGAGAGAGGGTGGCCAGCAGATACCCCGACCTTGATCTCGGCTTTTTGGAGAAGTCTGATGATGAGGCCGCCCCTTCGTCCGCCGCTATCGCAGTCGCACCCCCGCGCCGAGCTCTCCACCCCCTGCTCCCGAGGTCTGAGACCTCCGATCTTGTATCTTTCTTTTGTCGCCATACTTCCTTTCCGTTTGTCTTCAAAATCAAGCAATAAAGTCGAATTTCTTATTGTGGAAGTCTTTTCTTCCCTCTGCTCCTCCTTTTCTGCCTTTCTTCTTGTAATGAGTCGGTCTTTGACGTTTGCATCTTTCGATGGCAGTGCCCCGCGAAGCACTCCCCTTACCCCTGGGGGTCCGCTGAAGTCAACTATCCAACGGCTGAAAAAGGAGGTCCTCCACCTGACGAAGAAGTTGAAGAAGTCGGAGGGCGAGCTCCGCCAGGCGAAAAAATGCTATTCCGAGGCCGCCGCTGAGGCGCCCACTTCAGGAGTCTCCAAGTGAAGGCAATCATGGACTACAGCCGGAGGAAGGCGAACTTCATGAAGGAGCTTGAGGAATGTACGAAGAGTGCCAGCGACCGAACTTGGGCTCAAGAAGCCAGGATCAGCGCCCTTAAGGTGGAGCTATCAGCTGCAAAGAGGAGGATCGGCCAGCTGGAAGGAAACTCATCCCGGACCCTGGCGCGGGTTGACGATGAGCAAAAATGGTCGCAGAAGGTCTCTGACCTCCAGAAGCAGCTTCAAGACGCTGAGATGAGCCACGATGTGCAGCGGGCCAGCTGGCACTGACAGGTAGAAGAGTACAAAGGGAGATTCCGTCAGGCGGCGGACGAGGTTGTTCGTCTCCAGAGGCAGTTGGTTACTAGGGCGCAGCTTGCTAACGCCAAGATACCGAAGAGCTCCTAGCCCTGAGAGGCACTGTCGAAGGGATTTCCGTCTCCCTTGGGGAGAAGACAACCGAGCTGCAACAAGTAAAAATCCAACTGAGGCTTGAGAGGAAGGCCGTCGCGGACGCAGAGGCGGAGTCCGAAGTTTTGCGGAAGTGGCATCGGGAAGCGGAGGCTGAGAGCCGGTGACTTCGTCAGGCGCTCCAGGATATGCTGCGAAAGAAGGAAGAACTAGAAGAAACGGTGGAGAGCCTGAGGCAGTCCTGGTTGAGGGATGGGGGTGGTAACCCTAGGTCGGAGGACGCAGGCCTCCTTAGAGCCCCTCTGTCTGCATGTAGTTATTTTCTTTTTGTCGTTTTGTCCTTCTTTCTCTGGCCATCCTGGCTTTGTAGTGCGTATATTGAAAATGGAAAAAGGAGTGCTTTGTGTTACCTTGTTCATGCGTAGCACTGATATTGTCGTTTGTTGGACCTTTCTCGTCATTTAGCTTGTTTGACGTAGATGTCGCCGTGGGGGGGGGCTCTTTCTTTTCACTCGATCTTGTCACGCGGCTGAGTTTCGCCACCATCGTTGACCCTTGCTGCAGAAGTGGCGATTGGAGCTGGGCTCCCGTAGGAGTCCGGGTGAAGTCCTTCTCGCGGCGGAACCCGGCTCCCGTAGGAGTCCGGGTGAAGTCTTTCTTGGCGGTGGAACCCTGCTCCCGTAGGAGTCCGGGCGAAGTCTTCCTTGGCGGCGGAACCTGGCTCCCGTAGGAGTCTGGGGGAAGTCTTCCTTGGCGGTGGAACCCGGCTCCCGTAGGAGTCCGGGCGAAGTCCTTCCTTGGACGGCGGAACCCCCGGCCTTCCCCTTAGGAGTCCGGGCGAAGTCTTTCTTGGCGGGGAACCCGCTCCCGTAGGAGTCCTGGGTGAAGTCTTCCTTGGCGGCGGAACCCGGCTCCCGTAGGAGTCCGGGCGAAGTCTTCTTGGCGGGAAACCCGGCTCCCGTAGGAGTCCGGCGAAGTCTTTTTGGCGGCGGAACCCGGCTCCCGTAGGAGTCGGGCGAAGTCTTCCTTGGCGGCGGAAACCCGGCTCCCGTAGGAGTCCGGGCGAAGTCTTCTTGGCGGGGAACCCGGCTCCCGTAGGTGGGGAGTTCGGGCGCCCCGTAGAGTCCGGGCGAAGTCTTCCTTGGCGGCGGAACCCGGCTCCCGTAGGAGTCCGGGCGAAGTCTTCCTTGGGGGGGGGGGGGGGGCGGGGAACCCGGCTCCCGTAGGAGTCCGGGCGAAGTCTTCCTTGGCAGCGGAACCCGGCTCCCGTAGGAGTCCGGGCGAAGTCTTACTTGGCGGCGGAACCCGGCTCCCATAGGAGTTTGGACCTTCCATTTAGCTTGAGCCGGCGCGAGGTTCTCGTTATCAGCCTGGCTTGTGGGGGGCGCGCTAGGGCGCTGTAAGGCCTCTCCCCCCTCCGGTCTAAAGGAACCGGGTCTTCAACTTTGCTCATGTCAGGATGAGGTTCTCCTCCTGTTCCTGACATGGCTGTGGGGGCACATTAGGGCGTTGCAAGGCCTCTCCCCCATCCGGTCTAAAAGAACCGGGCCTTTGACTTTGCTCAAGTTAGGGCGAGGTTTTCCTCCTATCCCTAACAGGGCTGTGGGGGCACATTAGGGCGTTGTAAGACCTCTCCCCCCATCCGGTCTAAAAGAACCGGGCCTTTGACTTTGCTCATGTTAGGGTGAGGTTTTCCTCCTGTCCCTAACAAGGCTGTGGGGCACATTAGGGCGTTGTGAGGCCTCTCCCCCCATCCGGTCTAAAAGAATCGGGCCTTTGACCTTGCTCATGTCAGGACGAGGTTCTCCTCCTGTTCCTGACATGGCCGTGCTTTTGGAGGAATCATATCCGGTCATAATACATCCACGCTAGGTGGGAGGAGCATGTTAGCTAAAAAGAAAGGTAGATTCAAAGCGAAATAGTAAGCGATACATTTACAGTATTCCCGCTCCTTCTTGAGGCCCTCCGGCGATGGAGTCGATGGTCCCGATAGGAGGCCGGTCCCGGGTTGCTCCTCCCTTTTCTGCAGTTCGGGCGGCGGGAGGGCTCTTGGCTGGTCTCCTCTACCCTCAGGCCTGCGACGGATGAATCTGTCGAGTCGACCTCGCCGGATGAGCTCCTCAATCTCGTCCTGGAGCTGGATGCATTCTTCGGTGTCGTGGCCGTGGTCGCGGTGGTAGAGGCAGAACTTGTTGGGGTTGCACTTCCCGGGGTGCGTGCGCATCCTCTCCGGCTAGGGAGCAACTCCCTGACCTCCATCAGTACCTGGGCCTTCGAGGCGTTGAGGGGGGCGTAGTTGCGGAACTTCCCTGGCGGGGAACCCCGCCGAAACCTGTTGTCCGGGCTTCTCTGCCTGCGCGCCCTGGGGGGAGTATGGGCGCGCTTATGTCCAGGAGGGGATCGGGAGCGAGGCCGGGCTTCCTTTGGCCTCTTCTCGACTGCGGGCTTACTAGAATCTCCGCCTGACGCTCCCTCGCAGTCTCTTCGTCCTTCATTTTGAAGGCCTCTTCCGCTCGAGCGTATCCTTCAGCCCGAGCCAGTAGGTCAGCAAAATCCCTGGGATACTTCTTCTCCAGGGAGTACAAGAGGTCATTCTTCTGAAGGTCACCCTTCAGGGCGGCCATGGCAACTGACTGGTCCAGGTTCCGGACCTCCAATGCCGCGATGTTGAAGCAGTTGACGTAGGCCCGTATGGACTCCCCTTCCCTCTGCTTGATGTTGATGAGGGACTCCGAACCTTTCTGGGGACGCCGACTGCTGACAAAATGGGCCACGAATTGGTGGCTCATTTGATCGAAGGAGAATATGGTACCCGGCTTCAAAGCCGAGTACCAGTTCCTTGCCGCTCCCTTCAATGTAGACGGGAAAGCCCAGCATAAGATGGCGTCGGGAGCACCGTGAAGCAGCATCATCGTTCAGAAGGCCTCCAGATGATCCACCGGGTCCGACGTCCCGTCGTAGCTTTCAAACTGGGGGAGCTTGAAATTCGGCGGGATTGGTTCCTGCATGATCATTTGGGAGAAGGGAGGGTCAGTGCAGATATCCTCACCATAAGCGGGAGGTGCGTGGCGGAGTTCTTCGATCCGTCGGTTCATCTCCTGGAGCCTCCGGTCCAGGAAGTCCTCTCGACTCCGAGTCTCGAGGGTCCTTTGGCAGAACGGGGGCAGGGATCTCCCAGGAGTGGAGTCGTGGTCTGATTGAGGGCTCTCTACCCTCGGATTCGCCTTTCCAGGAAGGACGGGGCGGCTGGCCCAGGTGGCCCGCCCCACCGTCGGGTTCTGGCATTCCGAAGATGCCCCTCCGGATGCGCCGACGCCTACGGCGGCTGCTGCTGCATTGCCTGTACGGCTTTGACGAGGCCTTTGACCTGCTGCGCCAGCAAGTCAAACTGCTCCACGCCGACCGCCATCGCCGGAGGGGGAGGAGGCTGAGAAATGGGAGGGGAGGCCGGAGCCTGAGATCTGGCCGCGGAGGCCGTGGACCGCGGGTGGATGCCCTGCACGGAGGCATCGGGTGTCGATCTCATGGGGGAGGATTAGGAATGGATGACGGAGAGATGGTCGGAGGTGGCTCCATTGAACACTCCTTTAAGAACAAGGGTGCTGCGAAGACACGGACCCTTCCTCTAGCGCCAATCCTGTTGGTATAAAAATCCGCTTGCGTCGGAGAAGCTGGAGTCGGGGAAGTCGCGGTCGCCGCCGGGACCTGCAAGGGAAGTCTAAACCGAAGGTGGGGTTGCTCCGGCAAGACCCTCCGACGCTCAAGTCAGTTCTCTGCCTCAACAAGAATGGAGTGCTCGAACGAAGAATTTAGCAGAGTTTTGAGATAAGAAATGAGCTTAAAGAATAACGTATCTGGGTGCCCCTTTTATAGGCGGAGGAGGCAACGGATTGATGGCGATGTTTGTAACCGTCTGGTAGTGGGCCGCCCATGGTCAGGGAAATTGATTGCAAAGGATAGTGGAGTAGACGCGTGGCCATCACTGTGGCTTGCCACGTGGAATCTGTTACGCGGGGTGGAGCAGCGTCCGTTGTCGTGACTCGCCAGCAGATGGGAGAATCGTGTGGAATCCGTCGCAGGAGGTGGAGCAGGTTCGTGGCCGTTATTGCGGCCTGCCAGGGGGTAGTGGAGCTGTGCGGAATCTACCACAAGAAGTGGAGCAGGGCGGCGATGGCTACTGCGGCCTGTCAGGGAATGATGGAACTGTGCGGAGTCCGCCACAGGAAGTGGAGCAGGGTCGTGGGTGGAGCCCGACTTCTGGGGGAGTCCGGGCGGAACCCCCTCGGAGCTGACGTTGGGGGCGGAGCTCGGCTCTCGTAGGAGTTCGGGCGAAGTCTGCTTGCGGCTGCAGTCGTTGGCGTCGAGGACGTAGCCCGGCTCCCTTAAGAGCCCGGTCGGAGCTGTGCTGTTGCCGGAGGCAGAGCCCGACTCCCGTAGGAGTCCGGGCGGAGCTGTGCTGCAATTGATGTCGAAGGCGGAGCCCGGCTCCCGTAGGAGTCCGGGCGGAGCTGCGTTGCGGTTGATGTTGAGGGCGGAGAACGACTCCCGTAGGAGTTCGGGCGGAGCTGTGCTGCAACCAAAGTTAGAGGTGAAGTCCGGCTCCCGTAGGAGTCCGGTCGGAGCTTACCCGCAATTGATGTCGGAGGCGGAGCCCGGCTCCCGTAGGAGTCCGGGCGGAGCTGCGTTTGCTGTCGGTGGTGGAGCCCGGCTCCCGTAGGAGTCCGGGCGGAGCTGCACTTGCTGTCGGCGGTGGAGCCCGGCTCCCGTAGGAGTCCGGGCGGAGCTGCACTTGCTGTCGAGGGTGGAGCCCGGCTCCCGTAGGAGTCCGGGCGAAGCTGCACTTGCTGTCGGCGGTGGAGTCTGGCTCCCGTAGGAGTCCGGGCGGAGCTGCAGTTGATGTCGAGGGTGGAGCCCGGCTCCCGTAGGAGTCCGGGCGGAGCTGCACTTACTGTCGGCGGTGGAGCCCGGCTCCCGTAGGAGTCCGGGCGGAGCTGCAGTTGATGTCGAGGGTGGAGCCCGGCTCCCGTAGGAGTCCGGGTGGAGCTGCACTTGCTGTCGGTGGTGGAGCCCAGCTCCCGTAGGAGTCCGGGCGGAGCTGCACTTGCTGTCGGCAGTGGAGCCCGACTCCCGTATGAGTCCGGGCAGAGCTGCAGTTGACGTCGAGGGTGGAGCCAGGCTCCCGTAGGAGTCTGGACGGAGCTGCACCTGCTGTCGGCGATGGAGCCCGGCTCCCGTAGGAGTCCGGGCGGAGCTGCAGTTGATGTCGATTCCGTTGAAGGTTTCGGCTGTGGGTATTTTATACCCAACAGTGACCTTAGGTCTAAGGATCACTTACACAACTCCCACTAGAGAATCATCAGTTAACATGTAAATAAGACTTCATCTGATATTCTCTCGTAGGTCAATTCAGTAAACTCATTCTCTAATGACCACCTATATGCCTGGATTAGTATCACCATATAAATGATTGTGAGATCAACCACCCTCATTTCTGAGCATATATAGGACATGCCAGTCTTACCGATATCATTGATCTCCGACTCAATGTTCCAACGACTAGAAATATTTTAGGTTAGGGCTATCAAAGAATTAGGTCTCACTGGCATGATCTCATCATGGCCCTAAAATCATTATCCAAACCTATGGAATTCATTATAATCTTAAAATAAATAAGATGCAGTATATAATGAAATAAAAATACCTTATTTTATTAATCATAAATGTCAATTACATGAGTCTAGAAGATAAATTATAATAAATACCCTATCACTTCCCATATGCGATTGGTTTGTAAGACATTATTCTTTTACCAAGTGCATCCACCAAACGGATGTCCAGGCTCGAGTGTGGCTCAACCAACCTGAGAATTGATCTAAAGGTACATCATGATAGTCATATGATGAATGACAATTCCAATACGTAATAGACACCAGGTGTGTAGTGCCTTCAATGCCTATTTAGAATATTGGACTCATTATCACGCACCTTAATGAGAGGCAATGATCAAGTTATCTCATAACTTTATCACTTTATAGATCTAATAATTTAGAGGATTTGATTTCACTGATCTAAGAATAAGAGAAGAAGTCGACCTGCAAACTGCAAATCCTCCCACTGACTTCATCAAGTCATATAAAGGATTAGACACAAGCTAGTCTGAAGATACCTAAATCAGTCACACTGATTCACCTTAATGGCATGGGTCTGGACGAATCGACTAGTGACCTAATCAAAACACAATCTACCATATTGATCAGATAAGTGAGATTAGTGGGAGGGATATGCCCTTAGCTCACCATAGACGCATCTAGATGAATAGTTCTCAATTAAAAATCACTTGATCGAATCTGCCAAACTTACTTTAGACACCAACTGGTTAATTAGTTTCGATTTGATCCATTAGAAAATTCGGGCTCAACCACGAAGCCATGATTATGGTCCATTTATTAGGGTCAGACATATGGACTTGATCAAACTTTAACTATTGAGATTGATTTAGAGAAATACTAACTAATCTAATTCAACACTTGATTAGATTTAATCAATTTTCCTACTTAATCCATATGTATTTCTAACCCTAGGTCTAACCCATTAGAAGGATCTGATTCAAGCTAACCCATTGCGCATCATTTTATGTGATGTCTTAATGACCTTCATTCTCAAATCTAGATTATTCAAACTTAATTCATAATTAAGTGTGTGAAAGTATTTTACAAGGATTTCAAGTGAAGTATACCATATACTTTACAAGTGTGTGAAAGATTATTCAAATCTAGAACTATTCTACAAGGATTTCAAGTGAAGTATACCATATATTTTAATTTATGAAAATAAATTTTCATAATATGTTTAACAATTAAACATGCATAGGTATGATCTAAACTTCATACATACATCTCATGCATCATGATAATTTTTAGATCAACATTGATTACATCTTATGTAATATGTAATTCAGATCTAAAATAATTTTATATCTAAATTTTATCCTATTGTAATAAATCATAAATTACTTTAGATCTAATCTAAATATATTTATGATCAAAATAATATATAAAAATCTATTCACTTTTTTTCTTCATAAAATTGGATCATAATGACACCCCTATGCATCATAAGAGAACCTATCGAATAGGCAAAAGAGAGATTAATCTTTTCAATCTCCTATGACCAAATGATCTGGTGATATCATCAATCTGAGTACTAGGCTACTAAGATCTGAAATCTAATTTCATATATAATTACATCAACATGCAATTATTAATGAAATAATTTTATGTCATGAACATATCCTTGATCTTATCAATTATATTCTTCATCTAATCTAATTAGATTTGATACATCATATACATCATAACAGATCTAAAATATATCTTATATTGATTATAAAATATCAATTTTAAATTTGATATCATATAGAAAATTAATTAGATACAAACATGAATGCATAAGAAATAATTTTTTGGTAAAATCGATTTTCTACAGTGCTAAATTCTGATAAGATTCAGATCTAAATATCTATCGAAATAGATCTAATTTAGATCTAAAATAAACTTTACCTCATAAAAAAAATAATAATATTAAAATTTTATTAAAATAAATTTAAAATATATTTTAATTCATATTATTATTTCATCAAAAATTCAGCAACAGCAAAATTCTCTTATAACAAACTTATAACAACCTCAATCAATAATTGATTAGGCTCATCTAATCCAATCAAAATTAGATTAAAAATTTTATATAAATATATTTAAATTAGATTTAATATATCATAAAAAATATTAATTAAATCTTATATAATTAATCTAAAAAAATTTAGTGATGCATGTATATATTTCAGACCTGCTCTGATACCAATTGAAGGGAAGGAAAACTGTTTCTCTTCGAAAGACCCAGGTTGCATCTAAAATTTTTTTATTAATCTATATAAATAAAGATTAAATCCTTATCTGATTAGCAGTAGAACCAGAGATCAAATCTCAAATAGTCTAAATTAAACCTTCGTGGAGGCCTGGATGTGCAGACCCTCTACTTCGCATGCACGTCAGACGCCGCAGGAAAGCAGGATAAACTCCGATCCAATTACCTTCGCAACCCAATCAACTAAAGAAAGAGATGTGCTGGTGTGAAACCTCACACCAGTAAGTGGGATGCCTAAGGAGAGCCCACACCCAAGGGAGAAGGGGTGGCAACAAGGGGAGAGGCCAAGGAGAAGAAGGGACCTCTCTCTCTTCTCACGCCTCTCTCTCTCTTTCTCTCTTCTCTCAATCTGATTTGCTTTATATGCATCCATAGGTAGAGACCCTCTCTATTTATAGATAATTTTTATAACTCAATAAGTATAAGAGTCCTAACTCAAATCTGATTTGAATCAGTCCAATACTCATGAAAGAAGGATTCCTACATGAGATAGAATTGCCATCACTTATGACAACTATTCTGCACCCACTCCCTCACCCACATGGGATGCCCCAAATCAGTACTATTTTAGGTGTTGGTCAGCCCACATGAGAGAAAAATCTCAGTGCAAGTAGGAATTCTCATATCTCATCAAAATAGATTCGATTTGAATCCAATTCGAAGCTGGTTCGAAATAATTTCGAAAGGCTAGCAATCCCAAACTCTTTAGGACTTTTATACCAAGTCTAACATAGATTTTTGGATCCAATTAAGTCTAACTAATTTAGATCTAATCTAAAATTAATTAACATTTAAATCTAATCTTTCATATGCTCCATAGATCATAGATCAGAAACTGTTCATCTCCGAGATCGAACCTGAACCTCATGTGTAGTGCTAGCTAGACATGTCAACTCTTCAATCCCATTTGATCCATAACTTGATTTTCAATCAAGTTAGTTTATATATTTAATCAAGTCAAGTACTTCCAAATTAGACATATAAACATAGGTCAATTTCTTCCTACTTTATCTAACTTGTGTGCGTGACTCAATAGGTTCAAACACTAAGCCGATAGCATAGGAACCAATTCCTGCACTAATCGAGATACCATCTAGCAATGATTTTAGACATCTAGATAGGTTGAATTATCATAAAAAAATATTTCAGAACCCATACATATGGTTACTGCATAATTCATCCTTTTGACTTTGAATGCTCTAGGATGGTCTCAGGTTAACTATCAATCAAGATTGCTTCATCCATATTATATTTCAACCTTTTAAATCCATCTCATGGATTATCCTGGCCAAAGCTTTGCTAAATTGAAATACAGCAATACATCAACTCTAATAATTCAGAGGGGTCAATCTCATCTTGATCCACACATAGACTTTGCAAGTACTTAACTGTACCTAGTAGCCTTCTGTCACTACATTAGAAATCTAGATAGTCTGACATCAAAGCATATTGAGTTGCTTGCAAGTCACTATGGTGATCTCAGGTCTGAAGGATACTTATACCCATATTTTCATGAGCAGCTCTTGATAGCAGAATGCTCAGTAGGTGAGTCACTTGTTCAGTGATGATGTACCCCTACATCTCACCTGTATGCCATACCAGTGTCACCATACTCCTTGGTTAAGAGGACAACCAATCCATATGGCACATAATGACCTACACTCGATAAACATCATCATCCTATGATGATATATCATTTGATCGTGAATATGTTTAAGAACTATACGATAAATTCTCTCTTTATCACACACTAACATAGTTCTAAGGACTTCATCACAGCACAAGAGTTCAAGAAAAATGTTACTTTTGATGAAAAAATATCAAAATAATTTTTATTCATTTATCAATAATTTATATATAAAGAGAAACTCAATCGTCATACGATTGGTTTTAGGACATAATTCTCAATAGTCTTTTCCATGAAAACTTTTATGATAAGCATGTCATGGACCGAGCACAATATCGAGACTACCTTCTCAATATGCTGTATGTCTTCCACATGAATAAACCAAGAAGTTAGTGGAACTCCCACTAATCTTCTTACACACACACAGTTTATCCATATTTGATAAAGTCAAATATTTTGACTATCTCATCAAAAATAAAAGTACCAACTCCTCAATACCTGCTTTAATCATAAATGAATTTGCCCTCCCACTAGGAATAAACTGTCTACATGGTGTGCGGCTATAGCAAGCAAAAATTTAGATTGATATTCTTGTTAGCAATTTATTGGGTTATACCCATAGGTGCTTCAACTATAGTCCATACTTGATCGACGTACAGGAAGTCTTTTTTCAGATTTCATGATTTCAACCATCTGTTAGAGTCTTTACTCATGACTCTCTCTGAATAGGTCAAGAAAACATCATTCTTAATAATGTTTGGTGTCTTGTCATTCTTAATGATAAATTCATATTTTGAGTGGTACATTACATACTCAGATTGACCTTTGGTGAGGAGGTGTGTATCATGGTTGTGCCTCATCAATGGGCATATCTATTCAAGAAAAAATTGTGGACACTCTACAGGTTATGATGGGATAGTTCATAGGTCTTTAACTTTTCAAATTCAATTATCCTCCCACTATCTCCTTCTTAGAATTTTTTTTTTAAAAGGTAGCATACCTACCAATAAAATACTTTTTGTCTAGTAGGGTGGTAGAAGTAGTATCACATACTATTCTTAGGATAACCGATAAACTTATATAAACTTGATCTAGCACAAAACTTATGTACATCAACTCTTTTCACATAAGCTGGGGAACTTGCCTCTTTTGTTTTTCATATCTCATATAGAATGCTAGTAACAGATTTTGATGGTATCAAATTCAAAACATATACAGCAATTTTTACGACATATCCTCAGAAAGAGATAACAAGATCTGTGAAGCAAATTAAGAAATACATTATATCACATATATAGTGTCCATCTCTAGGTCGAGATATTATTAACCTTTGAACATCCATATGTTCAAGACCTAATACCTTGCTTGCCTTTTTCTATGTCCAGTAAAAGGGATCTTAGTCATTTTATCCATGAGATAAGATTTACAAGTTCTATATATTCAGAAACATATAGAATAAAAAACTCTTCTTTGTATTACTTGTTTATCTTTGAGTCACAAAAATGATCAAATTGCAGTACCAGAGATATATGACCATCACATATTCTTTTCTTGTTTTCATCAACATAAAGAATAACTTTATTGAATGACAAAAAATAAGATCATTATCATAAATTCATAGCCATAAAATTTACTAGAATGAGAGCAACCTTTGCTCTTAAAATTTCAAATCCATGTTACAATAACAAAAGAATTGAAATAATATTTTTGATAAATTTATGCATATAACAATGGTCTACCAATTTTTAAACCTTGTTAGGAGGTTATATGTATAAGTACGTTCCTACAGCCTTAGCATGAATGGATTATCCATCAGTGTTAAAAAGCATGTAGTCACTTGATTTCAGCTTTATAGGTCCAACAATGCTTTGCATAAATGAGACCTATATGAGGTATCTCATATCCAAAATTCTAAAGCTAAAACTCTCAATGATAAATTAGTTTGTATCATATACAAATTATTAGTATATGCAACTTTTGCATCCTACTATTGTTTCACTCTTGCAAGATAACTCTTGCAATTTATCTCTGTTGGGTATAAAATACCCCCCCGGCCAAAGTTTATAAAAGATCGATCCTTCGGGGCTCTTCTGGCTCCTGACCTTGTATGTGGTGCCTCTCCGAACTCCCTCGACCGTCCGGACTTCTCCGATAATGGACTTCTGCGTTCACCCACCGGGCCGCCCCAAAGGCCCTCTGGGCCTCACTAACAGTTGACCTCCTACAGCAGCCAACCATTCTCCGAGTCTCTCCTGGACTTCTTCCGACCACGGACGACCCTACTCCAAACTTCTTTTGGGCTTCATCAGCATCCGAGCTTCTCCGACAATGAGATTTCTACAGTAACCAGACTCCTTCAAGTTTCTACGATGGTCGACCGCCTCTCAGATCCTAATCGAGCTCCCGCGAGAGCCGAACTTCTGCTACAAATGGTCTACTTTGAACTCCTACAGTGGGCTGTCTACCCCAGATATCTTTTGTAAAAAATTTCTTCCAAACTTTGTTACAGGTAGACTCCAGTTGAGCTACTTTGTAGCGAGTGGGCTCTAGACGAACTTCTATAGTGGGACACTACTCCGAGCTTCCACGACAACTGATCCTCGCCCGAGCTCTTACAATAAACGGCCCCCTTTCGACCTCTCACGAGAATCGAAGCCCGTCGAACTTCTCCGGGGATGGATTTCGGACGAGCTTCTATGACGGATGAGCTCCAGCAACTGGGTCCCTGCGATAGCCGATCGCCTCCAATATCTGCCGAGCCTCCCCAGTGCTATCCGAAGTTCATCATCGGCCGACCTCCTATCAGGCTCTCTATAAAATGGACTTCCCCAGTGGATGATCTTCGGATGAGCTTCCACATCAGATAAATCCAGATGGACTTCCCTAGCGATCGGACTTCTCCAAACTTCGTCAACAAAAAATCTCCATCCAAGCTCCTACAGCAGGTGACTCCCGCCTGAAAGGTCAGCACCGAAGTGTCCGACAATAGTAGATTCATCAGCGACCTTAAATATCTGAGCCTCTCCTAGAACGACGATGTAAAGAGCCATTCTACTCCATCAGGCATCCCAATCGAGCTTCAACCGACGGATCCAAACTCTCTGACAAGCTATGACAAGAGCCACCATCCTGCTCCACTCTCTGCAACGGATTTCATGTAGCTCCACCACTCTCTGACAAGCCACGACAAGAGCCACCATCCTGCTCCACTCTCTGCAATGGATTTCATGCAGCTCCACCACTCTCTGGTAAGTCCCGACAACGGACACCACTCCACTCTCGCAATAACTCCACGTGGCCCTGAACGATCCCTGATGCCACTACTCTCCGTAACAAACTCCATGCGGCTCTGAGCAGTCCATATCAGACGGTCACAGACGTCGCTGTCGGTAAGTTACACCCTCCGTCTATAAATAAGGACCCCAGATACGTTCTTCTCTAAGCTGGTAACTCTATCTCGAAACTCTGCCAAAATTTTTGCTTGAGCACTCCATTTCTGTGAAGCAGAGTACTGACTTGAGCATCGGAGGGTCTTGCCAGAGCACCCCCAACTCCGATTTAGACTTTCTTTGTAGGTCCCGGTGGCGGCCGCAGTCATCCCAGCTCTAGCTTCTCCAACTTCGATGGAATTCTACACCAACAGAATTGGCGCTAGAGAAAGGCGGTGTGTCTTTGCAGTACCCTTATTCTTAAAGGAGTGCTCAACGGACTGATTCGATCATCTTCCCGATATCCTCTTCTCCTTCTTCTACTAGATCTTCACCCGATGCCTCCCCGAAGCATCCACCAGGCGATCCACGACCTCCGTGGCTAGATCTCAGCTCCGATCTCACCTCCATTTTTTAGGTCCTCCTCCTCCGGCAACGATGGTCGTTGCGGAGCAATTTGACCTGCTGGTTCAGCAGGTCAGAGGTCTCACTGAAGTGGTGCAGCCATACAACAGCAATAACAGCCGCAGGCGTCGGTGCGGTTGGAGAGAACATCATCAAATTCCAAAATCTGGCAGTAGGGTGGGCCACTTAGGCCAGTCACCCTGTCTTTCCTGGAAAGATAATTCGAGGGTGGAGAGCCCTCAGTCCGATCATGATTCTACTCCCGGAGGATCTCTACCTCCATTCTGTCCGAAGATCCTCAAGACCCGCAGTCGAGAGGACTTCCTGGATCGAAGGCTCCAAGAGATGAACCGACGGATCGATGAACTCCACCACGCTTCCCCTGCTTATGGTGAGGACATCTGTACTGACCCTCCCTTCTCTCAAATGATCATGTAGGAACCAATCCCGCCAAACTTCAAGCTCCCCCAATTCGAAAGCTATGATGGGACCTCGACCCGATCGACCACCTGGAGGCCTTCCGAATAATGATGCTGTTCCATGGTGCGCCAGACGTCATTCTGTGCTGAGCTTTTCCATCCACCCTGAAGGAGCAGCAAGGAATTGGTACTCAACGTTGAAGCGGATACCATCTTTTTCTTTGATCAGATGAGCCACCAGTTCGCGGCTCATTTTGTTAGTAGTCAGCATCTTGGAGAGGTTCGAAGTCCCTCATCAACATCAAGCAAAGGGAGGGGAATCCATCCTGGCTTACGTCAATCATTTCAATGTCGCTGCGTTGGAGGTCCGAAACTTGGACCAATCGATCGCAATGGCCGCTCTAAAAGGTGGCCTTCAGAAGAATGACCTTCTATTCTCCTTGGAAAAGAAGTACCCCAAGATTTTGCCGATTTGCTGGCTCGAACCGAAGGATATGCCCGAGCAGAAAAAGCCTTCAAGATGAAGGATGAGGAGACCACAGAGAGTGACAGGGGAGACTCGAGCAAGCCCGCAGTTGAAAAAGGGTCAGGTGAAGCTCGGCCATGCTCTCGAAGTCCTCCCGGCACAGGCATGCCCGAACTCCTCCCCGAGCTCATAAACAGAGAAGCTAGACCATCGAGTTCGTGAGGCTCTCCTCCCGTGAGATTCCACAGCCACGCCCCTCTTAATGCATCGAAAACTCAAGTGCTGATGGAGGTTAGGGAGCAACTCCCAAGGCCAGAGAGGATGCGCTCGCACCCCGGAAAGCACAACCCAACAAATTCTGCCTCTATCATCATGACCACGGCCATGATATGGAGGAGTGTATTCAGCTCTGAGATGAGATCAAGGAACTCATCAGACGAGGTCAGCTCGATAGATTCATTCGAAACCGACCTAAAAGAAGGGAAGATCGGCCTAGGGCCCTGCCGCAGCGGAACCGCCAAAGAGGGAGGAGCAGCCAAAGATCGGCCTCCAATTGGGATTATCAACTCCATCTCGGGGGGACCCCAGTGGGGAGCAGACCTTCCACGGTTATAGGGTTCAAAAATCTACGAATGTATTACCAACAACTTTGTCCTGAATGAAAATTATCTTCATATTTGCGCATTCTTTCTTTTGGTATGAGCTTATAACGACGGAAGATAACTCCCCCATACAAATGAAATTAAGCACGTTACAAACAGGAGGAGAACCTCATCCTAACATGAGCAAAGCCGAAGGCCTGATTTCTTAAAGATCGGATGGGGGGAGAGGCCTTTACAACGGCCCTTATGTGCCCCCACAACCTTATTAGGAATAGGAGGAGAACCTCGTCCTAACATGAGCAAAGCCAAAGGCCCGATTTCTTAAAGATCGAATGGGGAGAGAGGCCTTTACAACTGCCCTTATGTGCCCCCACAGCCTTGTTAGAAACAGGAGGAGAACCTTGTCCTAACATGAGCAAAGCCGAAGGTCCGATTTCTTAAAGATCGGATGGGGGGAGAGGCCCTTACAACGGCCCTTATGTGCCCCACAGCTTGTTAGGAATAGGAGGAGAACCTCATCCTAACATGAGCAAAGTGAAGGCCATGTTTCTTAAAATCGGATGGGAGGAGAGGCCCTTACAACGGCCTTATGTGCCCCCACAGCCTTGTTAGGAACAGGAGGAGAACCTCATCCTAACATGAGCAAAGTCGAAGGCCCGATTTTTTAAAGATCGGATGGGGGAGAGGCCCTCACAACGGCCCTTATGTGCCCCCACAGTCTTGTTAGGAATAGGAGGAGAACCTCATCCTGACACGAGCTGAAATCGACTGTCGGAAACAAGGGGAGGACCTCGTCCTGACACAAAAAAGACTCGATTGATCGACAAGGAGGAAAGCTTCCTCAATGACTCCTCTACACTCTCATGACCCCATCAAGAGCAGAGGAAGACCCTCACTCAAACATAGAAGAAAAGGGAAGACGAAAAGAAAAAGCGACGAACTACACCACGATAGGTGAAAAATGAACTACATCAAAGACACAAGGGATCTCATCTCGATGAGAGAGAAAACCCTTGTCGAAAATCTCTAGTCCCTAAGGGCAAATCGACACGAGATGATCAGAAACCTTCAAACTATGTCAGCAACGAACAAGACGGAAGACAAAAGAAGTTCGGTGAACAACGACTCAAAGCAAGAACCGGCGAGGGATTACAAACTATGTCGATGCCAAACAAGATGGAAGACAAATGAAGTTTGGTAAATAACCATTTAATACTAGAATGGACAAGGTAATAGACAATTTTATTTTTATTTTGTTGGTGAAGTACACTTACAAAGCCTTAAAGGCCAAAAAAAAAAAAAAAGAAAGAAGAAAAAGAGACTCTAAGGAAGCCCAGTTTCTTCCGACTTCGAGCTCTCGGTTCCGGCCCTTGCTATGGATTGCCTTAAATTTTTGACTTCCTCTTCTAGTTCCATCTTTTTCAGTAGCATATCCTGGAACATTCGGTGGAACCACCGGTGCTCATCCTCTGACTCTCGAAGCCTCCTCCTCAAGACCTCGACTCCGCCTCAGCATCCTTGACTGCCTGCTACTCGTGGACCAGCTGAACTTTCAGCCACCATAATTCGGCTTTCTCCTGCCCAAGGGCTACAGACAGTTTCGCCATAGTCCCTCTCAAGGAGCAAAGCTCGTCAGAACCTTGTGCAGGGACAGGCTGGACTCTCTCGAACAGTTGCCTCTGAAGGCGAGCAACTTCGTCAGTCGCCACCTGGAGCCTCCTTCGATAGTCCTCTACTTGTCTGCTCCAGCCGACTCGATAGGCATCCTAAGTCACCTCGACTCCTGCAGCTATTTTTGAAGGTCGGAGAACCTCTTCGATCAGTCTTGATCGTGGTCAGTCTGGACTGTGAGTCGGAATGAGCTCCCTTCCAGCCGGTCGATCTTCTCCCGTGCGGCCGCCAGCTCGACTTTAAAGAGCTGATCTTAGAAGCCTGAGTCCAAGACCGGTCGTTGGCACGTTTCCAGAGTTCCTCAAGCTCCGTAATGAAGTTGGCTTTCTTTTGGTGTATTCCATGAAACTTTTCTTGTGGAGGTCCCGAAAGCGAATAGCCTCTGCGGTGGCCTTTGAATGGCTCTCCTTCAGCGGTGAAGTTCGTCTTCCAGCTTCTTGATTTTCTTGTCAACTGACGAACTTTCCTTTGGAGGTCTCGTATCATCGACTTCAAGGGAATACTCTCCGACAGAGGAAGAGCTTCGACAGGACACTGTCATTGGAGGACAAGAGCGCCATGACTCAAATTAATGCAAGAAGACAAAAAGAAGGAAAAGAATACAAAAAAAAAAGGGGAGGGACCCTCCGTAAAGACGAATCGGCTTCATTGATCAAATAAATTTCAAGTACAAGAGAATGAGGAAAAAATCACCACAAAGAGAAAAATACAAAACTAGAGTTTCGGACCTCTGGGGTAGAAGTAGAGGGGGTCGGTGTCCCGAAGATCGTCAGTGGTGGCCACACAGTCGATGAGGTCCTGGCTGGAAGAGGACCGGCAGCGACTTTGGATGGTCCGGCTTCATCATCGAATGCATCATCCAGGAAGCGAGATCCAACTCGGAAAACCTCCCAGCCACCTTCTCTTGGCAGAGCTCGAATCCCTTGATGAAGACATCCTGGCCGAACTAGACCTTCAGATCCTCCATCTCAGGGGAGGCTTTGAACTCCTCCACTGCTCGAGCCCTTGCCTCCGAGACCAGAGACAGAATCCATACTTTCAACTCAAAAACTTGCTCCTCCAACTCGGAGACCTGTGCCCTTAATGCGGAGACCTCGGCCTCAGCCTTCTCTCTCTCCTCCTCCAAGGCGATCCTCAGATCGGACGAGGTTTGTCCCTCCTTTTCCAGCACCTCTTGGAGGCTTAGGACCTCGACGATCTTCTCCTCAAGGCGGCGGCCCCGGCTAGGCGACCCTCTTCTGCCCGAGCTGCCTCCTTCTTGGCGATCCTTGCCGCCTCGACGTTGGTGATGAGCTGGTGCCCAATCTACAAGAAGGGTCGGGGAGTCGACATAAGGGCTGAAGAATAAATTAAAGAAGCAGAAGAAGGAAAAGGATGAGTTAACCTACTTCGAGGAAAGATCCCAGAGAGTCCCAGACCCACAACTCAGGATCGGTGAGGACTATCCTCTCAACTACCTCAGGAGAATGCACCCTTTGACCAGCCTCTTTATTAAGTCCCTGTTATTGAAGGAATTTTCCCCCAGGTCTTCTCGAAGCCGCTGGCCCCCTCGGCGGCAGCCCTATGACTGTGACTCCTTCGGGCCAGGGTCTTCTTTCTCCTCCTCCCCTCGGCCCCGGGTGCCCCCTCGGACGAACCTCCAAAATGGGACCCTCGGTCGGGGGGCTCTGTGAAGAGCTCAGGGGACTTCGGGTTCAGCATCGGAAGGGGCTTCGACGGCGATGGGCATCGAAGCAGGCGCGGTCGAGCTTGTCCCTTCTGTCCTGGCTTTCTTCACCGACCCCAAAGTTGAGGGATCTTTTCTCTTGTGGGTCTTGAGACCCTGGGCTAACCTCCGAGCCATGCTTGCATCCATGTCTGCGATAAAAGAAAATCAGCATGGCTCCGAAATGGAACAAGAAGAAGGGGAACCAAAAAAAAAAAAAAGAGAAGAAAAAAAAGAGAGGGAGAGATACCAGCAGGGTTAAGGGGGCTCAGGCCAACGTTGAACAAAAGTTGTTCCCTCAGAAGATCGGGGAGGAGGGGGGCTTGATAGGCCTCGAGCTTTTTGGAGGCCTCGAGGTCATCCCTTTCAGGGTAGAAGCCTGGCAGACGGAATCCCTCAGGGAGCCCAAGGGGTAATCCTAGCTCCAAGGTCGGGCATTAAACATAGAAGAACTTCTCCTTCCAGTTATGGATAGAAGAGGGGCGCCTTTTAACAACCCCTTTATACCAAATGGAGGGAGAAGTACCACCAATCTTTTGCCGAGGGATGGCGCTTGAAGGTGTAGAAGTTCCTAAACAAAGAAAGAGTCTGCCGAACTTCGACTAAACTATCAAGAGATAGAAACCTATCAAAAACCTAAAGGAGTTCGACACGATGAAAACTAAGAAATATTTAGAAAATGAAAGAGAGCAACGACAAAGGACGGCAGTGGAAGCTGAAGTCCGGTATGGAAGGCCTCCTGGTACAGACAAAAGTGATCGGGAGGAGGGGTGCTAGCCCGATCAGATGGCCTGGGAAGCTCCAGCTCGTACTCCGGAGGAACTCCATACTGAATCCTTATCAGTGAGAGTTCATCCAGAGTCAAGGAGCCAGGGATGGTGTCTGGTGCAAAGGCTAGACAAGGTTCGGTCCTAGCTATGGGTTCGTCTACGGTACCAGTACTATGAGGAACTGGGGCTGACGAACTCCTAGAACTGCTAGAAGAGGAGATATCAAAGATATTTTGGATCAAATGGAAGCCACAAAAATCCAAAAAATTAAGAAAAATAGCAAATAGATCCCCGAGAAAGCTAAATGAACAGAATATAAAGAAAAAAGGATAGAAAAATGTCAGAAAGTTCTGAAACTGACCTAGATTGACCCCAGGAGTGCAGGAGACGGCAAGGATGATGGAGGTCGACCCGGAGGATGCCTAAGGTCGGGAAGGATGCTAGAGGAAGCTGGAGCTCTCGGGAAAGAAGAGGGAACCGAGGGATTCTCTCAAGCAAGGTGGAACCCCTGAAGGAGGAGAACGTGTTTAAATAGACCCCGGGATCCGATGCAATAATGATTGCGGATCTCCTCTGGCCGGCCTGCACTCACGTGTGTCCCACTCACCTCGACAGACTGTTGGAAACGGCTGGCAGCTGACAGAGTCATTATTATCCGTACCTAGAGCCACGCCCCGATGAAAATTCCAAAAAGAAGAAACCTTTTTCGAAAAAGCTCCAGTACCAGCATGCCGAACATCAAAATATCTGGCAACTGCTGAGTGCAAAATTGAGGAGAGCAGCTTCAGTCATAGAATTTCTCTGTACTTCCTTCATTCGAAACTTAACTCGAAAGTAGAGGACTGGTGTTCGGTATAAAATACCCCCCCCCCGATTGAAGTTTATAAAAGACCAATCCTTCGGGACTCTTCCGGCTCCCGACCTTGTATGTGGCACCTCTCCGAACTCCCTCAGCCATCCGAACTTCTCCCTCTGGGCCTCACAGCAATCGACCTCCTACAGCAGCCAACCTATCCTCGAGTCTCTCCTGGACTTCTTTCGGCCACGGATGACCCTACTCCGAACTTCTTTCGGGCTTCGTCAGCATCCGAGCTTCCCCGATAATGAGATTTCTACAGTAACCAGACTCCTTCCAAGTTTCTACGGTGGTGGACCACCTCCGATCCTAATCGAGCTTCGTGAGAGTCGAACTTCTGCTACGAACGGTCTACTCCAACTCCTACAGCGGGCTGTCTACCCAGATATCTTCTGTAAGCAAATTTCTTCCGAACATCTGTTAAGGTAGACTCCAGTCGAGCTACTCTGTAGCGAGTGGGCTCTGGATGAACTTCTACAGCGGGACACTACTCTGAGCTTCCACGATAACTGATCCTCACCCGAGCTCCTACAATAAACGGCCCCCTTTCGACCTCTCGCGAGAACCGAAGCCTGTCCAAACTTCTCTAGCGGATGGATTCTGGACGAGCTTCTATGACGGACGAGCTCCAGCAACTGGGTCCCTGCGATAGTCGATCGCCTCCGATGTCTGCCGAGCCTCCCCAGCACTATCCGAAGTTCATCGTCGGCCGACCTCCTACCAGGATCCCCATAAAATCGAACTTCTCCGACGGACGATCTTCAGATGAGTTTCCACATCAGATAAATCTCAGATGAACTTTCTAGCGATCGAACTTCTTCGGACTTCGTCAATAAAAAATCTCCATCCGAGCTCCTACAGCAGGTGACTCTCGCCTGAAAGGTCAGCACCCGAAGCATCCAACAACAGTAGATTCGTCAGCGACCTTGGAACATCCGAGCCTCTCCTAGAATGATGATGTAAAGAGCCATTCTTTTCCATCAGGCATCCCAACCGAGCTTCAGCCGACGGATCCAAACTCTCTGACAAGCCATAACAAGAGCCGTCATCCTACTCCACTCTCTGCAATGGATTTCATGCAGCTCCACCACTCTCTGACAAGCCATGACAAGAGCCGCCATCCTGCTCCACTCTCTGCAATAGATTCATGCAGCTCCACCACTCTCTGACAAGTCCCGACAACGGACACCACTCCACTCTCCACAACAAGCTCCATGTGGCCCTGAACGACCCCTGATGCCACTACTCTCAATAACAAACTCCATGCAGCTTTGAGCGATCCACGACCAGACGGTTACAGACGTCGCTGTCGGTCAGTTACACCCTCCGTCTATAAATAAGGACCCCCAGATACGTTCTTCTCTAAGCTGGTAACTCTATCTCGAAACTCTACCAAAATTTCTGCTCGAGCACTCCATTTCTATTGAAGCAGAGTACTGACTTGAGCGTCGGAGGGTCTTGCGGAGCACCCCCAACTCTGGTTTAGACTTTCTTTGCAGGTCCCAGTGGTGGCCGCGGTCATCCCAGCTCTAGCTTCTCTGACTTCGACGGAATTCTGCACCAACAATCTCTAATGCTCATCATTGCTGTAATGAAAATAGATACCCATAGCGAAGACAATCTTCACCTTTCTTCTCCTAGAAATACTAAAAAAAGAATTCAGGAGAGTTAGAAGGATCAAATCCTGTATTAACTCACCATCTATGATAATGACTTAATCGCATGATTAAGTTAATTAGGATATATTTCCAGTCATACTGTCAATCTCCGTTATATCGCATATACAATTTTTTTTCTTTATAGTATCATCTTTGATCAAATCAAAATCAGAAAAAAAAGAGACTATCTCCTATGTAAGAGCTATTCTCAGGTTCCTCAATCATTTCATGAAGTTCGATTAATTTAAAAAGTATACCATACAGTGATAGTGAAGATGTAAATGAATATATAAGAATATAAAAGGACTACTCATGATGACATGCACAATTTAGATGAGATTTTTATCTAAATGTGTCTCCCATTATTTTAGCAAATTTCATAGCCCTCAAGTATGAAAAATAAGAAACCTATCATGAAGTTTTTTAGTAGGGTTGAGATCTCAATTTCTCATAAAAAGTTTGTGAATAGCACAACAAGCTCCTATGAGTTCAAGAGTAGGTAACTCTTTACCGATTGCATCTCATGCAACTCTCAATATAACTTTTACCTCTGAAATACTTATAGCCTTATGGATAGTACAACAAACTATAGTATTTTAGTTAAATCATACCTTTCAATCCTATATGGTCATATCTGAATAATACTATCCTTGTGGATAGCATAATAAGACAGTACTATCAAAATATGCTATAAGCATCACTTAGTTAACATCATATCAATTCCTATAACAAGTCTTGTGGATTGCACAATAAACTTACTATAATTTTTGACATACTTTATTGACTTAGTATGAGCTAAGTACCATTAGCTTCATTATGCACCAAGACAGTATCA
Source organism: Elaeis guineensis (assembly GCF_000442705.2). Lineage (NCBI taxonomy): Eukaryota > Viridiplantae > Streptophyta > Magnoliopsida > Arecales > Arecaceae > Elaeis > Elaeis guineensis. The sequence continues at coordinate 38,613,325 of NC_026001.2, read as the reverse complement.
AATCATCCCCATAGCAAGTCTTGTGGATAGCACAATAAGCCTACTATGGTTCTTGACATAATACTGGCTTAGCATGAAGGAAGATATGGGTAGTGTTCTTAACACTTCACCATTATGACTTAATATAATTAAATAAGGACTTAGGTCTCATGCACATTCAAAATATATATATAAAAAATACATCATATACAATTTTAATTCTAACTACCAGTATGTAAGACTATAAAAAAAAAATCTAATGATTATAGACTTCTAAAAAATCATCCAAACCACAGGATGGTTTATGGGTCTAACTCTAGGTGCATCACAGATTGAACCATCTCATGATCAATCTTAATACACCTTTGCTCTCCAAATATCTGGTAGTCCAGTCTTCATTTCCATAAAGACTTCCATGAATACTCGATCTTTATCTGAAAATAGAAAGAAATAATTTCTATCTATTTTTTAAATAATTTTTTTCTATAATTTTACATCAATAAGTAAAAATCTTAATCAATAGTTGGGAACATATAAAAGAAAGATACAGCTGATAATATAGTACATCAGAGATACCCAGCCCCTATTGCAATAATTGCAGAAACATTTATATAATCAGCCAATATGAAAGCATTCATACATGCATCCATCATATAGATATACCATAGTCTATAACCACTCATCATATATTTTACAATAATTATAAAACATGATAACTAAATTCTCATATTATTTTAATTATGAAATCATTCATAAATATGTCAATGGAGATGTTTAAATATATGGGCATAGGACCCATCTAAAAATTTTGATTCGGGTTCAACTCTTAACCCAAATTTAATTTTAAGTCAATCATTTATCATCCTTTTGAGTTATGTTGATCAATTCTTAGGTTAACCCTAATCCAATTAAGTTAGCATAGATTCGTCAACCATGACTCAAATCCTAATCAAATTAGGTCAATGATAATTTGATCAACCTAAATTAAACATAATTTCTAATCAAATTAGAACTATGAATTTGATTTAATCTATAATTATTAATAATCACATTAGATCAATAAATTAGAGTTAAACAAATCCATAGGCAAAAATCCTAATTTATGTCTGAGGCATCCTTTCCATGATCAAAATTTTTCGATCTCACACATATCTAGGACAACAACCAAGATGGAAGACCCACAATGGCAAGTGCCCAACAACATGGTGGTTGGCCCTTGGATCTTAGGTGAATGCATCATATGCAAAAATCCTAAGTCTTGGCAATATACATCCAATGTATCATTCCAAAGCTTTACGCATCACATGCACTAGATTTACAACTACATAGAAAATTAGATCGTGGGATCTAACTTATACTTGTCATACAAGTCTAAAGACCATGGAAACTCATATCTAAGTATGATCATGGATTGATAACATTTTATCATTAACAAAAGATGCATCAAGAACATCAAGTAAATATTTTTCAAAAAATCTAATTTTGACATAATATGAATTGGATCTAATCTATATCACAATAATAACATGATATTTGATGAATCAATCAAGGATGGCTCTGACATCACTGTTGCATTTCATTGATATAGCAGAATATAAATTTTAAAAATTTATATATGTATTCAATAATTAAAAATAAGTTTAATAATTAAATAGGACTATCAGAACATAAAATCCTAGGAACATCTTGATGATTATAATCAAATAATATAAGTGATCATTGTCATAGGCAGTCAAGAAATAAAAAACCAACTCAAACTATATAGATAGGGTGAGTCAAGATCATCTCTACAGGGATCTAAGGTGATTATCTTTTTTTTTTATGAAAAAAATAAAAGAAAATTGATTGCAGAAATTAACAAGAAATAAATAGCAAAAAATCAAAAATATAAATTAAATTATGAAAGAAAATAATTCAAAAAAATAACTCAAAAATTTTGAATCCACCATACAAAGAGATTTATTTTTTTTTTTTTAATATTATAATATTTAATTCTTATAATTATGGTATTAGTATAGCTTATCTCTAAGGGGTACAAACTGTATTAGTAGATCACAGTTCTCCTATTGGAGTATAAACTATCTAAATTCAATTACAGGATATAAGATTTAATCTAGCATACTACGATCTATCTTTCCTAAGCATGTACTATATCCAGAGATCACTGTATGTCAATAGAGGGTATAGACCTGTAGGTTAGATCAATACCTCAAAAAAAAAAAAAAGATATGAAATAAAATAAAATTTTATTACATAAATATTAAATACAAAAAAAAAAATAAAAGCTCATTTACAAGCTTCATCATATTCCTAGATTGAAGGAATTTAGCCATGCATCAAGCTCTCTAGCTTCATAATCTCCCAATATTTGATCCCTTAAAGCTCCTTAAATTTTTTCTCTATTTTTTTCTTGCTTTTTCTTTAATTTTTTTTTCTACCAAAGCTTATTCCCAAACTCCCTATTTATAGATATTTTTTTATATTTTTTAATCACAAAAGGAGTCCTAAAACCTTAGAAAACATATTAATCTTTAAGAATATTTTGACCATCAGATCTGGATTGGATCGCTCAGATCAGCCCAAAAATCAGTCTTTTACTCCTTATCAGGGTCGGATTCAACCATTTCTGACCATTGGATCATGCAGTTTTCTTCCTTAACACAGATGAGGATGCTGACAGCCATTGGATTAAAGGTCGGATAGAATCTGGGCATCAATCAACATATTTAATCTCCTATTCAAAATCGAAAACTACCACAGCCATTGGATCGGATGATAGATTGAATTTCGACAGTCCGATCATGCAAAACCTTTGCCTCCCCTATGAACCGTGCTTGTGGATCGTGAATTATTTTTATGGACTGTGCCTTGATTCCATGGATTGGCCGATCGGTCCACCGTGCATCGGAGGCTACTTTCTTTATTTTTTAGGATATTTTGGTTCTATTTTTGCTCTAATTTTTATCTAAAAATTAAAAAAATATACATTAAATTTTTTAAAAATTTTATATTATTTTGATGCTTAAATTACTCAATTAAATTAATATCTATTTTTATAAATATATTTTAATTTCATATATTTCTCTAAAATTATTTATTTTTCAAAAAAATTTAATAAATTCATGAAATTAAATTTTAAGAAGATGTTAGCCTCAAAAATTACCAAAAATATCTATAATAAATACAAAAATATATCACTTATTACATCCCCCAACTTGAACTTTACTGTCCTCGAGTAAAGAAAAAATTTAGAATTAAGTGCCTTTTAACGTAAAATTTTGAATTTCATCAAATAATTTTCAAAAAGAATCACTGATGTCCAGTAGAGTGTGAGTGAGGTATATTATTGGAGTATTAATACTAATCAATATAAGAGTTAAATTAAGAACACTAATTTTTTTCTGAACTTTTTTAAATTATTCCTACCTTTATCTCTAAATCATTAACCTCATTTGGCATGTATATTGTTACTTCCATCCTTTATTTATTGATTTTTTTCTTCTTTTTTTCTTCTTTTTTTTTAACGTTGTATTGCTATTAAGTGTCTTAACTCCTTAAGCTTTCTGTTTGATCCATGTAGCGAGTTTTCAGTCAATAACTCTCAAATCAGATAGCTTTAGAGCACTAGGTATAGAATACCCCTCAGACCTACTTGCTCGAATCAAACAGGCTATGAGTTAGAAGTAGCTTTACAACCAAGTTTCTTTACCTTTCATACCTTTTGATGCGAAACTCAATGCTTGCTTAGGCAAAGAGGCCTAATTACTCAGCATGAAGTACTTAAAAATATTTTTTTTAATATATATGAAGAAATGTATAGTTACCCTACACAAGTCCATAAGAAGTAAACTCTTCTTTGATGCTGGTAAAAAAATTAAAAATACTTAAAAAAATTATTTAAATTCTAAACTTAACTCTTTATTGAGTTTTCTTAATACTTGATCCCTCAATATCTCACAAACTCTCAAATTTGTACATTAATTTTATTTTAAAAATGCTTGGTTTAACTCAATTCTTAAGTGTAATTAGGTGCTTAAATGCTAAATACTAACTTACTTGAGGATTTTAAAAATTTTTATTCTTCCTCCCCAACTTAATCACATTGTCCTCAATGGAGTAGAAAAAATGAAGGGTGCATAAAAAAAGAAAGAGAAAGGAGAGATATCACTTGATTCAAAAGTTTTTTTTTTTCAAATTTGATGTTTCCCCCTATCTTAGCCAATATTACCTTCAATCCCTACAAAAGATACGAAGCAAGCCTCAATTAACCTAAACATAATGTAAAAAAAATAAAAGCTGGAACTGGGCTACCTCCCAAAAAGTGCTAAGTTTGAAGTCTTCAGTCAGACCATATTTATTGACAAGTGCTTCCACACAGAGCAATCCTTTATTCCTAAAAAAAATGAAGATTAGTTAAAATAAAATAAAAATATTTGGGTTGCCTCTCAAAAAGTACTAAGTTTAACATCTTCAGTAAGATGCTAAAAGAGTGTCTATCCTATTCCTGCTCAAATTTTAACATGAGTCTGTAATTCTCTATGTGATTCAGGCTCTTCCTCAAGTATTTTCTACTTGGGACATTATATGACTCATTCTCCTGATAACTAACAATTCTTCTTTTATAATTAGATCTAGGTATAACTTAAGTGCCAGTCAGAATTTTACGAGATCTAGATCTATATACTCGATGAGCTGAGGAAGTGTTTCTGGATCTCCTATTGTTGCCTCTTTCTTTTAAGCAGGGGTTCAACCAGTGTCATGAGGGGTTCAACAATTAATTTTGGGTTTAGCTGAGTGTAATGGTCACTAGGTATGGATATCTCATTATTATCAACTTCGGATATCTCCTCAGTTCTTCAGACCTGAATGTTCTCAATTGATTGAACTGGTCTTTAAGTTCTAGACCATTCTGAGCTCTATGGTCATCCTCTAGTTGACTTGATAATTTACCCTCTTCTAGTTTACTAACTGCTATAGTTGATTGGCCCAATTGTTTAATTAATTGGTCAGTAATTTGCATGAAATTATTGAGGGTATTTTTAATGTTTGAGGTTGATTATGCTAAGATATCTAGACTCTTTTCTAATGTATTGACTCCTTCCTCAGGATCTAAACTTGGTTAATCATTCAGTGTTTGGTTGAGCCTTAGATAGGGTTGATAAAAATTATGGGCTCCTAATATTGTATCTTGTGACCAAATAAAATTGGGATGACTTTCAGATCCTGGGTTATAAATTGGTGCATAAGGTTCATTTATATAGCTTTCATTGAATGCATTCTCATGTATGAGCTCAGTTTGGGTTGGGTTCATCAAATAAGGACACTCTTCCACAACATAATTTGGTGCATCACATCCAATGCACATGGGTGCTAGCACTTGATTAAATTGGATATGTCTTTTGAATTCTAAGGCTTCAATTCTATTGGTCAAAGTTGCAACTCTAGTATCTTCAAACTCCCTTGAATAAATGTATATATTTTCAATTTTTGTGAATGTAGGATGCATGTTAATTGTTTGAGAATCAATTATAAAATTGTTAGTCGAGGATCTAATTCTAGATGGTTGGACAGAGCTAATCGAATAACACAGGTCTAGTAGAGTTCTAGGTTATTTATTAAAATCTATTTCTTTCTCAGTAACCTTATAGGATTGTAGGTTTTAGATTGTGTCTGGCAATTTTTGTTTTGTCCCAGTAGAATTTTTTTTTTAATTTTTTAATTTTAATATATGAGAGAAAAAGAAGAAAAGAAGAAGAGTTCTAGAGATGAGAGTCCTAAAGAGTCCTAAATCTAGAGATGTTAGAGAAGAGTGTTTTAATTAGGGTTAAAGTTTGTAGGTTAGTAATCACATTATGCATTCAATCCTAACTAAGGATAATCATAGATCTAGATAGCTCCTAACTATCAAGATCGCCTTTGAGCACTCCAGGTAAAAAACTAGCCACTCAACTGGCCAGATAAGTGTAAGGTTGGTGGGGTCCCCCCATTGCTTTCCTTAGACACCAACTGAGTTGGTCAGGTAACGAACAGAACTAATTAAATAACCACCTTCCTTCAGAATGTAGTCTCTGAATACTTTTCTAGACATCAGTCAAACTGACAATCCTAACCCGATCTTACTCTTAGGATCCTTGTCCTATTGAGCTCGAAAGTCCTTAGGGACCAACGTCTAATTAATTTTAAGTTAAGATTTAGGTCAATGCAATATGTAGGATGGTGGTTTGTGGGCCAAAGAAGGATGATAAAATCTCACCTTATCTTGTTTAGGATTTGTACCCTTAAGATGTTTTATGAAATTATGTAATGCAAGAAGAAAAAGTAACCAGATTTGGTAGTTAGTCAAGAGTAAATTAATTTGTTTCACCTTTTAGGTTTTGTGGTTAAGTATCTAATTTTCTATGTAGATTATGACGTGTCAATGTGGAGATTTTTTTTTTGAAAGAAAATAAGTTTGACTAAGGAACTAAGCAAATTGAAAAGCAAATAAAAAAAACTAAGAATAAGACTAAAATTTTTTTTAAAAAAAAATAATCATACTAGATCTTCGATAATGGTGCTAAAATTTGATCGCTGTCGTAGGTGGTCAAAAATAAAAAATCAACTCAAACTATATAAATAGGGTAAGTCAGGATCATCTCCATAAAGATTTAGGGTGATTATCTTTTTTTTTATGAAAAAAATAAAAGAGAATTGAATCCAAAAGGATTAACAAGAAATAGAATAGCAAGAAATTAAAAGTATAAATTAAATTATGAAAAAAATAATTCAGAGAAATAATCTAAGAATTCTGAATCCACCATGCAAAGAGATTTATTTTTTTCCTTTCTTTATATTATAATATTTAATTTTTATAATTATGATATTAGTATAGCTTATCTCTAAGGGGTACGGAATGTATCAGTAGATCACAGCTTGTCCTGTTGGAGTATAAACTATCTAAATTCAATTACAGGATATAAGATTTAATCTAGCATACCACGATCTATCTTTCCTAAGCACGTACCATATCCAGGGATCAGGGCACGTCAATAGAGGGTATAGGCCATGTAGGCTGGATCAATACCTCAGAAAAAATAAAAAGATATGAAATAAAAGAAAATTTTATTGTATAAAAATTAAATACAAAAAAAAATAAAAATCTATTTACAGGCTTCATCATATTCCTAGATTGAAGAGATTTAGCCATGCATCAAGCTCTCTAGCTCCATAATCTCCAATATTTGATCCCTTAAAGCTCTTTGAATTTTTTCTTATTTTTTTTTGCTTTTCCTCTGATTTTTCTCCTCCCAAAGCATATTTTCGACCCCCTATTTATAGGTGATTTTTTTATATTTTTTTGATCACAAAAGGACCCTAAAACCTTAAAAAAATGTATTAATCTCTTAGAATATTTCTGACCATCGGATCTGGATTGGACCTCTCAGATCAGCTCAAAAATCAGTCTTTTACTCCTTATCAAGGTCGATTCAACCACAGCCATCCGATCACGCTTCAGATTAAATTCTGACTGTTGGATTGTGCATTTTTCTTCCTTAACATAGTCAGAATGCTACAGTCGTTGGATCAAAGGTCGGATGGAATCTGGGCCGTCGATCAGCACATTTAATTTCTATTCAAAATCGAAAACTACCACAGCCGTCGGATCAGATGATAGATTGAATTTTGATCGTTCGATTGCACAAAATCTTTTGCCTCGCTGGGAACCGCACCTATAGACCACGAACTGTTTATATGGACCGTGCCCTGATTCTGTGGACCGACCATCGATCCACCATGCACCGGAGGTTATTTTCTTTATCTTTTTAGGATATTTTGGTTCCATTTTCGCTTCGATTTTCATCTGAAAAATTTTAAAAAATATGTATTAAATTTTTTAAAAATTTTATATTATTTTGTGTTTAAATTGCTCCATTAAATTAACATCTATTTTTCATAAATATATTCTAATTTTATATATTTCTTTAAAATTATTTATTTTTCATAAAAAATCAATAAATTATAAAATTGAGTTTTTAAGAAGATGTTAGCACCAAAAATTATCAAAAATATCTATAATAAATATAAAAATATATCACTTATCAATAAGCATGAATTTAACAAAAGATCAGAAGTCATATACCAACATGAAGATAAGTATCTGGTAATAGAGAGATCTCCATAAGACTCCAAAGTAGAAGTCCTTCAATGGTGATCCACAAAGAACTGATTAAGGCCCTTCCCAATTTGACGTAGCACTGCAACCATCTTCGCAAGTCCATTGCCATTCGTCCTTCATAAGAACGGGTTGCACCACTGCTTGTATGCCTTTAAGACCTCCACTAGATCACTTTAAAAATTATTTTTTAAATGATCTCACCATACAAAAATTAGATTAGACATGCAACACTTGAACAATCTAATTTTTAGACAAGCATCACATGCTTTCCAATTTTCTCCTCCCTTCCTTTCTATTTTTCTCTCCCTTTTTCTTATCTTTTTTCAAACTTTTTTTCTCTTTTTTCTCTCATTCTCATGCCTACCTCAGCCCAAAATGGGACATGGAACCTGGTGTAGCACCCCCTTTAAATAGGAAAGAAGGGGCGCTATCCATTTCCAAGGGATGCCAACTTTGGCATCTCTCATTCCTTACATGGTGAAATAAATCACCACAAATAAATGGTGAGTGGGAAAGTTAAGGAGTAGAAGGACTCTTCCTTCTCTTGATCCCATAATCCTAGGCATGTAAGAATTAAGAGGTTTGGGAGAAGAATAATGTTTGGCGCAAAAACATCCCATGCGACATCCCATAATATCCTCCTGAGAATTAATTCTTCATATGGAAGTTATTGGGTGTGGAAGAGCCTTCATGCAAAAGGACTCCTCCACTTCTATGCCAAGTATCCCCAAAAGCCATCAGATGCCGCATAAAGTAAAGGGACGTGTGAAATAAAAAAGAGGAATTAAGAGTCATCGTTAAGGACTCTTCCTTCTTAATGCTAAAATATGTGGCGCCATATTTTCTTTGGCATGGTGAATGGCATGAAAGAATCCTAGATAAGCTGAAACACTTTCAAAATAATAAGTTAAGCCATCTCATGACTTAAGGATTGAACCTAATCTCATTAGGTCAAGGTATCAAGCTTTAGGGTTAGCACAAACACCTTTGCACTAAACCCAATTAGAAACTTGGGTTAATTCATGTGCTAGCAATTCAATTAACCCATTGGATTTATAATAAATCCAAATAGATTGGACTAAGATCAAATTTTTATTATGTGTGATCCATTGGGTTTTAAATCTAACCAGCAGTGGATCCAGACTCTCGACGTAATCTTAATCCGATTAGATTAGGTCAGCTCAAGAGTCCCAATCAACTAGGACTCTTCCTAATTAATTCTTGAATTAAACTCTTTTAATTTTGATAAGTCCACAAGTCAAGATTGACGTCAAGTAATGTGTCATGACTATCCAGAAGATTTAAAATTTGATCAAAATATCAAAATTATTTTTCATGATGAGTTACCGTGTAATTTAATCTTCTATCACACAACATCTCAGACAGACCATGGGTATGAAATCATGTCAAGCCCAAATACCTATCCATATGTATCTCAATCTGATGATGATGACTCAATTGATGAACCAGTAAAATTTTTTCTACTTTTCATCCCTGCTCTGGCCAGAGACTCTCAGAGTCATCATCCTATGAGATTACATAAGATGTTCTCTCCTCCTACAAAGAGTGATCGATTCCTTGTTGACCACTTACAACCTCCATGCATACTTCACCATACCTAAAATATCTCACACACATCTCAAAGTAGCATGCTAGAGAATAAACTAAAGTAAAGATCTATATACATAAGGTACCATGGTGATCTCAGATCAAAGGATCACATGCACCACTCCCACTAGAGAACTATCTGTCGACGTGCTGTAAGACTCCATCAGATGTTCTTTCTATAGGCCAGTTCAGTGAACTCATTCTCTAATGAGCACCTACATCCTTGTATTAGTGTCACCATACAAGTGATTGTGAGATCAACCACCCTCTCTATCGAGCATACATAAGATGTACCAATCTTACTGACATCTTTGATCCCCGACTCATGATCCAACAACTGAAAATATTTTAGATTGGGGCTATCAAGATCTTAGGTCTCATTGACATAATCTCATTATGGCCTAAAATCATTATCCTAATCTATGGGATTTATCATAATTATAAAAATATGATGCAATAAATGATAAAATACAATACTTCATAAATAAAATAATCAATGTCATGCAAATGAGCGGGAAGAAAATACAGAAAAGTTTCTTTGCATCACCCATGTGATTGGCTTGTACGGCACTATTCTTTATAGGCCAACACGTAACACCTAACCTTATTATCATCATCTAACTACTTATTATAAGATGCTCTTGATCAGTGATCAGACGAGTTGGTAGAGAGGGGAGGTTCTGATCGAGTACATAGGCTATTTTCTCAAAACTCAAGATAATCTTAAGGTTTAGACACCAATCATTAAAGTTAGTGTTGATCCTTGGATTGGTTTTAATGATAAAAAAATATTTGAGTATAAATTGTTAAGTTACTAATATTATTTATGAGGATGTGTAGTTTCAAATTCTAAGTGCTCACAATTTTCAAACATTTTCCATCAACTAAATGAAGAACCACCACTTAAGAACTAAGTGAAAAAACTCTAGACTAGATACACTTTGTAAAAAATTTTAATAAGGATTAAATCAAGTTGAGAAGGCAAGTTTAGCCTAAAAATCAAATTAGAGAAGAAAGGCTGTCTAAAATCCTTGCACGCTTGGCACGCCTGGCATGCCAACTGAGCTGATCCAATAAAAATTTGAACTGATCCAGTCTCAAAAAGGACAAAAGATAAAAAACCATGTTTCAAAAAATAAGAGACTTAGGCGACCCAGTTTCTAATAAGCCGATCTAGTGAAGAACTTAGCCGACCTAGAGGATCAGTGAGCCGACCCAGTCTCAGAAGGTAGCAAAAGACAGAGAGCTAATTTTTTAGCCATCTGATACTGAGCTAATCTAGAGATCAACTGAGTCGACCCAGTAAAGAACTAAGCCGATTCAGAGAAGGCTGAGTCGATCCAGTAATTGTAATGGCTAAATTTTCAGAAAGTAGCTTTTTGCTCAAAATGCCTCACAATGGCTATTTTCTCTCTTCCAATGGCTAGAACATTAAATGCAGATATTTAGATACCTTACAATAGTGAAAAACCTCAAGAGCATATAAGGAAATCCTTTGGAGCATTGAAGACATCTTTTGGAACCTACATTGAAAGCATTCAAGTAAATTTCTGTGCATTCAAGTGTGTGAGCAAAATAGTGAAGGAAAGGAGTAATTTTCAGACATTCTTTTTGTCCTTCCACCATCCTCAAGTTGAGAAAAGTCAGGCCATTAATATTAAAGATCAACACCTATTTCTTTTAAACATTCAAGGAGAAAAAATCAAGCCAAGAAGTAAAGCAACTTTGATTTTCTTCTCTTGGGCTTCATAGTGTTTATTTTTCTAAACTTTACCTCTTGTATTACTTGTGGTTTTATTTCAAGTTTCTTGGGATGAGAAACTTGGGTTGGTCCAAGTCTTGAGTTGGACATTGTATTGGTTTGATTGGTGAGCCAAGGTTAAAACTAATTAGGATTGATTGTTAGTCTAAAAAAATAATCTATGTATGGTTGTGGTTGGTGAGCCTAGATTAAAACCAACTAGGTTGGATTGTGAACTCAAGAAAAATAATCAAACTATAATCAAGCTTAGTGATTATAGTTGAATTCTCAAGTAGTTTACTTGGAGAGTAGACGTAGGTGCTGAGTTTGGCACCGACTACTATAAAACTCATAGTGTTTATGATTGTATTTTCTCTTTATTATTCTCATTCCACTGCACACTTTATATTTGAACTCATTAAGCATTTAAGTATTATGATATGCACAATTATCATTTAAATTTTTAAATACCCAATTCACCCCCCTCTTGGGTAGCCATCCTTGGGCAACAATTAGGTCTGATCAGTCTGTTGGTCTCTAGGATACGGACAATGAGGTTTGAAGCAGACATTTCTTACTCGAGAGATGAAGATTTTAGTTAGATTTTATAGTTAACTTAATCAGTTTGTTTTAGAGATTTTATTTTAAAAATAAACCTAGGCTCCCCCTATTTTTTGAATCATCCACACTCCTCAGGTGAAAAAATAGAAATCTCTATAATTTAGGATTTTTAGTGGGTACTGCAGTCCCACCGATTGGTACACCACCTCACCTAATAATTATTGGTGATGTGTCAACTGATGAGTGGCTAACTCTTATCCAATATTTTTCTAAACATATTATAGCCAACTTCGATCTCTAAGTCTTGAAGTCTCACCTAACAGTTATTAACTTTATTTCTTAGTTAAGTCAGACCCACCACTCACCAACAGGTATAAAGCCATCATTGGATCTGTCACCTAACAGTTATTGGATCCAACCCCATATTTACCTAGAGCATCTCATGTTATAGTGTGGTTGCATCTTCTTTGATGCAATTGAACTACTATAACCAATCAAGAACAGTCAACACCTAGAAGGGCCCGCACATCTACAGCAATAGAAGATAGCTAGACTAATATTTCATTGAGGAGATTTATTTAGGTCTCTTAGGTTTAATTATTTATTACATCTCATGTAAATTCACAATTAGAATGGATCTACTAGAGCGATTATGACTTGGCCTGATCAAGATTAGACTCATGGTGCAACGCAAATGCAGTGGACTCAACCTTAAGTACAACAAAATCAAAATTGGTCTCCAAAATGGCCAAGTAAGATAAGATGTGTAGGAGGCTCCCCGCTGCCTATGGCAATAGTCATAATTAAATAACCACCATCTATGATCTTGTCTTAGACACCAAATTGGTCCATCAATTCGAGAATGAGTTTGCTTCGGTTCTCCACTATGAATTGCAATCACAATCATTTCAATTTGAGTTCATGATACATCCTACATCAAGGATTGTAGTGATTCAGTGCGACCACTATATGTATCAATAAACCATACAAAACCCACAACCTAATTAACTTAATTTTAGATCTTTAATTCTTAATTTCATATCTTAATTAAATACATTATGAAATTAGATTTAGTTTAGATGTTGAAACTACTTTCATATCTAAATATCTAATCATGTATCTCATACATAAATTTCATATCTAAATAGTTTTGGATCTAGAATTTTGCACAAAAATAAGTTCTTTCTTTTTATGGTTCTTCTTCTTGATTCATATAAGTACCCCTTCCATCATAGTCTTCTATGATAGGATGGCCTTTACTATGATTCTCGAAGAGTACTAGGCTACTAAGAATTTTAATCTATACATATCACATATGCAAGAAGTATAAACTAGATCTAATCATATACTGAAGGAAAAACCACCTTTTTCTTTTGTAGGATCTTCCAATTTCATCAAATCTGAGATGGAATAATTTAAAAATTTTATCCTACACTATTTCAAATCTAATATCTGTTAGATCTAATTTTATTATCTGTTATTTAAATCTAAAATTAAATCTAAAAATATAAGAAGTATAGACATATCTCAAGGGTAATCTGATTATCCTGTAGATGATCTCAGCATAGCTCGAGGTTCTGATGTAGCCACACAAGCGCCTGGCCTCTATCGGTATCCACTTAGGTAGGACTAGAATGTCTTCTCCTCATGAATCTATTCTCCAAAAATCAGATCTCTATCTGATTTAGAAGTACTTCAGAACTCTTTCTGAAGTTGGAGCAGCAGCCTGTCGAAGATGTCCTGTAGCCTTCCTGTTCCAGGCGTCACCATGCCTTGGACCTTTGCCAGATGGACGTCCAACTCCTTGGAAATGAAGAGGGGAGAGAGGAGACCAGGGAGGATGTAGAGAAGAAGAAGGATTCTCTTTTTGGTGGGGTATTGAGCAGAAAACTTTTTAAACCCTAGGCATAGACAGGGATTTTAAAGACCCTGTATGCTGCACAGTGCCACATCATTTGACCAATCAAAAAATTTCAATAAATTTTGAAAAAAATTTGATTGGTAGAGTGATGTCATTTGATCATATCAAATAAGAACCCCCACCTTTTCTCTATGTTGGTGCCAATTTGGATAAGCACAAGCAAGGTAGCGCCAAAGAGTCCATGTTAATCAGGACTCTTTCATCCTTATCCATTTGGGGCACCCACTTTAATCCATTGGGCTCATGCCATAATCTGATTATGGCACCCAATTCAATATGGTTTTGGCATATGGACACTCCACAAAAATTTCCAATGAGCTCTCTTCAGTTTAAGACCCATATGTTAACATTTGATAGATGTCCTAAAATGAAATTGACAGTGACAGGAATTAGCAGGTGTTTGTCTTAAATTCATCTCATTAATTAAGACAAGCCTTTTTTGAGCTGGACAAGCTTTATTTAGATTGAAAAAAATCTTCTCAAGATTTTTTGGATGAGTCAAATCACATTTGGCTCAGTAGAGACAGAAAAGATTATATGAGGAGAAAGTTAGGCTCAATCGAGTGCTAGCACGATTTCCTTGAACCTAATTGGATCTAATCCAAATCAATTGGGTTAGCCCAATTGATGATATCCAGATCCTAACTCTTATTTGTGTGACCCAATTAGATTCAATTCTGTATGGTAATGAGACATGTCATGATCTCATGATCGACATCATCGAAACTCCTTTCGATGGACCAGAACTCTTCTGATTCAAATAATTAGAATGATCGATCATCAATATCATTCTAATTACTCTCAAAATCCATCAGTGATACCTAGCAGTATGTGGTAGCAACCCATCAAAACTGAAGATGAACCTCTCGATGCAGCTACCTGTGTGATTGAGTTCCTCTATCATGAGTCCCGACTGAATTAGGGTTAAGGTGAACTCGTCAAATCCAACATCAGTCATATGAATCAATCGATCGATCCGAGTCCGATGTGAAATCCCAATTAAAACTCTTTTCTATTATTTCACTCTGCTATGGCCATGGGCTTAAGGACTCGATCTTTCGATCATCACAGGACTACTCTCATCTATCGAGGTTGATAGATCCCATCTTGGTGCGATCTAGTTCCTACAATGAATATGCTACAGCCAACATACATCTCAGGATTTCAAATGGCTAGGAGATCGAGTTATAGTGTAGTCAAACTATAACACACTCAAGGTGAACTGTCGATGCACCTTAGGTCAAAGAACTAGACATAAAACTGCAGCATCGAGGTAGTCATCGATGAGAAGGTAGACTTCCTTATGACTGCTTGAGGTGGTCACGCTTAGTACTCTCATTCTCAATGAATACTGTACTCTTGCTCTGATGTCTCCACACCATAGACTCAAGACACATCTATCCTAAGGAAGCGATCGTACACCAACCTTCTGGATCGATCACCATCCTCGTGATGATCCTATGGTCAGGAGCTGTTTATGAGTTAGTTATGTAAATTCATGCCTTAAATTTTCAACTCTTAAAAATATGAATTGACATTCCTACTAACTCAAAAGATGTATCACAACACAATGTACACAATGTGATAGAAGAATAACCTATTTATTGATTTATAGTCAAAATTATAAATTTGTCCTTAGATTTGTACAGGAATGTGTCAGCTAATCTGGCATTTAGGCACACATCTAACAAACTCCCACTTGACCTAATGCCAATTGGCTACATATCTAAGTCCCATCTTCTTAAGATGGTCTTCGATCTTTTGCTGGCCCAATGGCTTATCAGTGGGTTTGCCACATTGTCTGTGGAGTTGACTCTCTTGACCTTGACATAACCCTTTTCGACGTAATCACGGATCAAATGGAATCGCCGCTCGATGTGCTTGGACTTCTGGTGAGACCTTGGCTCCTTAGCTAGGGCTATGGTGCCATTATTACCGCAGTAAAGAGTTATGGCATCCGATGACATCACTCCAAGCTCTGCGGCAAACTTTTATACCAAAATGCCTCCTTCGCAGCTTCCGATACAGCAATATACTCTACCTCCATGGTGGAATCAGCAATCACCATCTGCTTGGAACTCTTCCAGCTAACTGCACCATCATTACAAATGAACAGACTTCCAGATGTTGACTTTCGATCATCTATATCAGATATAAAGTCTGAGTTTGTATATCCCTGAATCTGGAGTTCTCCATTCCCAAAGACTAGAAACATATCCTTAGTCCTTTTCAAGTACTTAAGGATACATTTCACAAAAGTCCATGCTCTTCGCCTGGATTGACTGATATCTGCTTGTGACACTCACAGCATGGGCTATATCAGGTCGTGTACATAGCATGGCATACATGAGGCTCCCTATTGCCGAAGCATAAGGGATTTTGCTCATGCGTTCAATCTCCTCAGGTGTGCTAGGGCACATCTTCTTGGAGAGATGAATACCATGTCTAAAAGGTACTAAACTTCTTTTGAAGTTTTTCATGCTAAACCTTTTTAGCACCTCTTCTATGTACATCTTCTGTGAAAGTCCCAGCATCCTATTTGGTCTATCTCTATAGACCTTAATACCCAGTATAAAGGATGCCTCTTCTAGATCTTTCATAGAGAACTCCTTAGACAACCATACTTTGACTGAGGTCAATATGGGAATGTCATTCCCAATTAGGAGGATGTCATCTACGTACAATACGAGAAAGACAACTCTGCTCCCACTGACCTTTTTGAACACACATGGTTCCTTCTCGTTCTTGATGAAACCAAATTTTTAATCACATCATTGAAATGAGTATTCCAGCTCCGAGATGCTTGCTTAAGTCCATAAATGGACCTTTGCAGCTTGCAGATCCTGTGATCATTATCACTGGATGTGAAACCAAGCGACTATTCCATATAGATATCTTCCTCAAGATGTCCATTTAAGAATGTCGTTTTCACGTCCATCTATCATATTTCATAATCGAAATAGGCTGCAACAGCAAGCAATGTGCGAATGGATTTTAGCATGGCTATGGGCGAGAAGGTATCCTGATAGTCAATGCCTTCACGCTGACTATAATCTTTTGCTACGAGCCTAGCCTTGAATGTCTCCACATTCTCATCTGCACCTATCTTTCTCTTGAAATCCATTTACACCTAATAGGTACAATACCTTCAGGTGGATCTACCAAGGTCCAGACTTGGTTTGAGTGCATCGAGTCAATTTCTGATCTCATTGCCTCTAACCATTTCTCAGAGTCGATATCTGATATTGCCTCATCATAGGTCTTGGATCATCACTATGAACCCCATTTCCCATGAGGAGCATTTTCTCTACATCCTCTTGTATGGTATCTAAGTACCTTTCAGGAGGACGAAAAATCCTAGTCAATCTATGAGGTGGAAGAGGTTGTATTAGGACTGGTTCTGATTGATTTGGTTCCTCAGGTTCTTTAACTCATTGCTCTTGGGAGATATTTTTTTGAGCTTAATTATTCTTCCGATGCCACCATCTTGAATAAACTATTTTTTAAAAAAATAGTATTTCGACTCACAATCACATTGTGATTTTTTAGAATATAAAAATAGTATCCTAATGACTCTTTAGGATATCCTATGAATCGAGCTCTAAAAGACCTGAACTCTAACTTGTCCGTCTGCTGTCTTTTGACATGAGCCAGACAATCCCAAATTCTGAGATGATTCAGACTTGGCTTCTTACCATGCCATATCTCATAGGTGTGGTAGGAATGATTTTAGAGGGAACCCTATTCAATACATAAATTGCTGTCATGAGATAATGTTCCCAAAGAAATTCAAGGAGGTCTGTGAAGCTCATCATGGAACAGACCATATCTAATAGGATCTGATTTCTCCATTCTGAAACCCCGTTGAGTTATGGCATTCCAGGTGGAGTCCATTGAGAGACTATGCCATTATCCTTAAGATAGTCTAGGAACTTCCGACTAAGGTATTCACCTCCTCGATCTGATCAAAGAACCTTAATGGGCTTTCTGTTTATTTTTCTATCTCATGTCTAAATTCTTTGAACCTTTCAAAAGCTTCAGACTTGTGTTTCATTAAAAACATATATTTGTACCTAGACATATCATCGATAAAAATAATGAAGTAGATGTACTTGCCTCTAGCCGACACATCAAATGGTTCGCACACATCTGTATGTACTAGGCAAGTAGGTTTGTGGCCCTTTCCCCATGTCTATAAAAGGAAGCTTGGTCATTTTGCCTTGAAGGCATGATTCACAAACTGGATATAACTCGGATGTCAACGACTCAATAGTCTGAATTTTTTCAATTTGTTAACCCTGTCTTCCGCTATATGACCAGCCTTAGGTGCCACAGATACATATTATTTAGACTACTCTAGGCCTTTTAATTCCTATGGCATTCATATTTTGCTCGATATTAAATACAGATACATCAACATGTAACTGATAGAGACCATTAATGACAAAACCATTTGCAACTTTATTATTTTCATAAAAAATTTACAATGGTCCTTATGAAAGCTAATCACATAGCCTTCTTGTGCTAAACATGAAACAGAAATCAAATTCCTGTTTGTGAGGCACATAACAATAGTCTCTTAAAACTAAATCTAATCCTAACAGTAATCACAGAGGATAGGTTCCCATGGCCACAGCAGCAACTCTTGCTCCGTTCCCGATGCATAGGATCATCTCCCCATCCCTCAGCCTCCTGCTCTCCTCAAGATCCTGCATAAAAGTGCACAAATGAGTACTAGAACCAGAGTCAAGCACCCAACTGGATGCAGAAGAAATCGTAAGGTTAGATTCTAAAATAAGCATACCTTCAAAAGGACCATCCTTCTTGTTCTTCAGGGTGGCCAGGTACTGAGGACAGTTTCGCTTCCAATGGTCGTCTGATTGGCAGTGAAAATATTTTTCCTTATCAGCAGCCTTCTTCTTCGGTTCTGTCTTTTCTTCTTGCCATCCACCTTCTGCTTCTTCGTAAACTTCTTTTTCTTTCTAAAAGACTTTCTTTTGGAAGAAGTCCGCTCCACATAAGAACTGAGCCTTTTGAACCCTTCATAGAAAGCTCAGCCGTAACCAGCATGTTCATTAACTCGACCAAGGTACACTGCATCTTATGCATATGAAAGTTCATGATGAACTGACCATATGCATCGGACAAGGACTGAAGGATCACATCAATCTGAAAATTCTTGTCTAAGATGATACCGAGCTTCTCAAGCTCCTCAAGATCCTTGATCATTGTCAAACAATGATCTTGGACTAACTATCCATCACACATCTTGGCCTTAAAAAGTCTTTGACAGACTTGATACTTGGCCGCACGACTCTATTCATCAAACAACTCTTGTAGGTGAGCCAACATTTGGTGGGTAGTCAAAATGTTCTCATGTTGGTGCTGCAAGTCATTAGACATTGCACCCAACATGTAGTACCTTGCTTTGTTATCATCATCCATCTATTTTTTCAGAGATGCTCTCTGTTCAGCTGTCAGACGTGCTGGCATGGCAGGTGGGTCCTGGTCCAAAACATGAGTTAATTTTTTATAATCCAGAATAATTCTATAGTTTCTCAACCAGTCCTTAAAATTGAGTCCAGTCAATCTTTGGGTGTCTAGTATTTTGGTCAGGGGGTTTGAGGCAGACATGTTTTCTATAGAGAGTCGAAAGTTTCTAGTTATATTTTGTAATCAGACTTAACCAATTTATTTAAAGATTTATTTTTAAACAAATTAGGCTCCACTATTTTTTCAAATTCCTACACTCCCTTGGTAGAGATGTGAAAATCTCCATGATCAGTGATTTCTAGTGGGTGGTGCGGTCTCACCAATTGGCTCATCACCTCACCTAATAGTTATTGGTGATAGATCAACCGATGAGTGGACAACTCTTGTCCAATGATTCTCTAATCATGGTGCATCCAAAACTTGATCTCTAATTCATGAAGCTCACCGTGTCTAGAATATTGCTCCAATCCTTAATTAAGTCAGACCCACATTTGCACAAACTAGATTCCTGATTGGGTCCCTCACCGTATCCAGAATATTGAGCCCAACCCATCCTCCAATTCGTAGCATCCAATACCTAATGGACATGGTTGCATCTTTTCGATGCAACTGAGCCACTGTAACTAGTCGAGAACAATCAATCCCGGAAAGGCCCGCACATCTACAATGATGGAAGACCTAGACTTAATATTTTCTTAGGAGATTTAATTTAGGTCTCATTAAACTTGACTTGACATAGTCATAACAATTATGACTAACCTAGTGGCATGGGTTAGCTCGAATTGTTAGCCACCTCAAATCAGAACTGAGTCAACACATATGGCCAGGTAAGTGAGACCGATGGGAGGGATATGCCATTAACTCGATAAGAACACATTCGAGTCAAGTAGCTCCCAATTAAAAATCAGTCGGTCGCATCTGCCCAACTTACCTTAGACACCAAATTGTCGAGCCAAAATCAATTGGGTTATCCTACAATCCAGGCTCTAACCTTGAGCCAAATTAGGTCTTAACTTGATCGAGTCACATCTAAATGTGATTCAACCTTGACCCAGACTTAATCCTATTAGACTGATCAATTATTAGTTTTCATGATTTTATGAAAATATCTTATGAAAATATCTTATGAAAATATTCGAACCAATTTTATGAAAATATCTTAGATCTAAAATTTTTAATTTTAGACCAAATTGATTTCATAAGCTTAATTCATTAATTAAGTTCAGATTCATAAATAAAATATGTAAAATAAATTTTAGGGTTTCAGGATCTAAGATTTTGCAGAAAAGTAAGTTTTGATTTCTGATTAAGGATGAACGTGCGGCACCCCTACACGTCATATGAACACCCCATTGAATGAGAGGAGAGGCTTTTAAATCCTACTTCGTTCTTATGACCGGATGGCCATGAGGAATACCTTAACCAAAAATATAAATTTAACTACAAAACTAGTTAGATCTAAATTAACATATCACATATACAATTTAAGATCTAACTAATACATGCTTTGCATACATCTCATGTATCAAAAATTGATCTAATTAATATGCTTTCAATCTGATATATCACATGTAATATCTAAAAATAAAATTTAAATTGAACTATTCAAAATTAAATCTATTCTAGATAAGTTACTAGAATAATTCTACAACTAGTCAGGCATGCAACAGATCAATTTTATGAATAATTAAAATTTTATTTTTTATTTCTGATCTAATTATAATATTTATAATATCAAAAAAATAGAGAATAAATTAGATCTAATTCATATTTTAATCACATTAAAATATAAACTTACAAGACTATTCATGGATTCAACTAATCCTAGTCTAGTCATGCATCTCATGCATGTTAGATCTTCTCAGATTTAATTTTAAATATTTTGATTTCAGATTCTATCATATCTGATGTGATATCTAAAATTTTTTAATATCAAATAAATTAAAATTAAAATCTGATCTAAATTAGATCTAAAACTGAGCCATCAACTTGGCTCTGATACCAATTCAAGGAAAAACCACCTTTTTTCTTTGTAGGATCTTCCAGATTTATCAAATCTGAGATGGAATAATTTAAAAATTTTATCCTATGCTATTTTAGATCTAATCTTTATTAGATCTAATTTTATTATCTAATATTTAAATCTAAAATTAAATTTAAAAGTATGAGAAGTATAGACATACCTCAAGGATAATCTGATTATCCTGTAGATGATCTCAGCACAGCCCGAGGTTCTGATGTAGCCACATAAGCCCTGGCCTCTACCAGTATCCACTCAGGCAGGACCAAAATGTTTTCTCCTCATGAATCTATGTTCCAAAAATTAGATCTCTATCTGATTTGAAAGTACTTCAGAACTCCTTCTGAAGTTGGAGCAGCAGCTTGTCGAAGATGTCCTACAGCTTCCTGTTCCAGGCATCACCACGCCTTGGACCTTTGCCAGATGGATGTCCAACTCCTTGGACATGAAGAGGGGAGAGAGGAGAGTAGGGAGGATATGGAGAAGAGGAGAGGATTCTCATTTTGACTAGGTATTGAGCAAAAACTTTTTAAACCCTAGGTGTAGACAGGGATTTTATAGACCCTGTATGCTGCGCAGTGCCACATCATTCGACCAATCAAAAAATTCTAATAAATTTTGAAAAAAATTTGATTGATGGAGTGATATAATCTGATCATATCAGATAAGAACCCCCACCCTCTCTCCAATATTGGTGCCAACTTTGGATAAGCACAAACAAGGTGGCGCCAAAGAGTCCATGTTAATCAGGACTCTTTCATCTTTATCCATTTGGGGGCCCACTTTAATCCAATTGGGCTCACGCCATAATTTGATTATGGACCCAATTCAATGTGATTTTGGCATGTGGACACTCTACAAAAATCCTCCAATGAGCTCTCTTCAGTTTAAGACCCATATGTCAATATTTGACAGATGTCCTTAAATGAAATTGGCAGGTGACAGGAATTAGCAGGTACTTATCTTAAATTCATCTCATAAATTAAGATAAGCATTTTCTGAGCTAGACAAGCTTCATTTAGATGGAGAGAAACCTTCTCAAGATTTTTGGATGAGTCAAATCATATTTAGCTCAGTAGAGACAGAAAAGATTATACGAGGAGAAAGTTAGGCTCAATCGAGTGCTAGCACAATTTTCTTGAACCTAATTAGATCTAATCCAAATCAATTGGGTTAGCCCAATTGATGACATCCAGACCCTAACCCTTGTTTGTATGACCCAGTTAGGTTCAATTCTGTATGGTAATGAGATATGTCATGATCTCATCATCGACATCATCGAAACTCCTTTCGATGGACCAGAACTCTTCTGATTCAAACAATTAGAATGATTGATCATCAATATCATTCTAATTGCTCTCAAAAATCCATCAGTGATACCTAACAGTATGTGGTAGCAACCCATCAGAACTGAAGATGAACCTCTTGGTACAGCTACTTGTGTGATTGAGTTTCTCTATTATGAGTTTCGACTGAATTAATATTAAGGTGAACTCGTCAAACCCAACATCAGTCATATGAATCAATCGATCGATCTAAGTCCGATGTGAAACCCTAATGGAAAACTCTTTCGATCATCATAGGACTACTCCTCTCATCTATCGAGGTTGATAGATCCCATCTTGGTGCGATCTAGTTTCTACAATGAAAATACTATAGCCAACATACACCTCAGGGTTCTGAATGGCTAGGAGATCGAGTTATGGTGTAGTCAAACTATAACACACTCAAAGTGAACTATCGATGCACCTCAGGTCAAAGAATTAGACACACAACTACAGCATCGAGCTAGTCATCGATGAGAAGATAGACTTCCTTATGACTGCTCAAGGTGGTCACGCTCAGTACTCTCGTTCTCAACGAATACCTGTACTCTCGCTCTAATGTCTCCACACCGTAGACTCAAGATACATCTACCCTAAAGAAACGATCGTACACCAACCTTCCAGATCGATCACAATCCTCATGATGATCCTATGGTCAGGAGCTGTTTATGAGTTAGTTATGTAAATTCATGCCTTAAATTTTCAACTCTTGAAAATATGAATTGACATTCCTACTAACTCAAAAGATGTAAACAGACACATTGTACATAATGTGATAGAAGAATAACCCATTTATTGATTTATAGTCAAAATTATAAATTTGTCCTTAGATTTGTACAGGAATGTGTCAGCCAATCTGACATCTAGGGCACACATCTAACATATACATCTCACGTATTTTAGATCTAATCATATATATAATTCATGCATCTCATACATAAAATTCAGATTATACATCTCATGTATTACATATTTAATCATACTGAAATTCAGATCTAATCATGCTAAAATTCAGGTCTAATGATGCTGAAATTCAGATCTAATAATGCTTCAAATTAGATCTAATCTAATTTAATTTTAAATCTAAACACTACTTCAGATCAAATCTAATTTAGATCAAATCTTGATCTTAGATACATGATACTTACAATCTGGCTCTGATACCAATTGAAGAAAAGATCGCAAGTCCGAATGACTAAATCAGGATATAGCAGAATTCAAAAATTTGATCTGACATGCAATCCGATCAAGATCACATCTCGATCTGTGCCAAATCATTTATGAATCTAATATTAAGAGAATTCAAAATAATTTTAAATTTAATTATTATCATGATAATCACATCATCACCTTTGTGTGGGTAGTGAACACCGCTGTCCGATGATTGTGGAGTTAAGGTTCATTGTCGAGCTGCACACATATCTGGCCTCTATAGATATCCACTCAGGCTCAAGCTAGGATGCTTTCTCCAACTTTGATCCATCTTTTTCAAGATGGATCAGTAAGCTTTTGGATTAGCCTTTGATTAGATCTCCAAAAAAACCTCAATCAACTCTTGATTGTAGCCTTCTTCTTTCTTCATGGAGATGGACCAGCACCCGATCCTTTGAGCACTTCAGGTGGATTAGTCCAACACCTTTGGGCATGGGAGAGGAGGAGAGAGTGGAGAGGAGAGGGAGCTAGCATGGAGATAGGATGAGAGCTCTTAGGAATGGAATGAATAAAACATATAGCAGGGGCCTACTGATAGAATTAGAAACCTAAGAGTCCTAGGGCTTTAAGTCATCAAATGACTTAAAGTAGAAGGACTCCTCATATCTAGCACTCCTTCCCTCTGCTCTCCACATTATTCTTCATACAAAATGCATGAGAAAACACCATGGGCATGCACCATGGTGTCGAACAAAATTTAGATGGGGCGCGGCTCATCTTATCTCCCCTCATTTGAATTTGAACTCTTCAAATTCAAATCAGCCTTTATCCTCATCCACATGGGGATAAATCATCTTCAAATGTAAATAGAGCTTTATTCCTCATCTAAAATCAAATTTGAACTCTTCAAATTCAAATGGGGATGAAGCTCTTATCCTCTTACCCTATCCATAAGGTGGCGCATGCCCCTTGATCTTATCCAAGGGGGCATGTGCCCTTCTTTTTGCGCACAAAACACCGAAGAAATATGTGGGGCACCAACATATTTTAATTCTTACATGGGTAGCTTAAGGGACTCCAACTCTTGGTGTCCAAATGATCTTGCTTTGATTTGGTCAAATCCTATCCAATAGGGAACCCAAATCAAAGAAAAACTGGGTTTAATCATGTACTAATATGATTTTCTTATACCCAAAATTAGGATTTAATTAATCCTAATCTAATCAGACTATGCTAGCTCAATTGTACAATCCTAGACTAATATCCTTATTTGTGTGACCCTATAGATTCAATTTTATTCGATAGTGGGATATATTATGATTGAAGTAAATTTCAGTGTAGGGGTAAAACGATAATTTTAAAATTTTTTAAAATTATAATTTTATAGTGAAAATTATTAATTAATCTAATTAATTAACAAGTATTAACCTTACACAAAGATCTAAATATGATATATATAGCATGTATTTAAATTTAAAATTTAAACGTCTACAGTAAATATTTTACTATTATGTGTTAGAACACATATCTTCGTGCAGGTAGTCGATCGCTGTAGTCTGATCACCGTCAGAAAGGTCTGATCATTGTAATATAGCCACACAGTATGTCTGACCTCAGTGAATCATCCACATGAAGCTCTCGATCTGATCAGCTCCTCACGAATGCTAGTTCGTTGCAGAATCCTTTCGACAGCTGATGCTGATCGAACTCCTTCGATTGGTGTCTGTCGATTCCTCGGATGCTCTGGATCATCAACAGAGATAGCAGAGAGGTTGATGAAGCTCTCTCTAAAGTTTAGTAGACTCACGACACTCATAGCTCACCTTCTCACTTCCAGAACCTTAGGCAGAAACCCTAGGGTACTCTCAGAAAAACCCTGCATCCTTTTTGTTTCTTTTCTTTTCTCTTCTTTTCTTTTCTTTTCTCATGTACAGAGCCTTTCTCATGCCACCCTTTCTCTCTAGGATCAAATATCACATGCCCCACCTTCTCTCTCATTTTAAAATAGTGCAAGATCGCATCTTTTCAGTATTTTCACCGCGTGAGAGGATAAAGCTAGATGGTTGCTCACTTGAATTCAAATCGAATTTGAATTCAAATGCCAACCTACTAATCTTTATCCACTCTTGGCATGAGAAGAAGGGGGCATGGGTTCTTTGTGCATGGAGAATTTACATGAGAAATTTTTTCTCGTGTAGAGTAAGTGGCGCACAAGTGGATAAGGTGGCATATGAGATTAGTTGCCCATTCAAATTCAAACATCATTTGAATTTGAATGGCCAACCAACCATCTTTATCCACTCAAAATGGTGCACACAGGTGAGGCATGTGAAGGCTTCTGCGTGGGAGAAAATTCATGAGAACTTATTTTTCGTGAATACAAATAGGCACAAGTGAAGTGAGGTGGCGCAGGGAGATAAGTCAAGGTGGTTTCAAATATTAAATCAACCTAATTGAACCAACCTTATTAAAATAGGTTAGGCACAATTAGACTAAATTAAATCCAATACAATTAGGCTTAATTATGTTAAATAAAATTTTAATCAAATCAGGAATTGATTAAGCACAACCCTTGATCAGATCAGGGACCAAACTACCTTGGCGATTAGGTCAACTCTTAACCTAATCGGGTGAAAGCCAACTGAATCCAATTCAATTGGACTCGATCCAAAAATAATTACTCAATCAAATTGAGTTAATTAGTGATCAAATCACTAATTAAATCTCTCATAAATACTGAGTCCAAATCTGATGGGCAATCGGGCATCAAAGTTCATCGATATGAAACCTTGATCGAAGAGTCCCAAACCAGTGGGACTCTTGACCCCAGTACCCAAAATGTATGGGACTCATGATCAGAGAATCTTGATTCTTAATCATAGAGTCCCAGACACATAGGACTTAGAGTTTCTGAGCATTAGGACTCTTGGTCGAAGAGTTTCAGTCCAGTGGGACTCTTCACCAGCCATCAGATCAGATAGGAACCTCTAATGTGTGTGACCCCGCAAGTTCGAACCTAAGTCGGTAGCACAGGAACCAATTCCTGTACTAATCAAAGTGACCATCTAGTAATGGTATCCAACATCTGGATAGGTCGAATAGTCACAATCACAACATTCAGAACCTACGTGAATATGGTTATTGTATAATTCATCCCTTTTGACCCCTGTATATAGGACGACTCAGGGTTAAACTATCAACCCTGATCAGATCATCCGAATCATGCTCAACTCAAACAGTCTTGTGACTCCTCACTAGGACTATCCTGGCCAAAATTTTGCTAAATTGAAACATGACTGTACATAGCTCCTGAACTGGAGTGGTCAATCCCATCTTGACACACGCACTGACAAATCAAGTACTTGACTGCACCCAGCAGCCTTCCATTACTGAATTAGAAATTCAGGTAGTCCAGTGCCTAAGTGTAGTGAGTTGCTTGCAAGTCACTGTGGCAGTCTTAGGTCGGAGGGACAGTTATACCCATATCCCATCGGAGCAAATCTTGACAGTAGAAAAAACTCAAGAGTCGGTCACGTTCAGTGTAGATGTACCCTTACATCTCACCTGTATGCCATACCAGTGTCTCCACACTCCTTGGTTAAGAGGACAACCAACCCATATGGCACACAACGATCTATGCTTGATAAATATTGTTGTCCTTATTAACAACGTATCATTTGGTCGTGAACAGGTTTAAGGACTAAACAACAAATCCTCTTTTGTCGAGTCTAAATAGTCCTAAGGACTTCACCACAACACAAGAGTTCATTAGAAGATGAAATAATTTTAGATAAAAAATATCAAAATAAATTTTATTAATTTATAATTCATATACTAATACAAGAAAGAGCACAACTGTCAACAGGCTGACGATTGGCTTTGGGATACTATTCCCAACAATCTCCCACTTGGCCTAAAGCCAATCGGTGCAGTATCTAATACCCATCTTCAACTTGAAGTCGTCGAACTCCTTCACCACAATGGCTTTAGTGAATGGGTCAGTCAGGTTCTCCTTTCCATCAATCTTTTGAAGTTCGACATCACCTCGATCCACGATTTCTCGGATGAGATGGTTGTAGCACAGAATATGCTTTGTCCGCTGGTGTGCCTTCGGTTCTTTTTCCTGAGCAATGACTCCAGAGCTGTCGCAGTAGAGCAGAACTGGACCAACAAGGGAGGGTGCTACTCCAAGCTCGGTGAGGAATTTCCTCAGCCACACCACTTCTTTGGCAGCATCTGATGCAGTGACATACTCTGCCTCGCAAACTGAATCAGCCACAGTGTGCTGCTTGGAACTCTTCCAGCAGACAGCCCCACCATTAAGGGTAAAAAAAATTCCGACACACTCTTGCTGTCATCGTGATCAGACTGAAAACTGAAGTCTGTAAACCCTATAAGTCTCAAATCTGATTCACCATAAACAAGCCACTGATCTTTAGTATTTCTTAAATACTTCAGGATGGTTTTAACAACCTTCCAGTGATTTTCTCCTGGATCAGATTGGTATCTACTCACTACCCCTAGTGAGTATGCCACATCTGATCGTGTACATGTCATGACGTACATGATAGATCCTACTGTCGAAGCATATAAAATTCTACTCATACGCTCTCTCTCTTGAGGTGTTGTCGGACAATCCCTCTTCGAGAAAAATATTTCATGGCCTATCGGTAGATAGTCTTTCTTGAAATTCTCCATGCTGAACCTCTTTAGCATAGTATCAATGTACGTGGACTGGGATAAGCCAAGCAACATTTTAGATCTATCTCTATAGATCCTCATCCCTAGAATATAGGAAGCATCTCCCAGATCCTTCATGGAGAACTGTGACGACAGCCAAATCTTTATTCCTTGTAATGCAGGGACATCATTCTTAATTAAGAGAATATCATCCACATACAATACAAGAAATACTACTACTGGACCATTAGCCCACTTATAAATACAGGGCTCTTCTCCGTTCTTAACGAAGCCATACATCTTGATCATCCTATCAAAACGTATGTTCCAACTCCGAGATGCCTGCTTAAGTCCATAAATGGACCTCTGTAGCCTGCACACCTTAGACTCATCTGTGGATGTGAATCCTTCAGGTTGTATCATATACACCTCTTCATCCAGCTCTCTGTTTAGGAAAGTTGTCTTCACATCCATCTGTCAGATTTCATAGTCCAGATGGGCAGCTATCGCAAGCATAATCCGAATGGATTTGAGCATTGCCATAGGAGAAAACATCTCGTCATAGTCTATACCATAACGTTGACGATATCCCTTGACAACCAGATGGGCTTTATAGGTCTCCACCTTTTCATCTGCACCCCTCTTTCTCTTGAAGACCCACTTACACCCCATGGGTTTTACTCCTTCGGGTGGGTCAACTAATGTCCACACATCGTTGACCTTTATGGACTCCATTTCAGATTTCATGGCCTCTAGCCATTTTTCAGAGTCAGATCTCTGCATTGCATCCATGTAGGTGATCGGATCCTCATCATTTTTATCAAGTTCGACAAGATCGCCGTCCCAAACCAAGAAACTATAGTATTTATCCGGTTGATGTGGTACTCTTCCAGACCACCTTAAGGGTGCAGGAACAATGGGCTCCGGATCTGATCTAATCAAATCTGGTTCAGGTTCAACAACTTGTATCGATTTTTTCACCTGTCGAACTTCCTCAAGTTCGACCTTAGAGGCAACAGTCCCTTCACCAAGGAACTTCTTTTTCAAAAAGATTGCCTTAAGGCTGACAAATACCTTATGCTCATCAACTAGGTAGAAATAATACCCTTTGGTCTCTTTTGGGTACCCTATGAAATAACACTTGTCAGACCTAGGTCCAAGCTTGTCCGTAATTAAACGTTTAACATAAGTCGGACACCCCCAAATCCTAAGGTACGAGAGTATTGGCTTACGTCCTATCCATATCTCATAAGGTATTTTGGTTACAGACTTACTCGAAACCCTATTTAGAAGGTAACAAGTTGATTCGAGGGCATATCCCTAGAGAGAGATCGGCAGACCAGCAAACCCTATCATGGATCGAACCATGTCCAACAAGATCCGATTCCTCCTTTCAGACACACCATTATGCTGTGGTATTCTAGGAGGAGTCCATTGAGAGAGAATCCCATTCTACCCAAGATATGTCAGAAACTTATTGGAAAGGTATTCACCTCCTCGATCAGATCAAAGAGTTTAATACACTTCTCAGTTTATTTTTCTACCTCATTTTGGAATAGTTTGAACATTTCAAACGACTCCGACTTATGCTTTATTAAGTAGACATACCCATACCTCGATAGATCATTTATGAAGGTTATGAAGTAGAAATATCCATCTCTTGCAATTGAGCTCATAGGTCCATATACATCAAAATGTATCAGACTCAAGAGTTCACTGGCTCGCTTACCTTTTTCAGTAAAAGGTGATTTGGTCATCTTCCCAAGAAGATAGGACTCACAAGTTGGAAGTGATTCATAATTACCAACTTCAAGAATTCCTTCTTGAGCCAACCTGTTTATCTTGTTCTTATTGATATGACCTAGCCTACAGTGCCAAAGATAGACTTCTGACATATTATCCATTCTAGGGCATTTACCGAAGGTTTGAACCATATTAACAGGCTGTGATAGTAAGTAAATTTCATTATTTAGTTGTCCAACAAACATTATAACACCATTCAAAATGATATTGCAAATATTTTCTTTTATTAAAAATTCATAACTGTACACGGTCAAAAGGCCTACAGAAATAATATTTAATAAAAAACTTGGATAATAGTGACATTCACTCAAAATTACATTATAAGAGTTGATTACAAGGTTCATGATTCCTAAAGCTAGAACTAGAACTTTGCTTCCATCTCCAACGTTCAGGAACCTCTCGCCTTCATCAAATCTCCTACTGACTTGCAGACCCTACATCGAATTACAGATATAATAAGGGCTTCCGATATCCAATACGCAGGTAGTAGTATCACAAATGGAAAAGTTGCAAAGTGTTATCATATAATTACCTTACTTCTTCTTCAGCCTGTTCGGGTCCAGGGAGAAAATGTATAGAGGACAGTTCCTCTTCTAGTGCCCCTGCTTCTTGCAAAAGAAGCACTCCATCTGGCTCTGGTCGGGCTTGCACTTCTTGGTCTGACCCTGTGCAGACGTCCCAGCATGCGACTGCACCTTCTTATTCTTCTTCTTCTTGTTCTTCTTCCCTTTCTTAAAGGGTCGACGACCAGAAGAAGACCCTCCCGCAACATTCACTGACCCCTTATGGAGCTGGTGGTCCTTCTCAAAATTCTGCAGCAACTCCAACAAGCCGTGGTAGTTCACTGCAGGTTTTGTCATCCGAAAATGAGTAAGGAAGGGGAGGAAGGACTTGGGCAAAGAATTAAGGATCGCATCCTTACCGAGCTGCTCGTGCAAAGGAAAGCCCAGTTTACTTAGGTGCTCAATTATTTTGATCATGTATAGTACATGATCAGTGACTGAGGCCCCATCCCTCATCCGAGCATTAAAAATGGTACAACTAGTTTTGTGCCTTTCAACATCGTCAGGTGTGCCAAAGGAGTCGTTCAACATTTGAAGCATCTCCTGTGGATGGGCATTCTCGAACCTGCGGCTGAACTCATCATTCATTGCCGCCAGCATTATGCACCAAATAGTGGTGCGGTCGTTGAGCCACTTCTGATAAGTATCTCAGACCGTCCCTCTAGCATTCGGGGCTGGCTCCTCAGGTGCCGGATCCGTTATTACATAAAGGATCCGTTCATGCTCAAGGATAAATTTTAATTTTCGATACCAGCTATCAAAATTAGGTCCCATGAGTTTGTCATTATCTAATAATGATCGGAGCGACAGGGTAGTGGCCATAGCTGCATAAAGAAAAATCAGACCTTTATTAGTACATAAATTATTAATACTAAAGACTTGGACTTTAGTCTAAAGTTTCTCCTAGTATTTTTATGAACTGGTAGCCTCAACCTTCAATTTGAGGAATTACTTTAATTTTTTAGTGGGTACTAGAATCTACACAGACTACACACAAGCCCAACTTTGGCTGGTCAACCCATGTGCATCTATGGGTAGATTCATAACCAGTTATTTCTCTAAACAACTTCTAGTAATTAATTTTGCCCCAGAACCTAATCAGTAGGCTTTGGCCTCCACTGAAAAGATCTGGTTAGGTCCAACCATTAACATGACTTGATTTGGTAAATCTGACCAATAAATGATCAGGCCCGACTTTGGCCGGCCAACTTGACCACCATCAGAAAGACTCAACCAAATTATCATATTATGAATGATAATTTCATTAGTCAATAAGCACCAGGCCTTTGGGCCTCCAGTGATTATTAAACTAATGGACTCATCATCACTCACTTAATGGGAGGCTATGACTTAGTTATCACTATAACTTAATCATTTTTAGGGACCTAATAATTTTTTAGGATTTTATTAAAGGATAGAAGAGAAGAAATTAACCAGCCAATTTCAATCCTCCCACTGACTTCACCAAGTCAGATTAAAAAGGATTTAATTAAAGCCAGCATTAGGAGCACCTAAATCAGTCACACTGATTTATCTAATGACATGGGTGAGTCCTAATCACCAAGTGATCTAATCAAAACCTAACTCACCAGGTTGGCCAGGTAAGTGAGATCAGTGGAAGGGATTTGCCATTAACTCGTCAGAGATCGAATCAATGCGAGTAGCTCCCAGTTAAAAACCACTGATCAGACTGTCGAACTTACCTTAGATACCAACCAATTTATTAGTTTTAATTTGATCAACTTAGTAAATAGGGTTCCACCGCGTAGCCATGAATTAAGTCCATCTTGGTCTAGTTAAAGACATGGACCCATTCAACTATAACTATTGGAATTGAGTCTAGAGTGTCTTTGACCTAATCTAATTCAACTTTTAATTAGATTAGACCAATTACTCTAATTTAGTCTATTTCTTTAAGCTAACCTTAGGTCTAACCCAATTATGGACCTAATCCATCTAACCCATTGACCTACAAGTTTATGGAATTGTCTTAGGTCTTAATTCACAATTCTAGACCAACTAGACAACACTTAATTCTTTTAATTAAGTATTTGGGCTGATGGATCATGGTTTGGCATTTCGAAAATAATTTTTAAATTTGAAAAATTTTATTTTCTGTTCACCAAATGTGTTGACTCATTTCACAAACTGATCAGCACATTTCATAAACAGCAATCCTATTGCTAATTACATAACAAAAAATAACTCAATCAAAATAAATCATGAATATTCCTTTAGATCTAATCTAACATATTCATGATAAATTTTACAATTAAACTTTTATAATTAAGTTTTTTTGCTACTTCGTCTGCATGGGATATAATCGCTCGGCACCCCTACCGTCATAGGAGAACCCCATCGAATGGGAGGAGAGGATCTTTAAACTTTACTTTTCTCCTATGACCAGATGACTATGGCAACCAACCCAATTAGACTACTTGCTACTTGGATCAAGTATATCTAAATATACCAATTTCAAATTTTAAATTTCAAATTTTAAATTTTAAATTTCAAATTTTGAATTTCAAATTTCAAACAAATTTCAAATTTCAAAATTTTCAATTTCAAATTTTAAATTTTAAATTTCAAATAAATTTTATGTTGCCTAGCTATGCAACCCAAGAGGGGGGGGTGAATTGGGTTTCTAAAAATTTTAAGCCCAACAGATAACTTATGAAGAACAAAACAATGGCTTTAAATCAATATTAATTACCTAAAGCAGTATAGCAAGGATATAATAAAGAAATAAGATAAAGCGATAAAGCACACCACAAACACAAGGATTTATAGTGGTTCGGTGCTAACCTTGCACCTACATCCACTCCCCAAGATCCCACTTGGGAATTTTAATCCACTATCCTTTGTATTCAACCCGAATACAAAACGTCGGAAACTCCGACACTAGCTATCCCAAGCTAGAATACAAGATGTCGGGAACTCCGACACTAGCTATCCCAAGCTAGATCACTTATTTTCCAGGTACAAGTAAACCCAAAACACTCCGATTTCAGGTTCGGATCAACCTTTCTTTGTTTTGGAAATCCTCCAAACACAAGAACAAAAACTCACAAAGAGTTAGAAAATTTAGAGCACAGATTAATACAATAACAGCTCCTTAAATGAGCAAATATAACAATAAAAGCTTTACTCAAATGAAGAACCCCTTTTTCAGATTTTCTCAAAGTGGATGAACGCTTGAATGCTTGAGAAGAGGTTGATTGTTGATTGAAGATCTCTTGAAAGCTTTGAACAATCTCTAGATCAAGGTTGAAACAATAGGCGTGAAGAATTCTCTCCTTGAAAGATCTTGCTTTTCTCTTTCACAATCTCTCTGGTATATTGTGGATCCTCTCTCTTTTTCTCTTTGGATTTTTCGTTGATCTCAGGCTTTTTCTTGCAAATTTTGGATCCTCTCTTCTGTTCTTCTCTTTTTCCTCTTTTTCTCTTCTCTTCCATCTCTTTTGATTTCATGTTTGATCCGCTATTTAATCTGCAATTTCTTTCACCATTTAAAGCATTTTGTAGCATTAAAAGCAAGAGAAAACAATTTAGGTAGATAAAGAGCCGTTAGAGGATTTTTAGGAAGCATAAATGGCAATTAAAATGGGCAAAAAAATAGCCATTACTGACAATTCCCGTCGCAGGGGTCGACTCATGAGTCGACTCATGCTTCAGGGGTCGACTCATGAGTCGACCTCTGTTGCAAAAACCAGAGAATGCGTTTCTGGAAATTCTTGGCTCAAATTAGCAGGGGTCGACTCATGAGTCGACTCATGCCTTGTGGGTCGACTCATGAGTCGACTCACAGGTCGTGCCAAGCCAGAAAACTAGCGTGCCAAGGAGAATTTTTGCGTGCCAATCAGCTCACAGTGCCATGAGTTGACTCATGAGTCGACTCATGCACTTCAAACCTTCATAACTTCAAAAATATAAGTCCAAACATAATGAAATTTTCACCAATAGATTTCAAATCATTTGTTCTACCAAATGATACTATCAAATCAGGATTTTAGTGAAATTACGATTTTGCCCTTGAAGAGCATAAGGACTTTTTCATTTTAAAATTATTTGTATCCCTTCAATCTGCTTTGTGATCATCAAAATCAATCTAGGAGCAACAATCTCTCCTTTTTTGATGATGACAAAATATTTGAACAAAAATATTTATGTTAATGCATTAATTTCAAAAGAATCCATTATAAGTGTATATGCTTGAAAAGAGTATGATTCTTTTGGCATGTAATATAAATGCAAAAATAGTTTGTCCATTTTTTTAAAGATTTGAAAAGGGTATTAGATCATTTTGAGCAAGAGAAGATAAATAACTTTTGCAATGTATCAGAGCAAGAAAAATAATTTTTACAATGATATCAGAAAAGATTTTATAATGTATCGGAGCAAGAAAATTTTATAATATATCAGAGAAAATTTCACAGTGTATAAGAGCAAATGTCAGAGAAAATTTCACACTGTATCAGAGCAAAAAAAAATATATATCAGAGAAACTTTCTCACTGTATCAGATCAAATGTTATAATTTATCAGAGAAACCTTCACACTGTATCGGATTAAATTTTATCATGTATCAGAGCAAGTTAAAAGAAATTGTAGGATGTATCAGAGTAAAATAAATTTCTTAAGATGTATCAAGGTGAATAAAATTTCAAAAGATGTATCAAAGCAAGTTTGAATTTTGAAATATATCAGAGCATATAAAAAAAAATTTATTTGCATTGTACTCATGATTTTGCTTTTGATGGATGACTTTTTGTTTAAGTTCTGTCTGATACCAAATTTTGATACCAAAATTTCTCAAAGTTTTGTTTAATCTTTCAATCCTTGTTTTGTTTAATTTCTCCAATATTTGTTTAATTTCTTCAATATTTGTTTTAATTTCTCCAATATTTGTTTTAATTTCTCCAATCTTTGTATTTGTTTAATTTCTCCCCCTTTTTCTCATAATTTAGGATTTTGCTTTTTGTCTAATTTCAATTTTTGTTTTTGTTTAATTTCTCCCCCTTTTTGACATCATCAAACATAGTTAACTCTTTCTTTTCTTTTTCTGAAATATTCTTTAATTTCTTCTTCTTTAGAGTTTTTCACAGATGTTTGCTCCCCCTTAATATAGCAATTATCAACAGCAAACAACAAGGAGAAGACAATATTTCAACAAGAAGAAAATATATAACCAAAATATGATCATTACAAAGAGGTAGAAATATAGGTAAAAGATGATTCCATTAATATCATAATTGTTTCAATACATAGTTCTTAAAAATAAAATTCAACCAGCTAATTGTCAATACATGGCCCCAACGTATAGATCTTAGAACAAGACACTAACACCTAGGACCTAGATAAGTCAATGATCGGAGTCATCAGATATAGGGTGAGGAGATGATGGATCAGAAGTGCATCCTCTACCCCGTCTGCCTCTGCCACGAGTAGGAGAGCGAGATGAACTGGGTGGCTGAGAACGCTGAGATGCTAGGGACTGAACAGAAAGGGTGAGTCTAATAGAATCAAGTACGTTCAGTGCTCTAGAAACAGATTGAAGTAGAGCAGTGAACTGGGTGGTAGCAAAAGTAAAGCCTTCTTTCTCAAAGAACCGAAAATCTATATTTTTCTCGGTTTCTACTTTTCTATCAGAAAGAGGATTTACACTGGGGCTTATGGAGGATTGAGAGGGACCTTGAGTAGGTACTGAAACTGGATCGGGAACACTGGAAGACTGAGCATGCCTTTTCTTTCGGATAATTTCCTCAGGCTCTCGGATTGATTTTCTTCTTTGGGGAAGTTTCATCTTTGGAGCCATATCCAAAAAGTAGCAGACAAGAAGACTTGAATTCAGTGGAGGAGGGATCACAAAAGAGTAAAGAAGAATTTTGGTGGAGAAAAGAAGTGAATTTTTGAATGAACGGTGAAGTTCTAGGGCACGTTCCACCCGCACCAATCACTACGAGAAAGCACAGAAAAATCCTTTTCAAGGAGGCGATTTTTGGTGGAGAGGAGGAGGGAGAATTGCCTCAGAATTGATCTTTGGATTTGGAGCAAGAAGAGTTGGAGAGGACGGCTTTCGGAAGAAAGATGATGGGAAGATGAGTCGTCTCACGAACAGGGTTTCCCGTTTAAAAACAATGAACCCGATGGAAGTTGGTGGGATTTACAAGTTTGCCATTGAGTCGACTCATGGGGGTCGACTCATGAAGTTCAAAAATTTAGGAAAAATGTAAATAAATTCCAGAAAAAATCGAAATTTTGGGAGTAGGAATTTTGCTCAAAGATAAGTTTTTAGAGTGATAAATCTAAGCTTTTGGGACCAGGATAGATGTTGAAAATTGAGCTCTAAGAGTTTTTGACATCTATTCTTTGGAAATTGAGAAATTTCAGACAAATGGATCTAGAACTCCTAGATTTCTCCTAATTTCACAGAATCTATCCTCACTCAGGGCCTTTGTAAAGATATCGGCTAATTGATTTTCAGTGCTAACATATTCAAGAATTATATTTTTGTTTTGAATATGTTCTCTTATGAAATGATGTCTTATTTCAATATGTTTAGATCTTGAGTGTTGTATTGGATTTTTAGATAGATTTATGGCACTTGTATTATCACATTTTATTGGTGTTTCATTAAGTTTGATTCCAAAATCTTCGAGTTGTTGCTTAATCCACAAGATTTGAGCACAACAACTTCCGGCTGCAATGTATTCGGCCTCAGCCGTAGACAGTGCCATCGAATTTTGTTTCTTGCTAAACCATGAGATTAGATTTACTCCAAGAAATTGGCAAGTTCCACTTGTGCTTTTTCTATCTAATTTACATCCAGCAAAATCAGCATCAGAATATCCTAACAAATTAATTTGTGAGTCCTTAGAGTACCATAACCCTATAGTTTGTGTACCATTTAAGTATCTAAGGATTCTTTTAACAGCATTCAAATGAGATTCCTTAGGATTAGATTGATATCTTGCACATAAGCAAACACTAAACATGATATCAGGCCTACTTGTAGTTAGATATAATAATGAGCCAATCATACCTCTATAGTATTTTAAGTCTACGCTTTTACCTTCATCATCCTTGTCAAGCTTACATGAGGGACTCATTGGTGTGCCAATTGATTTGCAGTTCTCCATTCCAAATCTTTTGAGTAGTTCCTTGGTGTACTTTCTTTGGGTGATGGAGATTCCCTCTTTTGATTGTTTGATTTGGAGTCCGAGGAAGAAGGTGAGTTCTCCCATCATGCTCATCTCGAACTCTCCCTGCATAAGCTTAGCAAAGTCTTGACAAAGGGATTCATTAGTAGACCCAAAAATTATGTCATCAACATAAATTTGTATAATTAGCATATCATTTTGGTTTCTTCTAATAAATAGGGTTGTATCTACATTGCCTCTTGAGAAACCATTATTTAGTAGAAATTTGCTTAGCCTTTCATACCATGCTCTAGGTGCTTGTTTTAGACCATATAAAGCTTTATTTAATCTAAAGACATGATTGGGAAAAGCATGATTTTCAAATCCAGGAGGTTGTTCTACATATACTTCTTCAGAAATATATCCATTTAAAAATGCACTTTTAACATCCATTTGAAATAGTTTGAATTTCATAAAGCAAGCATAAGCAAGTAGAAGTCTAATGGCTTCTAATCTAGCAACAGGTGCAAAGGTTTTATCAAAATCAATTCCTTCTTCTTGATTATATCCCTTAGCAACCAGTCTTGCTTTATTTCTAATTACATTTCCATGCTCATCTAATTTATTTCTAAAGACCCATTTTGTTCCAATTATTGAATAATCTTTAGGTCTTGATACTAAGGTCCAAACATTATTTCTTTCAAATTGATTAAGTTCCTCTTGCATAGCATTAATCCAGTTATGATCATTTTCAGCCTCTTCAAAAGTTTTAGGTTCAAGTTGAGATACAAAAGCATAATGATTAAGTACATCTCTAAGTGAAGAACGTATTTTTACCCCATGCATAGGATCACCGATAATTAACTCCTTAGGGTGGCTGTGAACATACCTCCATTCCTTAGGTAATTCATTTGTACCTTGAGGTTGTTCTTGAATTTCTTCACCTCTTTCATTTTGTTCGTCTTCTTGATCCTTGTCTTCTGGAGTTGCTGAATCTTTCAGAGTGATCTCCTTCATACCTTCTATTAGTGGATCTGCATCATCAACACCCTCATTCTTCCTTGAAGGAAGATCGTTAGATTCATCAAAGACAATATGTATGGACTCCTCAACTACTAAAGTTCTTTTGTTGAACACTCTAAATGCTTTACTAGTGGAGGAGTAACCTAGAAGGATTGCTTCATCTGATTTTGCATCAAATTTACCAAGTTTTTCTTTGCCATTATTTAATACAAAACATCGGCAACCAAAAATATGAAAATATGCAATATTTGGTTTTCTTCCTTTCCAAAGTTCATAGGGGGTTTTCTTTAAAAATTGTCTAATTAAAGCATGATTTAAAATGTAACATGCTGTGTTAATAGCTTCCGCCCAAAAATATCTTGGAAGGTTGCTTTCACAAAGCATGGTACGGGCCATTTCTTCTAAGGTTCTATTTTTCCTTTCAACTACCCCATTTTGTTGAGGTGTCCTAGGAGCAGAGAAGTTATGGCCAATTCCATTTTCATCACAAAAATTTTCAAAGTCTTGATTTTCAAATTCTGTTCCATGATCACTTCTAATATTTTGAATTGAAAACCCTTTTTCATTAGTGACTTTTCGATGAAATTTAGTAAAAATTTGAAAAGTTTCATTTTTGTGAGCTAAAAAGAAAACCCAAGTAAAACGAGAGTAATCATCAATTATTACAAATCCATATCATTTTCCTCCTAGACTAGTGGTTCTAGTTGGTCCAAATAAATCCATATGTAAGAGCTCTAAAGGTCTAGAAGTTGAAATAGTATTTTTGGATTTAAATGAAACTCTAGTTTGTTTGCCTAATTGGCATGCATCACAAATTCTATCCTTTTCAAAATTCAGTTTTGGCAAACCGAGAACTAAATCCTTTTTAATTAATTTTGAAAGAGAATGCATGCTAATATGTGCAAGTCTACGATGCCACAGCCAACTAGTCTCATTTATTTTAGCACTTAAGGAAACTAGGCATTGCATGTCTAATTTAGTTAAATCATTCAAGTCTACCATATAAACATTGCCATGCCTATGTCCTATAAATTTAATGCCATCATTAATAGGACTTGTCACAATGCAAACAGATAATTCAAAACTTACTTTATACCCTTTATCACAGAATTGACTAATGCTAAGTAAGTTATGCTTTAAACCTTTAACTAGTAAAACATTCTCAATGTATTTGGAGGGAGTGATACCAATGTTACCTATCCCGATGATCTTTCCTTTGCCATTATCTCCAAAAGTGACCATCCCTCCATCCTTAGCATCAAGCGTGATGAATTGTGATTCATCACCAGTCATGTGTCTCGAGCATCCGCTGTCAAGATACCATTTCCTGTTTCCTTCTTGGAATGCTAGACACACCTGCAAGCACAGATCAAGTTTCTGTCTTAGGTACCCAAGCTTTCTTGGGTCCTTTCAGGTTAGTCAGAATGGTTCCTTTTGGAACCCATATTTTCTTTGTGTTTGCATATTTGTTAATAAGACATAAGTATGATTTATGTCCTATTCTTCCACATTTAAAACAGGTAATATTTGTAGACTTTTTGATTGAATAATTTGCATAAATATCCTTCAAAAATTTTTGTTTCTTCAGGGGTTTATAACCAAGTCCAGCCTTATCATATATAGCTTTCTGATTATCAAGGATCATATTTAGCTTGTTTGAACTTAAGGTGAACTTATCTACTATAGATTTCAGCTTGTTCATTTCATCCTTTAAGTTTTGATTTTCTTGAATCAAGGTGAATTTTTCAATTGAAAGATTTTCAGCTTGTTTCACTAAGGACTGATTTTCCAATTTCAGCTCTTTGTTTTTCTTCCCTAGTTTCTTTAATTCATCAATTGAATCATAGAATGCTTCATGCAATTCTTCAAAAGTAAATTCACTAGTGGATTCAGAAGTTACCTCATTTTCATGTGCCATCAGGCACAGGTTGGCTTGTTCTGTTGAGGTTTTCTCGTCGGAGCTTGAGTCATCACTCGCACTCCAGGTCGCCATCATTGCCTTCTTTTTGAACTTCTTTGGACCTTTCTTCAATTGTGGACATTCGGATCTGAAATGTCCTGGCTTCTTGCACTCGTAGCATATAGGGGTTTGATCTTTCTCCTTTTCTTTGCTTTGATCCCCTTTTGTGAATTTCTTTCTCATCCCCTGTTTCCTTTTTCTTAGAAACTTCTTAAATTTTCGGGTGATGAGAGCCATCTCTTCATCCTGATCTTCATCTTCAGAGTCATCCGTTTCATAATCAGGTGAAGTTATGGATTTGAGGGCAATGGTTCTTTTCTTTTTGACTTCATCCTCTTGATGTTGCTTCATGCTAAGTTCATGAGTCATCAAGGATCCAAGAAGCTCTTCTAGAGGTAGAGTGTTCAAGTCCTTTGCTTCTTGGATGGCAGTCACCTTGGCTTCCCAAGTTTTTGGCAGTGACCTGAGAATCTTCCTTACAAGTTCACTGTTAGTATAAGATTTGCCAAGACTCTTTAAACCATTGATTATATCAATAAAACGAGTAAACATAGCAGTTATGGACTCATCATGCTCTATTTTGAATAATTCATATTTATGTATAAGCATGTTTATTTTAGACTCTTTTACTTGATTTGTTCCCTCATGGGTGACTTCTAACCTATTCCATATTTCTTTAGCAGATGCACAAGTAGAAATGCGATTAAATTCACTAGCATCTAGTGCACAATAAAGAACATTCATGGCTTTGGCATTTAATTGTGCCAATTTCTTGTCAATCTCATCCCATTCTTTCTCGGATTTGGTTGACTCCTCACCATCTATAATCTTGGTGGGTGTGTGAGGACCATTCACTATGATACTCCACATATCATAGTCGAGTGCTTGTATGAAAATCTTCATCCGAGCTTTCCAATAGGTGTGATTAGACCCATTGAAAAGTGGAGGTCGATTTGTTGATTGCCCCTCGGCTAGAGAAGTTCCAACATGGGTTGCCATAGATCTTTGGCTCTTTGATTGTTAGATCAAAGAAGGGCTAGAGCACCGGCTCTGATACCACTTGTTGCCCAGCTATGCAACCCAAGAGGGGGGGGGTGAATTGGGTTTCTAAAAATTTTAAGCCCAACAGATAACTTATGAAGAACAAAACAATGGCTTTAAATCAATATTAATTGCCTAAAGCAGTATAGCAAGGATATAATAAAGAAATAAGATAAAGCGATAAAGCACACCACAAACACAAGGATTTATAGTGGTTCGGTGCTAACCTTGCACCTACATCCACTCCCCAAGATCCCACTTGAGAATTTTAATCCACTATCCTTTGTATTCAACCCGAATACAAAACGTCGGAAACTCCGACACTAGCTATCCCAAGCTAGAATACAAGACGTCGGGAACTCCGACACTAGCTATCCCAAGCTAGATCACTTGTTTCCCGGGTACAAGTAAACCCAAAACACTCCGATTTCAGGTTCGGATCAACCTTTCCTTGTTTTGGAAATCCTCCAAACACAAGAACAAAAACTCACAAAGAGTTAGAAAATTTAGAGCACAGATTAATACAATAACAGCTCCTTAAATGAGCAAATATAACAATAAAAGCTTTACTCAAATGAAGAACCCCTTTTTCAGATTTTCTCAAAGTGGATGAACGCTTGAATGCTTGAGAAGAGGTTGATTGTTGATTGAAGATCTCTTGAAAGCTTTGAACAATCTCTAGATCAAGGTTGAAACAATAGGCGTGAAGAATTCTCTCCTTAAAAGATCTTGCTTTTCTCTTTCATAATCTCTCTGGTATATTGTGGATCCTCTCTCTTTTTCTCTTTGGATTTTTCGTTGATCTCAGGCTTTTTCTTGCAAATTTTGGATCCTCTCTTCTGTTCTTCTCTTTTTTCTCTTTTTCTCTTTTCTTCCGTCTCTTTTGATTTCATGTTTGATCCGCTATTTAATCTGCAATTTCTTTCACCATTTAAAGCATTTTGTAGCATTAGAAGTAAGAGAAAATAATTTAGGTAGATAAAGAGCCGTTAGAGGATTTTTAGGAAGCATAAATGGCAATTAAAATGGGCAAAAAAATAGCCGTTGCTGACAATTCCCGTCGCAGGGGTCGACTCATGAGTCGACTCATGCTTCAGGGGTCGACTCATGAGTCGACCTCTGTTGCAAAAACCAGAGAATGCGTTTCTGGAAATTCTTGGCTCAAATTAGCAGGGGTCGACTCATGAGTCGACTCATGCCTTGTGGGTCGACTCATGAGTCGACTCATAGGTCGTGCCAAGCCAGAAAACTAGCGTGCCAAGGAGAATTTTTGCGTGCCAATCAGCTCACAGTGCCATGAGTTGACTCATGAGTCGACTCATGCACTTCAAACCTTCATAACTTCAAAAATATAAGTCCAAACATAATGAAATTTTCATCAATAGATTTCAAATCATTTGTTCTACCAAATGGTACTATCAAATCAGGATTTTAGTGAAATTATGATTTTGCCCTTGAAGAGCATAAGAACTTTTTCATTTTAAAATTATTTGTATCCCTTCAATCTGCTTTGTGATCATCACAATCAATCTAGGAGCAACATTTTAAATTATGAATTTTAAATTTTTGAATTTTAAATTTTGAATTTTAAAATTTAAATTTTAAATTTTAAATTTCAAAATCTAAATTCAAATTTCAAATTTAAACTTTTAGATTACTACTTAATCTACGCATGCAAATGTATATCATATTTTAGAACCCGCTCTGATACCATTTGAAGTGAATTTCAGTACAGGGGTAAAACGATAATTTTAAAATTTTTTTAAAATTATAATTTTATCGTAAAAATTATTAATTAATCTAATTAATTAATATGTATTAACCTTACACAAGGATCTAAATATGATATATATAGCATGCATTTAAATTTGAAATTTAAACTTCTACAGTAACATTTTATTGTTATGTGTTCAGAACACATTACCTTCATGCAGATAGTCGATCGCTGTAGTCTGATCACCGTTGAAAAAGTTTGATCATTGCAATATAGCCACACAGTATGTCTGGCCTCCATGGATCGTCCACACGAAGCTCCCAGTCTGATCAGCTCCTCACGAATGCTAGTTCATTGCAGAACCTTTTCGACGGCTGATGCTGATCGAACTCCTTCAATCGGTGTCTGTCGATTCTTCGGATGCTCTGAATCATTAACAGAGATAATAGAGAGATTGATGAAGCTCTCCCTAAAATTTGGTGGACTCACGACACTCGTAGGTCACCTTCTCACTTTTCAAACCCTAGGCAGAAATCCTAGGGTACTCTCAGAAAAATCCTACACCCTTTCTGTTTCTTTTCTTTTCTCTTCTTTTCTTTTCTTTTCTCATGCACAGAGCCTTTCTCACACCACCCTTTCTCTCTAAAATCAGATATCACATGCCCCACCTTCTCTCTCATTTTAAAATAGTGCAAGACCGCATCTTTTCAGTGTTTTCACCGCATGAGAGGATAAAGCTAGGTGGTTGCTCACTTGAATTCAAATTGAATTTGAATTCAAATGCCAACCAACCAATCTTTATCCACTCTTGATGTGAGAAGAAGGGGGCATGGGTTCTTTGTGTGTGAAGAATTTACACGAGAAACTTTTTCTCGTGTAGAGTAAGTGGCGCACAAGTGGATAAGGTGGCGCATGAGATTAGTTGCCCATTCAAATTCAAACATCATTTGAATTTGAATGGCCAACCAACTATCTTTATCCACTCAAAATGGCACACACAGGTGAGGTGTGGGAAGGCTTCTATGTGGGAGAA
The DNA here is from genome assembly GCF_000442705.2 of Elaeis guineensis. Classification (NCBI taxonomy): domain Eukaryota; kingdom Viridiplantae; phylum Streptophyta; class Magnoliopsida; order Arecales; family Arecaceae; genus Elaeis; species Elaeis guineensis. The sequence continues at coordinate 38,568,415 of NC_026001.2, read as the reverse complement.
AATTTATGAGAATTTGTTTCTCATGAATACAAATAGGCGCAGGTGAGGTGAGGTGGCGCAGGGAGATAAGTCAAGGTGGTTTCAAATATTAAATCAACCTAATTGAACCAACTTTATTAAAATAGGTTAGGCATAATTAGACTAAATTAAATCTAACATAATTAGGTTTAATTAGGCTCAATAAAATTTTAATCAAATCAAGAATTGACTAAGTCCAACCCTTGATCAGATCAGGGATCAAACCACCTTAGCGATTAGGTCAACTCTTAAACAAATCGGGTCAAACCCAACTAAATCCAATTCAATTGGACTTGATCCAAAAATAATTACTCAATCAAATTGAGTTAATTAGTGATCAAATTACTAATTAAACCTCTCATAAATACTGAGTCCAAATTCGATGGGCAATCGGGCATCAAAGTCCATCGATATGAAACCTTGATCGAAGAGTCCCAAACCAGTGGGACTCTTGACCCCGGTACCCAAAATATGTGAAACTCATGATCAGAGAATCTTGATTCTGGATCACAGAGTCCCAGACACGTAGGACTCAGAGTTCCTAAGCATTAAGACTCTTAGTCGAAGAGTCCCAGTCCAGTGGGACTCTACACCAACCATTAGATCAGATAGGAACCTCTAATATGTGTGACCCCACAGGTTCGAACCTAAGCTGGTAGCATAGAAACTAATTTCTGTACTAATCGAAGTGACCATCTAGCAATGGTATCCGACATTCGGATAGATCGAATAGTCACAATCGCAATATTCAGAACCTACGCGAATATGGTTACTATATAATTCATCCCTTTTGACCCTATGTATTGGATGACTCAGGGTTAAACTGTCAATCCGAATCAGATCATTCGAATCATGCTCAACTCAAATAGTCCTATGACTCCTCACTTGGACTATCCTGACCAAAGTTTTGCTAAATTGAAACACGACTGTACACAGCTCCTAAACTGGAGTGGTCAATCTCATCTTGACACACGCACCGACAAGTCAAGTACTTGACTACACCCAGCAGCCTTCCGTCACTAAATTAGAAATTCAGGTAGTCCAGTGCCTAAGTGCAGTGAGTTGCTTGCAAGTCACTGTGGCAGTCTTAGGTCGGAGGGACAGTTATACCCATATCCCATCGGAGCAAATCTTGATAGCAGAAAAAGCTCCGGAGTCGGTCACATTCAGTATAGATGTACCCTTACATCTCACCTGTATGCCATACCAGTGTCTCCACACTCCTTGGTTAAGAGGACAACCAACCCATATGGCACACAACGACCTATGCTTGATAAACGTTGTTATCCTTGGTAACAATGTATCATTTGGTCGCGAATAGGTTTAAGGACTAAACGACAAATCCTCCTTTGTCGAGTCTAAATAGTCCTAAGGACTTCACCACAACACAGGAGTTCATTAGAAGATGAAATAATTTATGATAAAAAATATTAAAATAATTTTTATTAATTTATAATTCATATACTAATACAAGAAAGAGCACAACCGTCAACAGACTGATGATTGACTTTGGGATACTATTTTCAATAGTGATCTCCATCATCAATATCATCAAAAATTTTTTCGATGGATTCAAACTCTTTCCAATTCAATCAATTTAGAATTATTGATCATCGAGATAATTTTAATTAGTCTCATGATCTATCAGTAACACCTAGCAGTATATAGTGGCAATTTATCAGAATTGAATGGTTGAATCTCTAGGTGCGATTGTCGTATGATTTGGTTCTTCTATCATGAGTCTCAATAAGACATAGATTAAGGATAGCTTGTTAAACTTGATTCTTATCATATGCTAGAATCAATCAACTCGAGTCCATTATGAAATCTTATGGAAATACCTTTCCATCATTCACACTACCATGGCCATGGGTTTTAGGACTCAATGTCATGATCTGCATAGGACTACTCCTCAACTATTAACATCGATAGATCCTATCTGGTGCACACCCTATTCCTACAATGAACATACTGTAGCCAACATACACCTCTATAGGATCGCGCAGGGGTTTCATGCATGCATTTCAAAATTTTTAATGGAAGAACATTAGATTAAATTATTTAATCTATAAATAAATGCATAATATCTGATCTTAAAACTTATATAAATAGATTTATAACATAAATTTATATGCATAAAAATTTGAATCTAATATTACAAGCATTTGAACAAGAATAGCAATTAGTGATAGATCTAATCTACCACTTCTAAGATTCCAAACTCAATACCTGAGCATGGATAGTCGATCTTCATAATTGAGAATGTAGATCTAGAAGTCCTCTCTGATCTCTCATAGCCGCACAAGCATCCGACCTCTACGGATAGTCCACACGAAGTCCTCGAACCAATCAATTCTCCGCATGAGTGCTAGCTTATGCAGTCGACTTCTGATGGTAAATTTGATTTGATCTCTTCCTTCAATCATCTCAGACCTTTTTAATGTCAAAGATGGATCAGAGAGGATACTGGATGGTGGAGAAAAATCTGATGAAGACTCTCTTCCCTATGGTTTTTCTCTCACCCAAAATCCTAGAATAGTTCTAGGTCGCTCACCCGAGAGGAGATTGGTCTCCTCTTTTGTTTATGCCAAGGAAGAAGGAAACCTACCCAAATCTCATGCTATAAAGAAGTATTTTTGATCCTCTTTCTCTCTGGTATCTCACAGTGAAAAGCTCTCTTAATTTGGTGTACAAAATTATGGCTTTTTTATGGTTGTCATACAAACCAGATAAGACAGGATAAAGGCGGAAGTTTATTGTAATTCAAACTATTTTGAATTTTAATTTAACTCTAACTTTTTCTCACCCTTATCTAACTTAAATAGAAACATACCAAAGAAAATTGAGTATGAAAATCAATTAGAAAGACTTCTTTTTCTGGTACACAATGGGCGCCTTCAGAAACTACCGACGTGTGGAAGGATATGGATAAGATTTTAAGTTGAAATTCAAATCAATTTGAATTCAAATCAAAACTAACCAATTTTTATTCTTAGTGGATGACAAAAAAAGAGTTATTTTTTAGTTTTCTCATACATAAACTAATTTTATGTGGTGAGAAAAGGTGTGAGACAATTTGGGTGGCGCAAGGGAGAGAGTCCCACTCATTTGGGACTCTAGGGTTTAACCAATTGGATTTCTTTCAAACCCAATCCAATTAGATCTAAATAAAATATGATGAACCTAATCTAATTAGGCTCCTATAATCTCAATTATAATTAAATTAATAAATTAATTGAGCCATAGATTCGATCAAATCAAGATCATTTCTCCCTTACCGATTAGGTCATCTTATAACCTAATCAGACTTGATCTGATTGAATCAAATTCAATCAGACTTGATCCAGACTTTAATGCTCAATCAAATTGAGCTAATTAGTAATCTAATTATTAATTAATCTTTTATTAATGATAGAGTCCAAGTCTAGTGGGACTCTTCTCTAGAGTCTCTATCTAGTGAGACTCTTCAGCAGAGTCTCCATCCGCACAATTCTTCAGATTAGCTATGTGATTGGAGAGAAACTTATAATATGTGTAACCTCATAGGTTCAAACTTAAGTTGATAGTACAAAAATTAATTTTTATACCAATCGAAGTAACCATCTAGCAATGGTATCTAATGTCCGAATAGGCTGAATGTATGCAAAGCAACACTCAAGAACCTATTTGGATATAGTTATCATATAATTCATTCCTTTGATCTTTGATGTTAAGATGATTTAGAGTTTAAACTATCAACTCTTAATAGTATATCCATTATGTGTCTCAACCTGATAAATCTTGTGACTCCTCACAACGATTGCCCTGATCAAGGTCTTACTAAATTGAAACACAAAGTATTCTCTCCAATCTCTTGAAGTGGTCAATTCCATCTTGATTGATCCACCGACTTCATAAGTACTTGACTATGTCCAGAAATCTTTCAATTTTGAATTAAAAATTTAGATAGTCCAATACTAAAGCATAGTGAATTACTTATAAGTCACCATGGTGATCTCTGATCGGAGGGACACTTATACCCATATCCCTTCGGAGTGACTCTTAACAGTAGAGTCCTCCGAAGTTGGTCACGTTCAGTAAAAGTACTCTTACATCTCACTTGCATGCCATACCAACGTCTCCACACTTTTTGGTTAGGAGGACAACTAACCTATATGGTACATAATGACCTACACTTAATATGTCTATTATCCTAGTAATAGTATATCATTTGATCATAAAGTCATTTAAGGATTAAATGATAAATCTTTCTTTATCGATTTAAAATAATTTTAAGAATTTTCATCATAACACAGAAGTTTGATATAGAAGATGTACAAGCTTGTGATGAAAAATACTAAATAAATATTTTATTAATTAATTTATATATAATTACATCAAATAGCACAACCATCAACAGGTTGATGATTGATTTTGAAACATATTTTTCAATAATCTCAAGACTCCATATGGCTAGGAGATCGAGTTATGGTGCAGTCAAACTATAGCAACCTCACTGTGAACAGCCTAGGCATCGTAGGTCTAAAAACTAGACACACTACTATAGCATCAAGTTAGTCACTAATGAGAAGATAGCATCTCAATGACTACTCGTGATTGGTCACACTCAGTATCTTTATTCCTAATAATCACTTGCACTCTCGTTCGATGTCTCTACACTATAGATTCAAGATCCATCTATCCTAAAAAAATGATCGTGTACCAATTTCTCCAGATCAAGTACCATTTTCATGATGATCCTACAATCGATAATAGTTTATGAATTAATTATTAACGACACATATCTCAAAATTTTAACTCTTGAGAATATGTGTCATTATACCCATTAACTCAATGGATAATTCATGGACGCTTAATAAATACAGATATGAATGAAAATAAATTTAATTTTATTAATTTATAAGTCAATATTATAAAATATGCCTTAAGATAGTTTTACAAGTGTCGGTCAATCTAGTTGGTTATTAATTTATGCTGGGGTAGCACTTTGATATTGAGTAAAATTTGGTAATCTTCCTCATCCTTGGGGTTGATGCAAGGGTTCTTATTCAGTACTAACCAGGTCTCACACTAGATGTAGCTGAAGTCCCAAGGGTGGTTAGTAGAAGCAAAAAAGAATCCCATTTTCCACCCACGCATTGAAAAGGGCAATCCCTTGATGAACTAGTAGCTACTTTGAGGAGCGAAGTACCACCACCCATTTTTCAGGAATGCCTCTTCAGCATAAATAGGATGCAAAAAAGAGAACATCCTGGGCCAATCCCAAGAAGGTCACACATTATTTTAAAAGACAAATAATACAAAAGGAATTGGGGCCAAGGTGAGCAAGGACAATCTAGTAGAAGTCGAGAAGGTTACAGATGGAGGGATGCAAAGGAAAACGAAAGCTAGCCTAAAGAGACTCATAAATATTGAGGAATCCTTTGGTAGCTTGGGTCATTTGGTCATCTCGATTAGGAACCACCAAGTAGTATTGACTTGCAATGAAGAACTGAGTCTGAAACCTTTCTATCTTGGACTCAATAATGGTGGACATCTTATTCCTCTGCCCAGGGAACCTCTCAAACTCATAGTCTAAGCTCTTTGAGCACTGGGAGTCCTAAGGCATGGGCTGAGATGAGGAACCTGCTTTAGTAAAGGCCCGAGGTCTATCCTCGAGGGTGGCTCGAAGCCCGAATGGCTGAGAATTCCAACCGCCCAACCGATTTCTACCCTTGGCCTTGCTAATGTGACCCGACATTATAGAGGTGAAAAGGAGAAAAGAGGAAAAAAAGAAAGGAGGAATGAAAGATAGCAAAGAGGCAAAGAACAATGGAGAGAAAAAAATATCGATGACCGAAATTGAGGAGAAAATGATATCTGTGTCGAAGAAGATGACCACAATGAAGAATGATGGTGGTGGTGACAGTGGATTATGGTGGCACTCAAGTAGAAGAGAATCTGTAGAGAAGTCTGGAGAGAGAAAACAATGGGGAGAGGATGCCCTATTTATATTATGCACCAATGGTCGAGATCAGTAGATCGATCATTGCGCTTGTTTTAGATGATGACATGTGGCTTGCTTCTACAACATCAGATCAAACAACTCTTCGATACACTGATCTCCTAATTGTTCCACGTAACCCTATCCACATAATGATAACTCAGGACAATCAACTTTTGCCGTGTGGCAGCAGGAGACCAACTAGAGCACAATCTCCCAGATCACCATTTCTAGTCTAAGTGGCATGCCACCTTGATTATCATGCATCATCATTGTAGTGCGATCTTTGAAGTGGCGCATTAAATACTTGCAAGTCCATTACATACTAGCTATGTTCAAAGCGACAAATTAAATGCTGGTGAGAACCTTCCATTCTCCAAAGTGACATCATCAGAGCCATCACTTTAGTTCATTACTGATGATCGAGATCGAAGTAAAGAAAAAATTAACTACTCTCACCACTCGAAGTGAAGATGCCTCTTCAGGCTCGAGAGTGGGGAGCAAGTGTTATGAGCATAAATAAATTTTTCGACTTCCAATGTTTATTGATCTGACTCCTCAGATTATGTGGAAAATACTTTTTCTTGTCCTCAGGTGGTTGTTGAGCTCTATTCTTGGACATATATTGATGACTTATAACTAAATGGTCCTAATAGAACCTTTCGGACCATTTCTTTTATTCACATGGATGTTGGGTGGTAAATTCGGTGTCATGGGCATAATAATTCCCTACTATAGCCCATCATAGGTGTTGGTGCAAAAATCCGCTTACGCTGGAGAAGCTGGAGTCGAGGGAGTCGCGGTCGCCACCGGAACCTGCAAAGGAAGTCTAAACCGGAGGTGGGGTTGCTCCGGCAAGACCCTCCGACGCTCAAGTCAGTTCTCTGCCTCAACAAGAATGGAGTGCTCGAACAAAAAATTTTAGCAGAGTTTCTAGGTAAAGAACGAGAGCTTATGGAATAACGTATTTGGGTTCCCCTTTTATAGACGGAGGGGGCAACAAATTGATAGTGATGCTGTAACCGTCTGGTCGTGGGCCGTCCAGAGTCAGGAGGAATTTATTATGGAGGGTAGTGGAGCGGGATCGTGGCTATCACCGTGGCTCGCCACGTGGAATCAGTTACGGGGAGTAGAGCGGCGTCCGCTGTCGTGACTCGTCAGGGAGTGGTTGAATCACACAGAATCTGTCGCAGGGAGTGGAGCAAAATCGTGGCTGTTAATACGGCCTATCAGGGAGTAATGGAGCTACGCAGGGTCCGCCGCAGGGAGTGGAGCAGTGTTGTCCGTTACTGTGGCCTGTCAGGGGGTCCAGACTTGTCGGTCGAAGTTCGGTTGGAGTCGGTAGTGAGGTTCGGTACCCACAGGAGTTTGGGCGAGGTCTTCCCACAGTCGGAATAGAAGACGGAGTCTGACTCTCGTAGAAGTTCGGATGCAGTCTACTTGCAGTTGGGGTCGTAGGTGGGTCCGGCTCCCGTAGGAGTCCGGGCGGAGTCTTCCTGTAATTGAAATCAAAGGCGAAGTTTGGCTCCCGTAGGAGTCCGGATAAGGCTTACCAGCAGTTGAAGTTGGTGACGGAACCCGGCTCCCGTAGGAGTCCGGGCGGAGTCTTCCTTGCAGTAGAAGTGGTGGACAGAGCCCGGCTCCTGTAAGAGTCCGGGCGGAGCCTTCCTTGCAGTAGAAGTGGTGGACGGAGCCGGGCTCCCGTAGGAGTCCGGGCGGAGTCTTCCTTGCAGTAGAAGTTATGGACGGAGCCCGGCTCCCGTAGGAGTCCGGGCGAAGCCTTCCTGCAATTGAAATCAAAGGCGATGTTCGACTCTCGTAGGAGTCTGGACAAGGCTTACCAGAAGTTGAAGTTGGTGACGGAGCCCGGCTCCCGTAGGAGTCCGGGCGGAGTCTTCCTTGAAGTAGAAGTTGTGGACAGAGCCCGGCTCCCGTAGGAGTCCGGGTGGAGCCTTCCTTGCAGTAGAAGTTGTGGATGGAACCCGACTCCCGTAGGAGTCCGGGTGGAGTCTTCCTTGTGGTAGAAGTTGTGGATGGAGCCCGGCTCCCGTAGGAGTCCAGGCGGAGCCTTCCTGCAATTGAAATCAAAGGCGAAGTTCGGCTCCCGTAGGAGTCCGGACAAGGCTTACCAGCAGTTGAAGTTGGTGACGGAGCCCGGCTCCCGTAGGAGTCCGGGCGGAGTCTTCCTTGCAGTAGAAGTTGTGGACGGAGCCTGGCTCCCGTAGGAGTCCGGGCGGAGCCTTCCTACAATTGAAATCAAAGACGAAGTTCGGCTCCCATAGGAGTCCGGACAAGGCTTACCAGCAGTTGAAGTTGGTGACGGAGCCCGGCTCCCGTAGGAGTTCGGGCGAAGTCTTCCTTGCAGTAGAAGTTGTGGACGGAGCCCGGCTCCCGTAGGAGTCCAGGCGGAGCCTTCCTGCAATTGAAATCAAAGGCGAAGTTTGGCTCCCGTAGGAGTCCGGACAAGGCTTACCAGCAGTTGAAGTTGGTGACGGAGCCCGACTCCCGTAGGAGTCCGGACAGAGTCTTCCTTGCAGTAGAAGTTGTGGATGGAGCCCGGCTCCTGTAGGAGTCCGGGCGGAGCCTTCCTGCAATTTGAAATCAAAGGCGAAGTTCGGCTCCCGTAGGAGTCCAGACAAGGCTTACCAGCAGTTGAAGTTGGTGACGGAGCCCGGCTCCCATAGGAGTCCGGGCGGAGCGACGGGAGTTCACCAACAGTAGTCGAAAGTCGGAAGAGACTTGCGAGGGTCGATCCCACCAAGAACTTCGACCGAGGGTATTTTATACCCAACACCAGTCCCCCTACTTTCGAGTTTGAATTTGAATGAAGAAAGTACAGAGAGGTTATCGCAGTCGAAGTTCTCCCCCTGATGTCCGTGCGCAGCCGTCCTTGGATATGTCGGCATTTAATGCGCGCATGCCGGAGCCCTTTTTCCGATTAGGGCGATCCGAAGAGTTTTTTTGAAACTCCCGTCGGGACGTGATCCCAAGCATCACGCCATGAAAGTTTGCGAACAGTCAACCCTCGGTAGCGGCGAGTGGGACACGCGGGATACGTGGTGAGCACCGGTTGGTCTAGGGACACTCGCCACCATAACTGTGCCAAGATCCGCTGCCTATTTAAACCCCCACCCTTCCTCTGGGGGCTTTACTTCACCTGAAGGACGACACCTTTCTTTCATCTGAGAGCTTAGCCACTCAACCACTCCATCGGTGCCCCTGCCAACTCCGAGCGTCTCCACGCCAGTCTTTGCCATCTCTCTGCCGTCTCCAGCCCCCCGATTCCTCTCTAAGGGGTTCCCCCACCAGGGCCTCCAACCCGGAGGCCATCCTCAAGAGGATGCCACGGGCTTGGAGGAGGGCAAGGAGGAGAACAGCAGTCTGCGAGTTCTCCGGTCATCGAGCGGCCGTTGAAGGTTTCCGTCGCTTCAAAGGGGCTCGAGGGAGAATTCCTTCAACAACAGGGGTTTAACAACGGGGACAGCCGGTGAAGGCATTCTGCCTGAGAATTTTAGAGTAGCAAGATGGGGTGAACGGTCAAGAGGGCAGAGCTGTCGTCACAAGCTGTGGTGGGATCCTTGATGTCGTCGGGGCCAAGGGACCAGAAGCGGTCGGTGCCGACGGTGGGGCAGTAAAACTTGTTGCGGGGATGGTGGAAGTAGCGCATGCCGACCTTGCTGGAACACTTAGGATGGTGGTTGTCATGGAGCATTCAGTGATGGCGCATATCTCTGGCGCCATTGCTGCCTCCGGGTAACTCCGGTTCTTCTTGAAACAGGTCTTCGTCGCCGCTGCCGCTGCCCTTACTGCCCCTAGAATCTATCCCATCCTTTTCCCCCTAGGGTTGGGATTTCGGAGGTGGAGCAGAACAAGGCAGGGGAAGAGCCGATAGGCTTG
>NC_026001.2:38538347-38558417 GCF_000442705.2 Elaeis guineensis | reverse complement strand
TGTTATCATATAATTACTTGCTTCTTCTTCAGCCTGTTTGGGTCCAGGGAGGCAATGTATAGAGGACAGTTCCTCTTCTAGTGCCCCTGCATCTTGCAAAAGAAGCACTCCGTCTGGCTCTGATCGGGCTTGCACTTCTTGGTCTGACCCTGTGCAGACATCCCAGCATGCGACTGCACCTTCTTATTCTTCTTCTTCTTGTTCTTCTTCCCTTTCTTAAAGGGTCGATGACCAGAAGAAGACCCTCCCACAACATTCACAGACCCCTTATGGAGCTGGTGGTCCTTCTCAAAATTCTGCAGCAACTCCAACAAGCCGTGGTAGTTCACTGTAGGTTTTGTCATCCGAAAATGAGTAAGGAAGGGGAGGAAGGACTTGGGCAAAGAATTAAGGATCGCATCCTTACCGAGCTGCTCGTGCAAAGGAAAGCCCAGTTTACTTAGGTGCTCAATTATTTTGATCATGTATAGTACATGATCAGTGACTGAGGCCCCATCCCTCATCCGAGCATTGAAAATGGCATAACTAGTTTTGTGCCTTTCAACATTGTCAGGCGTGCCAAAGGAGTCGTTCAACATTTGAAGCATCTCCTGTGGATGGGCGTTCTCGAACCTGCGGCTGAACTCATCATTCATTGCCGCCAGCATTATGCACCAAATAGTGGTGCGGTCGTTGAGCCACTTCTGATAAGTATCTCAGACCGTCCCTCTAGCGTTCGGGGCTGGCTCCTCAAGTGCCGGATCCGTTATTACATAAAGGATCCATTCATGCTCAAGGATAAATTTTAATTTTCGATACCAGCTATCGAAATTAGGTCCCATGAGTTTGTCATTATCTAATAATGACCGAAGCGACAAGGTAGTGGCCATAGCTGCATAAAAAAAAATCAAACCTTTATTAGTACATAAATTATTAATACCAAAGACTTGGACTTTAGTCTAAAGTTTCTCCCAGTATTTTTACGAACTGGTAGCCTCAACCTTCAATTCGAGAAATTACTTTAATTTTTTAGTGGGTACTAGAATCTATACAGACTACACACAAGCCCAACTTTGGCTGGTCAACCCATGTGCATCTATGGGTAGGTTCATAACCAGTTATTTCTCTAAACAACTTCTAGTAATTAATTTTGCCTCAGAACCTAATCAGTAGGCTTTGGCCTCCACTGAAAAGATCTAGTTAGGTCCAACCATTAACATGACTTGATTTGGTAAATCTGACCAATAAATGATCAGGCCCGACTTTGGCCGGCCAACTTGACCACCATCAGAAAGACTCAACCAAATTATCATATTATGAATGATAATTTCATTAGTCAATAAGCACCAGGCCTTTGGGCCTCCAGTGATTATTAAACTAATGGACTCATTATCACTCACTTAATGGGAGGCTATGACTTAGTTATCACTATAACTTAATCATTTTAGGGATCTAATAATTTTTGAGGATTTTATTAAAGGATAGAAGAGAAGAAATTAACCAGCCAATTTCAATCCTCCCACTGGCTTCACCAAGTCAGATTAAAAAGGATTTAATTAAAGCCAGCATTAGGAGCACCTAAATCAGTCACACTGATTTATCTAATGACATGGGTGAGCCCTAATCACCAAGTGATCTAATCAAAACCTAACTTACCAGGTTGGCCAGGTAAGTGAGATCAGTGGAAGGGATTTGCCATTAACTCGTCAGAGATCGAATCAATGCGAGTAGCTCCCAGTTAAAAACCACTGATCAGACTATCGAACTTACCTTAGATACCAACCGGTTTATTAGTTTTAATTTGATCAACTTAGTAAATAGGGTTCCACCACGTAGCCATGAATTAAGTCCATCTTGGTCTAGTTAAAGACATGGACCCATTCAACTATAACTATTGGAATTGAGTCTAGAGTGTCTTTGACCTAATCTAATTCAATTTTTGATTAGATTTGACCAATTACTCTAATTTAGTCTATTTCTTTAAGCTAACCTTAGGTCTAACCCAATTATGGACCTAATCCATCTAACCCATTGACCTACAAGTTTATGAAATTATCTTAGGTCTTAATTCACAATTCTAGACCAACTAGACAATACTTAATTCTTTTAATTAAGTATTTGGGCTGATGGATCATGGTTTGGCATTTCAAAAATAATTTTCAAATTTGAAAGATTTTATTTTCTGTTCACTAAATGTGTTGACTCATTTCACAAACTGATCAGCACATTTCATAAACAGCAATCCTATTGCTAATTACATAACAGAAAATAACTCAATCAAAATAAATCATGAATATTCCTTTAGATCTAATCTAACATATTCATGATAAATTTTATAATTAAACTTTTACAATTAAATTTTTTTGCTACTTCGTCTGCATGGGACATAATCGCTCGGCACCCCTACCGTCATAGGAGAACCCCATCGAATGGGAGGAGAGGATCTTTAAACTTTACTTTTCTCCTATGACCAGATGACTATGGCAACCAACCCAATTAGACTACTTGCTACTTGGATCAAGTATATCTAAATATACCAATTTCAAATTTTAAATTTCAAATTTTAAATTTTAAATTTCAAATTTTGAATTTCAAATTTCAAACAAATTTCAAATTTCAAATTTTTCAATTTCAAATTTTGAATTTTAAATTTAAAATTTCAAACAAATTTTAAATTATGAATTTTAAATTTTTGAATTTTAAATTTTGAATTTTAAAATTTAAATTTTGAATTTTGAATTTCAAAATCTAAATTCAAATTTCAAATTTAAACTTTTAGATTACTACTTAATCTACGCATGCAAATGTATATCATATTTTAGAACCCGCTCTGATACCATTTGAAGTGAATTTCAGTACAGGGGTAAAATGATAATTTTAAAATTTTTTTAAAATTATAATTTTATAGTAAAAATTATTAATTAATCTAATTACTTAACATATATTAACCTTACACAAGGATCTAAATATGATATATATAGCATGCATTTAAATTTGAAATTTAAACTTCTACAGTAATATTTTATTATTATGTGTTCAGAACACATTACCTTCATGCAGATAGTCGATCGCTGTAGTCTGATCACCGTTGAAAAGATTTGATCATTGCAATATAGCCACACAGTATGTCTGGCCTCCGTGGATCGTCCACACGAAGCTCCCAGTCTGATCAGCTCCTCACGAATACTAGTTCATTGCAAAACCTTTTCGACGGCTGATGCTGATCGAACTCCTTCGATCGGTGTCTGTCGATTCTTCGGATGCTCTGAATCATTAGCAGAGATAATAGAGAGATTGATGAAGCTCTTCGTAAAATTTGGTGGACTCACGACACTCGTAGCTCACCTTCTCACTTTTCAAACCCTAGGTAGAAATCCTAGGGTACTCTCAAAAAAATCCTGCACCCTTTCTGTTTCTTTTCTTTTCTCTTCTTTTCTTTTCTTTTCTCATGCACAGAGCCTTTCTCACACCATCCTTTCTCTCTAAAATCAGATATCGCATGCCCCACCTTCTCTCTCATTTTAAAACAGTGCAAGACCGCATCTTTTCAGTGTTTTCACCGCATGAGAGGATAAAGCTAGGTGGTTGCTCACTTGAATTCAAATTGAATTTGAATTCAAATGCCAACCAACCAATCTTTATCCACTCTTGATGTGAGAAGAAGGGGGCATGGGTTCTTTGTGTGTGGAGAATTTACACGAGAAACTTTTTCTCGTGTAGAGTAAGTGGCGCACAAGTGGATAAGGTGGCGCATGAGATTAGTTGCCCATTCAAATTCAAACATCATTTGAATTTGAATGGCCAACCAACCATCTTTATCCACTCAAAATGGCACACACAGGTGAGGTGTGGGAAGGCTTCTATGTGGGAGAAAATTTATGAGAATTTGTTTCTCGTGAATACAAATAGGCGCAGGTGAGGTGAGGTGGCGCAGGGAGATAAGTCAAGGTGGTTTCAAATATCAAATCAACCTAATTGAACCAACTTTATTAAAATAGGTTAGGCACAATTAGACTAAATTAAATCTAACATAATTAGGCTTAATTAGGCTCAATAAAATTTTAATCAAATCAAGAATTGACTAAGTCCAACCCTTGATCAGATCAGGGACCAAACCACCTTAGCGATTAGGTCAACTCTTAACCAAATCGGGTCAAACCCAACTGAATCCAATTCAATTGGACTTGATCCAAAAATAATTACTCAATCAAATTGAGTTAATTAGTGATTAAATTACTAATTAAATCTCTCATAAATACTGAGTCCAAATTCGATGGGCAATCGGGCATCAAAGTCCATCGATATGAAACCTTGATCGAAGAGTCCCAAACCAGTGGGACTCTTGACCCCGGTACCCAAAATATGTGAAACTCATGATCAGAGAATCTTGATTCTGGATCACAGAGTCCCAGACACGTAGGACTCAGAGTTCCTAAGTATTAGGACTCTTAGTCGAAGAGTCCCAGTCCAGTGGGACTCTTCACCAACCATTAGATCATATAGGAACCTCTATTATGTGTGACCCCACAGGTTCGAACCTAAGCCGGTAGCATAGAAACCAATTTCTGTACTAATCAAAGTGACCATCTAGCAATGGTATCCGACATTCGGATAAGTCGAATAGTCGCAATCGCAATATTCAGAACCTACGCGAATATGGTTACTATATAATTCATCCCTTTTGACCCTATGTATTGGATGACTCAGGGTTAAACTGTCAATCCGAATCAGATCATTCGAATCATGCTCAACTCAAACAGTCCTATGACTCCTCACTAGGACTACCTTGGCCAAGGTTTTGCTAAATTGAAACACGACTGTACACAGCTCCTAAACTGGAGTGGTCAATCTCATCTTGACACACGCACCGACAAGTCAAGTACTTGACTACACCCAGCAGCCTTCCGTCACTAAATTAGAAATTCAGGTAGTCCAGTGCCTAAGTGCAGTGAGTTGCTTGCAAGTCACTGTGGCAGTCTCAGGTCGGAGGGACAGTTATACCCATATCCCATCAAAGCAAATCTTGACAGTAGAAAAAGCTCCAGAGTCGGTCACATTCAGTATAGATGTACCCTTACATCTCACCTGTATGCCATACCAGTGTCTCCATACTCCTTGGTTAAGAGGACAACCAACCCATATGGCACACAACGACCTATGCTTGATAAACGTTGTTATCCTTGGTAACAATGTATCATTTGATCGTGAATAGGTTTAAGGACTAAATGACAAATCCTCCTTTATCGAGTCTAAATAGTCCTAAGGACTTCACCACAACACAGGAGTTCATTAGAAGATGAAATAATTTATGATAAAAAATACTAAAATAACTTTTATTAATTTATAATTCATATACTAATACAAGAAAGAGCACAACCGTCAACAGACTGACGATTGACTTTGGGATACTATTTTCAATAGTGATCTCCATCGTCAATATCATCGAAATTTTTTTCGATGGATTCAAACTCTTTCCAATTCAATCAATTTAGAATTATTGATCATCGAGATAATTTTAATTAGTCTCATGATCTATCAGTAACACCTAGCAGTATATAGTGGCAATCTATCAGAATTGAATGGTTGAATCTCTAGGTGCGATTGTCGTATGATTTGGTTCTTCTATCATGAGTCTCAATAAGACATAGATTAAGGATAGCTTGTTAAACTTGATTCTTATCATATGCTAGAATCAATCAACTCGAGTCCATTATGAAATCTTATGGAAATACCTTTCCATCATTCACACTACCATGGCCATGGATTTTAGGACTCAATGTCATGATCTGCATAGGACTACTCCTCAATTATTAACATTGATAGATCCTATCTGGTGCACACCCTATTCCTACAATGAACATACTGTAGCCAACATACACCTCTATAGGATCGCACAGGGGTTTCATGCATGCATTTCAAAATTTTTAATGGAAGAACATTAGATTAAACTATTTAATCTATAAATACATGCATAATATCTGATCTTTAAACTCATATAAATAGATTTATAACATAAATTTATATGCATAAAAATTTGAATCTAATATTACAAGCATTTGAACAAGAACAACAATTAGTGATAGATCTAATCTACCACTTCTAAGATTCCAAACTCAATACCTGAGCATGGATAGTCGATCTTCATAATTGAGAATGTAGATCTAGAAGTCCTCTCTGATCTCTTATAGCCGCACAAGCATCCGACCTCTACGGATAGTCCACACGAAGTCCTCGAACCAATCAATTCTCTGCATGAGTGCTAGCTTATGCAGTCGACTTCTGATGGTAAATTTGATTTGATCTCTTCCTTCAATCATCTCAGACCTTTTTAATGTCAAAGATGGATTAGAGAGGATACTGGATGGTGGAGAAAAATCTGATGAAGACTCTCTTCCCTATGGTTTTTCTCTCACCCAAAATCCTAGAATAGTTCTAGGTCGCTCACCGAGAGGAGATTGGTCTCCTCTTTTGTTTATGCCAAGGAAGAAGGAAACCTACCCAAATCTCATGCTATAAAGAAGTATTTTTGATCCTCTTTCTCTCTGGTATCTCACAGTGAAAAGCTCTCTTAATTTGGTGTACAAAATTATGGCTTTTTTATGGTTGTCATACAAACCAGATAAGACAGGATAAGGGCGGAAGTTTATTGTAATTCAAACTATTTTGAATTTTAATTTAACTCTAATATTTTCTCACCCTTATCTAACTTAAATAGCAACTTACCAAAGAAAATTGAGTATGAAAATCAATTAGAAAGACTTCTTTTTCTGGTACATAATGGGCGCCTTCAGAAACTACCGACGTGTGGAAGGATATGGATAAGATTTTAAGTTGAAATTCAAATCAATTTGAATTCAAATCAAAACTAACCAATTTTTATTCTTAGTGGATGACAAAAAAAGAGTTATTTTTTAGTTTTCTCATACATAAACTAATTTTATGTGGTGAGAAAAGGTGTGAGACAATTTGGATGGCGCAAGGGAGAGAGTCCCACTCATTTGGGACTCTAGGGTTTAACCAATTGGATTTCTTTCAAACCCAATCCAATTAGATCTAAATAAAATATGATGAACCTAATCTAATTAGGCTCCTATAATCTCAATTATTATCAAATTAATAAATTAATTGAGCTATAGATTCGATCAAATCAAGATCATTTCTTTCTTACCGATTAGGTCATCTTATAACCTAATCAGACTTGATCTGATTGAATCAAATTCAATCAGACTTGATCCAGACTTTAATTCTCAATCAAATTGAGCTAATTAGTAATCTAATTATTAATTAATCCTCCATTAATGATAGAGTCCAAGTCTAGTGGGACTCTTCTCTAGAGTCTCTGTCTAGTGAGACTCTTCAACAGAGTCTCCATCCGCACAATTCTTCAGATTAGCTATGTGATTGGAGAGAAACTTCTAATATGTGTAACCTCATAGGTTCAAACTTAAGTCGATAGTATAAAAATTAATTTTTGTACCAATCAAAGTAACCATCTAGCAATGGTATCTAATGTCCGGATAGGCCGAATGTATGCAAAGCAACACTCAAGAACCTATTTGGATATAGTTATCGTATAATTCATTCCTTTGATCTTTGATGTTAAGATGATTTAGAGTTTAAACTATCAACTCTTAATAGTATATCCATTATGTGTCTCAACCTGATAAATCTTGTGACTCCTCACAACGATTGCCCTGATCAAGGTCTTACTAAATTGAAACATAAAGTATTCTCTCCAATCTCTTGAAGTGGTCAATTCCATCTTGATTGATCCACCGACTTCATAAGTACTTGACTATATCTAGAAACCTTCCAATTTTGAATTAAAAATTTAGATAGTCCAGTACTAAAGCATAGTGAATTACTTATAAGTCACCATGGTGATCTCTGATCGGAGGGACACTTATACCCATATCCCTTCGGAGTGACTCTTAACAGCAGAGTACTCCAAAGTTGGTCACGTTCAGTAAAAGTACTCTTACATCTCACTTGCATGCCATACCAACGTCTCCACACTTTTTGGTTAGGAGGACAACCAACCTATATGGTACATAATGACCTACACTTAATATGTCTATTGTCCTAGTAATAGTATATCATTTGATCATAAAGTCATTTAAGGATTAAATGATAAATCCTTCTTTATCGATTTAAAATAATTTTAAAATTTTCATCATAACACAGAAGTTTGATATAGAAGATGTACAAGCTTGTGATGAAAAATACTAAATAAATATTTTATTAATTAATTTATATATAATTACATCAAATAGCACAACCATCAACAGGTTGATGATTGATTTTGAAACATATTTTTTAATAATCTCAAGACTCCATATGGCTAGGAGATCGAGTTATGGTGCAGTCAAACTATAGCAACCTCACTGTGAACAGCCTAGGCACCGTAGGTCTAAAAACTAGATACACTACTATAGCATCGAGTTAGTCACTAATGAGAAGATAGCATCTCAATGACTACTCGTGATTGGTCACGCTCAGTATCTTTATTCCTAATAATCACTTGCACTCTCGTTCGATGTCTCTACACTATAGATTCAAGATCCATCTATCCTAAAAAAATGATCGTGTACCAATTTCTCTAGATCAAGTACCATTTTTATGATGATCCTACAATCGATAATAGTTTATGAATTAATTATTAACGACACATATCTCAAAATTTTAACTCTTGAGAATATGTGTCATTATACCCATTAACTCAATGGATAATTCATGGACGCTTAATAAATACAGATATGAATGAAAATAAATTTAATTTTATTAATTTATAAGTCAATATTACAAAATATGCCTTAAGATAGTTTTACAAGTGTCGGTCAATCTAGTTGGTTATTAATTTATGCTGGGGTAGCACTTTGATATTGAGTAAAATTTGGTAATCTTCCTCATCCTTGGGGTTGATGCAAGGGTTCTTATTCAGTACTAACCAGGTCTCACACTAGATGTAGCTGAAGTCCCAAGGGTGGTTAGTAGAAGCAAAAAAGAATCCCATTTTCCACCCACGCATTGAAAAGGGCAATCCCTTGATGAACTAGTAGCTACTTTGAGGAGCGAAGTACCACCACCCATTTTTCAGGAATGCCTCTTTAGCATAAATAGGATGCAAAAAAGAGAACATCCTGGGCCAATCCCAAGAAGGTCACACATTATTTTAAAAGACAAATAATACAAAAGGAATTGGGGGCAAGGTGAGCAAGGACAATCTAGTAGAAGTCGAGAAGGTTACAGATGGAGGGATGCAAAGGAAAACGAAAGCTAGCCTAAAGAGACTCATAAATATTGAGGAATCCTTTGGTAGCTTGGGTCATTTGGTCATCTCGATTAGGAACCACCAAGTAGTATTGACTTGCAATGAAGAACTGAGTCTGAAACCTTTCTATCTTGGACTCAATAATGGTGGACATCTTATTCCTCTGCCCAGGGAACCTCTCAAACTCATAGTCTAAGCTCTTTGAGCACTAGGAGTCCTAAGGCATGGGCTGAGATGAGGAACCTGCTTTAGTAAAGGCCTGAGGTCTATCCTCGAGGGTGGCTCGAAGCCCGAATGGCTGAGAATTCCAACCGCCCAACCGATTTCTACCCTTGGCCTTGCTAATGTGACCCGACATTATAGAGGTGAAAAGGAGAAAAGAAGAAAAAAAGAAAGGAGGAATGAAAGATAGCAAAGAGGCAAAGAACAATGGAGAGAAAAAAATATCGATGACCGAAATTGAGGAGAAAATGATATCTGTGTCGAAGAAGATGACCACAATGAAGAATGATGGTGGTGGTGACAGTGGATTATGGTGGCACTCAAGTAGAAGAGAATCTGTAGAGAAGTCTGGAGAGAGAAAACAATGGGGAGAGGATGCCCTATTTATATTATGCACCAATGGTCGAGATCAGTAGATCGATCATTGTGCTTGTTTTAGATGACGACATGTGGCTTGCTTCTACAACATCAGATCAAACAACTCTTCGATACACTGATCTCCTAATTGTTCCACGTAACCCTATCCACATAGTGATAACTCAGGACAATCAACTTTTGCCGTGTGGCAGCAGGAGACCAACTAAAGCACAATCTCCCAGATCACCATTTCTAGTCTAAGTGGCATGCCACCTTGATTATCATGCATCATCATTGCAGTGCGATCTTTGAAGTGGCGCATTAAATACTTGCAAGTCCATTACATACTAGCTATGTTCAAAGCGACAAATTAAATGCTGGTGAGAACCTTCCATTCTCCAAAGTGACATCATCAGAGCCATCACTTTAGTTCATTACTGATGATCGAGATCGAAGTAAAGAAAAAATTAACTACTCTTACCACTCGAAGTGAAGATGCCTCTTCAGGCTCGAGAGTGGGGAGCAAGTGTTATGGGCATAAATAAATTTTTTGACTTCCAATGTTTATTGATCTGACTCCTCAGATTATGTGGAAAATACTTTTTCTTGTCCTCAGGTGGTTGTTGAGCTATATTCTTGGACATATATTGATGACTTATAACTAAACGTAATAGAACCTTTCGGACCATTTCCTTTATTCACATGGATGTTGGGTGGTAAATTCGGTGTCATGGGCATAATAATTCCCTACTATAGCCCATCATAGGTGTTGGTGCAAAAATCCGCTTACACTGGAGAAGCTGGAGTCGAGGGAGTCGCGGTCGCCATCGGGACCTGCAAAGGAAGTCTAAACCGGAGGTGGGGTTGCTCCAGCAAGACCCTTCGACGCTCAAGTCAGTTCTCTGCCTCAACAAGAATGGAGTGCTCGAACAAAAAATTTTAGCAGAGTTTCTAGGTAAAGAACGAGAGCTTATGGAATAACGTAGTTGGGTTCCCATTTATAGACGGAGGGGGCAACAAATTGATAGTGACGCTGTAACCATCTGGTCGTGGGCCGCCCAGAGTCAGGAGGAATTTATTATGGAGCGTAGTGGAGCGGGATCGTGGCTATCACCGTGGCTCGCCATGTGGAATCAGTTACGGGGAGTGGAGCGGCGTCCGCTGTCGTGACTCGTCAGGGAGTGGTTGAATCGCACAGAATCCGTCGCAGGGAGTGGAGCAGAATCGTGGCCGTTAATACGGCCTGTCAGGGAGTAATGGAGCTACGTAGGGTCCGCCGCAGGGAGTGGAGCAGTGTTGTCCGTTACTGTGGCCTGCAGGGGGTCCAGACTTGTCGGCCGAAGTTGGTTGGAGTCGGTAGTGAGGTTCGGTACCCGCAAGAGTTTGGGCGAGGTCTTCCCGCAGTCGGAATAGAAGATGGAGTCTGACTCTCGTAGAAGTTCAGATGCAGTCTACTTGCAGTTGGGTCGTAGGCGGAGTCCGGCTCCCGTAGGAGTCCGGGCGGAGTCTTCCTATAATTGAAATCAAAGGCGAAGTTTGGCTCCCGTAGGAGTCCGGACAAGGCTTACCAGCAGTTGAAGTTGGTGACGGAACCCGGCTCCCGTAGGAGTCCGGGCGGAGTCTTCCTTGCAGTAGAAGTGGTGGACAGAGCCCGGCTCCTGTAAGAGTCCGGGCGGAGCCTTCCTTGCAGTAGAAGTGGTGGACGGAGCCGGGCTCCCGTAGGAGTCCGGGCGGAGTCTTCCTTGCAGTAGAAGATGTGGACGGAGCCCGGCTCCCATAGGAGTCCGGGCGGAGCCTTCCTGCAATTGAAATCAAAGGCGAAGTTCGACTCCGTAGGAGTCGGACAAGGCTTACCAGCAGTTGAAGTTGGTGACGGAGCCCGGCTCCCGTAGGAGTCCGGGCGGAGTCTTCCTTGAAGTAGAAGTTGTGGACAGAGCCCGCTCCCGTAGGAGTCCGGGTGGAGCCTTCCTTGCAGTAGAAGTTGTGGATGGACCCGGCTCCCGTAGGAGTCCGGGTGGAGTCTTCCTTGTGGTAGAAGTTGTGGAGGAGCCCGGCTCCCGTAGGAGTCCAGGCGGAGCCTTCCTGCAATGGAAATCAAAGGCGAAGTTCGGCTCCCGTAGGAGTCCGGACAAGGCTTACCAGCAGTTGAAGTTGGTGACGGAGCCCGGCTCCCGTAGGAGTCCGGGCGGAGTCTTCCTTGCAGTAGAAGTTGTGGACGGAGCCGGCTCCCGTAGGAGTCCGGCGGAGCCTTCCTGCAATTGAAATCAAAGACGAAGTTCGGCTCCCATAGGAGTCCGGACAAGGCTTACCAGCAGTTGAAGTTGGTGACGGAGCCCGGCTCCCGTAGGAGTTCGGGCGAGTCTTCCTTGCAGTAGAAGTTGTGGACGGAGCCCGGCTCCGTAGGAGTCCAGGCGGAGCCTTCCTGCAATTGAAATCAAAGGCGAAGTTTGGCTCCCGTAGGAGTCGGACAAGGCTTACCAGCAGTTGAAGTTGGTGACGGAGCCCGACTCCCGTAGGAGTCCGGCAGAGTCTTCCTTGCAGTAGAAGTTGTGGATGGAGCCCGGCTCCTGTAGGAGTCCGGGCGGAGCCTTCCTGCAATTGAAATCAAAGGCGAAGTTCGGCTCCCGTAGGAGTCCGACAAGGCTTACCAGCAGTTGAAGTTGGTGACGGAGCCCGGCTCCCATAGAGTCCGGCGGAGCGACGGGAGTTCACCAACAGTAGTCGAAAGTCGGAAGAGACTTGCGAGGGTCGATCCCACCAAGAACTTCGACCGAGGGTATTTTATACCCAACACCAGTCCCCCTACTTTCGAGTTTGAATTTTGAATGAAGAAGTACAGAGAGGTTGTCGCAGTCGAAGTTCTCCCCCTGATGTCCGTGCCAGCCATCCTTGGATATGTCGGCATTTAATGCGCGCATGCCGGAGCCCTTTTTCCGATTAGGGCGATCCGAAGAGTTTTTTTGAAACTCCCCGGGACGTGATCCCAAGCATCACGCCATGAAAGTTTGCGAACAGTCAACCCTCGGTAGCGGCGAGTGGGACACGCGGGATACGTGGTGAGCACCGGTTGGTCTAGGGACACTCGCCACCATAACTGTGCCAAGATCCGCTGCCTATTTAAACCCCCCACCCTTCCTCTGGGGGCTTTACTTCACCTGAAGGACGACACCTTTCTTTCATCTGAGAGCTTAGCCACTCAACCACTCCATCGGTGCCCCTGCCAACTCCGAGCGTCCTCCACGCCGGTCTTTGCCATCTCTCTGCCGTCTCCAGCCCCCCGATTCCTCTCTAAGGGGTTCCCCCACCAGGGCCTCCACCCGGAGGCCATCCTCAAGAGGATGCCACGGGCTTGGAGGAGGGCAAGGAGGAGAACAGCAGTCTGCGAGTTCTCCGGTCATCGAGCGGCCGTTGAAGGTTTCCGTCGCTTCAAAGGGGGCTCGAGGGAGAATTCCTTCAACAACAGGGGTTTAACAACGGGGACAGCCGGTGAAGGCATTCTGCCTGAGAATTTAGAGTAGCAAGATGGGGTGACACGGTCAAGAGGGCAGAGCTGTCGTCACAAGCTGTGGTGGGATCCTTGATGTCGTCGGGGCCAGGGACCAGAAGCGGTCGGCGCGACGGTGGGGCAGTAAAACTTGTTGCGGGGATGGTGGAAGTAGCGCATGCCGACCTTGCGGAACACTTAGGATGGTGGTTGTCATGGAGCATTCGTGATGGCGCATATCTCTGGCGCCATTGCTGCCTCCGGGGTAACTCCGGTTCTTCTTGAAACAGGTCTTCGTCGCCGCTGCCGCTGCCCTTACTGCCCCCTAGAATCTATCCCATCCTTTTCCCCCTAGGGTTGGGATTTCGGAGGTGGAGCAGAACAAGGCAGGGGCGAGAGCCGATAGGCTTGTCACACGCACTGGAAAAATGGTTGGAAAGGACAGAAACGGGAAGAGAAGTTTGCAGCTTGAAGTGGCCTCCGGTGTATCCCTTCCAAGCCGTGTGCTCGAGCCTTGTAATAATATATTCTTTTCCGACCTCTGGGTCTTGTAACGTACATCTTGTTAGTCAAAAAATGAGGAGGTGATTTTGTTACCTTGTCCGTCCATACTTTGCATCGAATCATTGTCTGCCGAACTTTTTCCTTTGCCATTGTTATTGTTGTATTCCCTTCCCCTCCTCTCTTTTTTTTTTTTTTTGACGTCGTCCTTAGGTTACCGGTGGTTGCCATGTCGGCTCGCCTTTTAGTTATCCCCTTCCTTCAACCTCGATGGTTCTATAATGCATACGAGAAGGTAATTTTCTACTACCTTTTTTCTCATGTGTTGAATTATCGTTTGCCGAGCTTCTTTCGGCCCTTGTGTCATTCGGAGGTACCCGATTGCCATTGTATCAACCCATCTTTTTCGTCCATGGCCGCAGAGTCGTCAGGGGCCATTCGGGTTTGGTGCCCCCATCAGGGCTCGAGCTCGGAGGTCTGAGCTTCTGTCACCCTGAGGAAGTTGTCTTACCTTGAGTTTGTGTTGAAAGCTTCCTTGAAAGCTGGGGTTCTTGATGAGAGTCCCAGTCCTTGCCGAGACAGAGTTCTCTGCATCTTGGACGCTGTTGTTTTTCATTCGTCGTTGATGTGACCCATCGCCTTCCTTTTTTCTTTTTCGCTTGGAATTTTTCCTCCGCTCTTGGGGAGGCTACTGGAGTTCGGCTCCCGTAGGTGAAGTCGGGGCGTAGTTCGGCTCCCGTAGGAGTCCGGGCGGAGTCTTCCTGCAATTAAAGTCAGGTGTGAAGTCCGGCTCCGTAGGAGTCCGGATGGAGCTTACCAGCAGTTGAAGTTGGTGACGGAGCCCGCTCCGTAGGAGTCCGGGCGGAGTCTTCCTTGCAGTAGAAGTTGTGGACGGAGCCCGACTCCCGTGGGAGTCCGGCGGAGTTTTATTGCGAGGGGGCCGCTGGGGAAGGTCCCCCCTTTTTCTCTTCTGGTCTTTGAACGACCGGACTTTTAATTGACGCGGGATGAGGTTCTTCTCCCATTCCTGTCGTAAAAGGTTTCAGCTCTGGTTAGGACGAGGTCCTCCTCTTGTCTCTAGCGCGGCGTGGGCGTACATATGGGCGTTGCTGGGCCCTTCCCCCCATCCGGTCTAAAGGGAACCAGGCCTTCGACTTTGCTCAAGTTAGGCGAGGTTCTCCTCCTGTCCCTAACAGGGCTGTGGGGTGCGTATGGGCGTTGTAGGGCTCTCCCTCCATCCGATCTAAAGGGAATGGGCCTTCGACTTTGCTCGAGTTAGGCGAGGTTCTCCTCCTGTCCCTAACAGGGCTGTGGGGTGCGTATGGGCGTTGTAGGGCCTCTCCCCCATCCGGTCTAAAGGAAACCAGGCCTTCGACTTTGCTCAAGTTAGGGTGAGGTTCTCCTCCTATCCCTAACAGGGCTGTGGGGGGCGTATGGGCGTTGTAGGGCCTCTCCTCCCATTTGTCTAAAGGGAACCGGACCTTCGACTTTGCTCGAGTTAGGGCGAGTTCTCCTCCTGTCCCTAACAGGGCTGTGGGGGTGCGTATGGGCGTTGTAGGGCCTCTCCCCCCATCCGGTTAAAGGAATCGGGCCTTCGATTTTGTCGAGACGAGGTTTCCCTCTCGCTTCCGAGATAATTTGTTTGGATTTCCTGTGGATGTAGGATAGTGCCAAAGACATGTAGATATACAACTTGTAGTTAAAATGAAGTTATTGGTAGTACATTCGTAAGTTCTCTGAGCTCCATGGTCGCGGGAGGTCGGCTCCTCCGAGCTCCTTAAGATAATAAGTTCTGGGCTGAACTACTTCTTTGACCTCATACGGGCCTTCCCAGTTAGGGGCGAGCTTCCCTCGATCCTGAGGCTGCGAGACAGCGGCTCGTCGAAGCACTAGATCTCCTGCTCTAAAGACTTTGTTCTTGACCCGGCATTGTAGTATCGAGCGACTTTCTGTCTGTAGGCTGCCATTCGAACCTGAGCTATCTCCCGCTTTCTTCCAGCAGGTCGAGGTTGGCTTTAAGACTTCACAATTTTGATGTTCTTCGAATGCTACGACTCGCACCGACGGGAGTTTAAGCTCAATTGGGATGACGGCCTCCGTACCGAAGGCCAAAGCAAAGGGGGTTTCCCCCGTGGGCAGCCTCTGGGTAGTTCGATACGCCCACAGCACATGATAAAGTTCATCCGCCCAAGTCCCCTTCGCCTTTTCGAGCCTTGTCTTAATCCCCTGCAAAAGGGTTCTGTTAGTCACCTCAGCTTCGCCGTTCGCCTAAGGATGGGCTATCGATGTGAAGTTGTGGGAGATGTTTAGATCTTCACAGAATTCGGTAAATTTTGCTCCCACGAATTACCGTCCATTATCAGTGATTAGGGTCCTAGGCAGATCGAACCTACACACGATCGACTTTCAGATGAAATCTTGCACTTTTGCTTCTGTGATTTTTGCTAGTGGTTCGGCTTCAACCCATTTGGTGAAGTAGTCGATCGCTACAAGGAGGAACTTCCTCTGCCCAGACGTCATAGGAAAGGGGCCAAGGATGTCCATCCCCCACTGCGCAAAAGGCCATGGGGCACTCAAGGCGTGTGAGCTCGACGGCGGGCTGTCTCTGGACGTTAGCATATCTCTGCATCGATCGCACTTTCTGACATATTCGATCGAATCATGATGCATTATCGGCCAGTAATACCCTTGGCGGAGCAACTTGTGGGATAAAGATCTAGCCTCCAAATGGTTTTCGCAGATTCCTTCATGCTTCTCACAAGGCGTAGTCAGCCTCCGAAGGCCGGAGGCATTTTAAGAGGGGCAAGGAGTATGATCTCTTGTACAATTTGCCCTCATAAAGGATGTATCGGGAGGCTTGGTTTCAGAGCTTTCGAGCTTCTTTCGCATCCTGGGGGAGAACTCCATCTCTGAGATAGATTATCAGGGGGTCGACCCAGCTGGGCTCATGGTCAATTTTCATCACGGGCTGCGACTCTTCTGTACTCGGATGCTTTAGAACTTCAAAGAGAATGCCCTTGGGCAGTTCGGCCGGAGCTAGTGTTGCCAGCTTGGAGAGAAGGTCAGCCCTGGTATTTTTCAACCTTGGGATCTGTTTGATGCTGAAGCTACTGAAGGCGGGACGAGCTCCTTTACCCTTTCAAGGTATTTGGCCATACTGTCCTCCCGTGCTTCGTAACTTTCACTGACTTGTCCCACTACTAGTTGAGAGTCGCTGTGGACCCAGAGCTGGTCTATTCCTAGCTCTTTTGCGACCCTTAGTCCTGCAATCAGAGCTTCATATTCCACTCCATTGTTTGTTGCAGGAAACTCAAAACGCAGAGCATACTCCACGATGATTCTCTCCTCACTGACCAAGATTAGGCCTGCACCCGTGCCTGACATGTTGGATGACCCATCCACATAGAGGGCCCAAAAGCGATCAGAGGGATCCGCTTCTTCTTTGGGGGAGTTCGGTCGGGACTTCAGGTCGTCAATTTTGCTTTGTTCAGGTTCAGCCTCCTCTGGGATAGTACACTCCACTATGAAATCTGCCAGTATTTGGGCCTTCACTGCTGGCCTGGGTTGATAGTTGATGTTGAATTTCGTGAGCTCGATCGCCCACTTTGCCGTCCTCCCAGAGGCATCCGCCCGGTGCAAGATCGCTTTGATCAGTTGATCAGTGAGCAGCATCATGGTGTGCCCTTGAAAGTAGGGCCGGAGCCTCCGGGCTGCAATCAACAAGGTGTAAGTCAGTTTTTCTAATTTGGTGTACCTGGTCTCGACGTCCCTCAAAGTATGGCTGACGCAGTAGATTGATCGTTGGACTTTCGCTTCTTCTTTGACAAGGACGGTCGCGAGAGCCATGGGAGAGACCGCCAGGTATAAAAATAGTTCATCCCCAGGCTCCGACTTTGCCAATAGCGGGGGTGAGCAGAGGTAGCTCCTTAGTTCCTCGAACGCCTGTTGGCACTCAGAGGTCCAACAGAAGTTCTTGGGCTGCTTGAGGGTTTGAAAGAAGGGTAAGCACTGTTCGACCGACCTTGCGACGAAGCGATTCAGAGCCGCTATCCTCCCCGTGAGGCGCTGAACCTCTTTTATTGACTTTGGGGCGGCCATTTCTTGGATGGCGCAAATTTTTTCTGGATTGGCCTCGATCCCGTACCCCGACACCATGAAGCCCAAAAACTTTTCCGAGGTTCTCCGAAAGCACATTTAGTTGGTTCAGCTTCATTCTATATTTTCGGAGAGCATCGAAGGTCTCCTCGAGGTCGGTGATGTGATCTCTGGAAGATTTGCTTTTTACGAGCATATCGTCCATGTAGACCTCCATGTTATGATCGATCTACTCCTTGAAGATTTTGTTCACCAACCGTTGATAGGTTGCGCCCACATTTTTGAGGCCGAAAGGCATGACCATGTAACAGTAAAGGCTACGATTAGTGATGAAAGCGATCTTTTCTTTATCTTTCGGGGCCATTCTAATTTGATTATAGCCGGAGAACGCATCCATGAAGGTGAGGAGCTCATGGCCCGAGATCGCGTCCACCAGTTGATCGATTCTGGGAAGGGGGTAGCTGTCCTTGGACAGGCCTTATTCAGCGTTTTGAAGTCTATGCACATCCTCCACTTACCGTTTGCTTTTTTGACTAGGACAACGTTGAAAATTCAATCAGGACAATTGACTTCCTTAATGAACTCGACTTTAAGGAGCTTGTCCACTTCCTCGGCTATCACCTTCTGCCTCTCCGGTGTATGACCTCGGATTTTTTCTTTCGTCAGTCGATGCTTTGGATCGACGGTCAGGCGATGCTCCATGACTTCCGTGTCCAATCCCTGGCATGTCTACTGGAATCTAAGTGAAAACATCCGCATTCCTTCATAGAAAATCAATGAGACGCATCTGCACCTCCTCCTCCAAGTTGGAGCCAATCATGCTACATGCTCCGTGTTTCCGTCATTCAAAGGGATTGGTACCAGATCTTCAATCGGGGTGCCCCTCTCTTCGGTGAGGTCATCGCGAGCATCCAATCCATCAACGGGACAGGGGTCAGATTGGTCGCTTCTTTGCAAGGCTATGCTGCAGCAGTGCCTGGCCAGGACTTGGTTTCCCCGAACCTCTCCAATCCCCTGGTCGGTGGAGAATTTCAACTTCAAATGGTAGGTTGACACGACGGCTCGGAGAGTATTGAGGTCAGGTCGGCCGAGGATTGCATTGTAGGCTGACGGCGCCTTCACCACCAAGAAATTCACCAGAGCCATGGATTGCCTTGGATATCGACCTGCGACCACAGTCAAAGTTATCATTCCTTCCGTCGGAACAGCATCGCCGGTAAACCCTACCAGAGGGAGCTAATCGGTCTCAAATGGCCGTCAAAGATGGATATTCTTGAAAAGGCATCGTAGAAACAAGATGTCGGTCGAGCTTCCATTGTCGATGAGAATACGACGGACGTCGTAATTTGCTATATTCATGAAAACTACAACTGCATCGTTATGAGAGAATTGGACTCCCTGGGCGTCTTCTTCAGTGAAGGTTATGGGCTCTTCAGTCTTTTGCCGCTTGGAGGGTGCGGCCAGTACGCTGGTTGCTTCCTGCCGAGATCCTCCCGAGACGGTGTTGGCGAAATCCGTCAGAGGCCGATTGTCCGACCACTCCATGCTGGCGACCATTGCCGAAAGATGCAGGGCTCGGGAAACCAGAGGCAGGATCGGGCCCGAGATATGGCTGCGGAGACCGTGGGTAGCTGTGCGGAGGCTTCGCGAGAAGACATCGGGCGAGGACCCAATAGGGGAAAGGAGGAGCGGGTGTCGGAGAAGATGATCGGAGGCGGTCCCGTTGAGTGCTCCTTTAAGAACAAGGATACTGCAAAGACACAGTGCCCCTTCCTCTAGCACCAATCCTGTTGGTGCAAAAATCCGCTTGCGCCGGAGAAGCTGGAGTCGAGGGAGTCGCGGTCGCCGTCGGGACCTGCAAAAGAAGTCTAAACCGGAGGTGGGGTTGCTCCGGCAAGACCCTCCGATGCTCAAGTCAGTTCTCTGCCTCAACAAGAATGGAGTGCTCGAACGAAAATTTTAGCAGAGTTTCTAGGTAAAAATGAGAGCTTATAGAATAACGTATCTGGGGTTCCCTTTTATAGACGGAGGGGGCAACAAATTGATAGTGACGCCTGTAACCGTCTGGTCGTGGGCCGCCCAGAGTCAGGAGGAATTTATTGCGGAGGGTAGTGGAGCGGGATCGTGGCTATCGCGTGGCTCGCCACGTGGAATCAGTTAC
>NC_026001.2:38519026-38538247 GCF_000442705.2 Elaeis guineensis | reverse complement strand
TGCAGGAAGACTTCGCCTGAACTCTGTGAGAGCCGAGCTCCGTCCTCGATTCCAACGGCTGCAGACAGTCTTCATCCAGACCTCTACAGTGGCCGGACTCTAACCACTACCGAACTTCAGCCGACAGATCAGCACTCACAGGCCACAATCGCGGCCACGATTCTGCTACATTTCCTGCGGTAGATTCTGTGCAGCTCCACCACTCCCTGACAGGCCGCAGTAACGATCGCAGCACTGCTCCACTCCCTATGACGGATCCGGTGCAGCTCCATTACTACCTGACCAGCCACGATAAACGGCCACGATCCTGCTCCACCTCCTGCAACAGATACTGCGCGATTCTCCCATCCACTGGCAAGTCACGACGACAAACGCTGCCCCACTTCATGCGGCAGACTCCACGTGGCATGCCCCAGCGATAGCCACGGGTCTGTTCCACTATGCTTCGCAGCAAACTCCGCCTGACCCTGGGCAGTCCACTGCCAGACGGTTACAAACGTCGCCATCAATCCGTTGCTTCCTCTGCCTATAAAAGGGAGACCCAGATACGTTATTCGATAAGCTCATTTCTTATCTCAAAACTCTGCTAAATTCTCCGTTCGAGCACTCCATTCTTATTGAGGCAGAGAACTGACTTGAGCATCAGAGGGTCTTGCCGGAGCAACCCCACCTCCGATTTAGACTTCCTTTGCAGGTCCCGGCGGTGACCGCGGCTTCCCCAACTCCAGCTTCTCCAGCGTAAGCAGATTTTTGCACCAACAGTGTACGATCGCTTCCTTAGGATAGATGAGTCTTGTGTCTATGGTGTGAAGACACCGGAGTGAGAGTACAGATATTCATTGAGAATGAGAGTACTGAGCGTGACCACCTCGAGCAGTCATAAGGAAGTCTACCTTCTCATCGATGACTAGCTCGATGCTGCAGTTATGTGTCTAGTTCTTTAACCTGAGGTACATCAATGGTTCACCTTAAGTGTGTTATAGTTTGACTACACCATAACTCGATCTTCTAGCTATTCGAAATCCTGAGGTGTATGTTGGCTGTAGTATATCCATTGTAGGAATCAAATCGTACCAAGACGGGATTTATCAACCTCAAAGATGAGAGGAGTAGTCCTATGATGATCGAAAGATCAAGTCCTTAAGCCCATGGCCATGGCAGAGTGAAATAATGAAAAAAGTTTTCCATTGGGTTTTACATTGGACTCAGATCGATCGATTGATTCATATGACTGATGTTGGGTTTGACGAGTTCACCTTAACCCTAATTCAGTCGGGACTCATGATAGAGGAACTCAATCACACAGGTAGCTACACCAAGAGGTTCATCTTCAGTTTTGATGGATTGCCATCATATACTGTTAGGTGTCACTGATAGATTTTGGAAGCAATTAGAATAATTTTGATGATCGATCATTCTAATTGTTTGAATCAGAAGAGTTCTGGTCCATCGAAAGGAGTTTCGATGATGTCGATGATGAGATCATGACATGTCTCATTACCATATAGAATTGAACCTAACTGAGTCACACAAATAAGGGTTAGGGCCTGGATGTCATCAATTGGGCTACCCCAATTGATTTGGATAAAATCCAATTAGGTTCAAAGAAATCATGCTAGCACTCGATTGAGCCTAACTTTCTCCTCGTGTAACTTTTTCTGTCTCTACTGAACCAAATATGATCTGACTCATCCAGAAACCTTGAAAAGGTTTTTCTCAATCTAATTGAAGCTTGTCTTAATTCATGAGATAAATTTAAGACAACACCTGCTAATTTCTAGCACCTGCCAATTTTATTTTAGGACATCTGTCAAAAGTTGACATATGGGTCTTAAACTGAAGAGGATTCATTGGAGGATTTTTGTGGAGTGTCCATATGTCCAAACCACTTCAAATTAGGTGCCATAATCAGATTATGATGTGAGCTCAATTGGATTTAAGTGGGCACCCCAAATGGATAAGAACCAAAGAGTCCTGATAAACTTGGACTCTTTGGCGCCACCTTATTTGTGCTTATCCAATGTTGGCACCAATATAGGAGAGAGCATGAGAATTCTTATCTAATGTGATCAGATAAAATCACTCCACCAATCAAAATTTTTTCAAAATTTATTGGAATTTTTTGATTGGTCGAATGATGTGGCACTGTGCAGCATACAGGATCTATATAAACCCTGCTGCACCTAAGGTTTCAAGATAGAACTTGTTTTATATAAAAAATTCATTAGCTTCCACCCCCTTCCCTCTTCTCTACATCCTTCCTGCTCTCCTTTCTCCCCTCTTCACATCCAATAAGTTGGACGTTCATCTGGCAAAGGTACAAGGCGTGGTGATGCCTGGAATAGAAGGCTGCAGGACATCTTCGACAGGCTGCTGCTCCAACTTCAGAAGGAGTTTTGAAGTACTTTCAAATCAGATATTGATCTAATTTTTAGAGCATAGAATTATAAGGAGAAGATGTTCTAGATTCTACCTGAGTGGATATTGATAGAGGCTAGGCGCTTGCATGGTTACATCAGAACCTCAGGCAGTGCTGCGATCATCTACAGGGTAATTAGATTACCCTTGAGGTATGTCTATATTTCTCATACTTTTAGATTTAATTTTAAATTTTAAATATCAGATAATAAAATTAGATCTAATAGATATTAGATCTAAAATAACATAAGATAAAAAATTTTTAATTTATTCTGCCCCAAATTTGATGAAATCTGGAAGATCCTACACAGGAAAAAGGTGATTTTTCCTTCAAGTGGTATCAGAGCCAGGTTGTTGGCTCTATTTCAGATCTATTTTAGATCTGATTTTAATTTTAATTTATCTGATATTAAATGATTTTAGATATCATATCAGATATGATAGGATCTAAAATTAAAATATTTAAAATTAAATCTAAGAAGATCTTACATGCATGAGATGCATAACTAGACTAGGATTAATTGAATCCATGAATAGTCTTAAGTTTTATATTTTAATGAGATTAAAATATGAATTAAATATAATTTATTCTTTATTTTTTTATATTATAATTATTATAATTAGATCAAAAAATAAAAAATAAAATTTTAATTATTTTATAAAATTGATCTGTTGCATGCCTAGACTAGTTGTAGAATTGTTCTAGTAACTTGTCTAGAATAATTTTTATTTTGAATAGTTCAATTTAAATTTTATTTTTCAAATATTATATATGATGTATCAGATCTGAAAGCATATTAATTAGATTAATTTTTGATACATGAGATGTATGCAAAGCATGTATTAGTTAGATCTTAAATTGTATATGTGATATGTTAATTTAGATCTAACTAGTTTTGTAGTTAAATTTATATTTTTGATTAAGGTGTTTCTCATGGCCGTCCAGTCATAAGAAAAAGTAGAATTTTAAGACTTTCTTTCCATTCAATGGGGTGTTCATATGACGTGTAGGGGTGCCACGCGTTCATCCTTAATCAGAAATCAAAAATTATTTTTCTGCAAAATCTTAAATCCTGAAATCCTAGGATTTATTTTACATGCTTTGTTTATGAACCAAACTTAATTAATGTATTGAGCTTATGAAATTAAGTTAGGTCTAAAATTGAGAATTTCAGATCTAAGTCATTTTCATAAGATTGGGTTCGGACTTGGGTAGCTCAATTAGGTCTAGCGGTTGATCAAACTGAATCAAGAGTTAGTTAGGTGGGATTATGAAAGCTAATAATTGACCAGCCAAATAGGATTAAGTTTGGGTCAAGATCGAATCACATTTAGATGTGACTCAATCAAGTTAAGACCTAATTTAGCTCAGTGGTTAGAGCCTAGATTGTAGGCTAACCCAATTAGTTCTGGTTCGACAATTTGGTGTCTAAGGTAAGTTGGACAGATGCGACCGACTGGTTTTTAATTGGAAGCTACTCGACTTGAATGCATTCTTATCGAGTTAATGGCATATCCCTCCCATCGATCTCACTTACCTGGCCATATGTGTCGACCCAGTTCTGATTTGAGGTGGCTAATAATTCGAGCTGACCCATGCCACTAGGTTAGTCATAATTCTTATGACTATGTCAAGTCAAGTTTAAAGAGACCTAAATCAAATCTTCCTAAGAAAATATTAAGTCTAGGTCTTCCACCATTATGGATGTGTGGGCCCTTCCCGGGATTGATTGTTCTTGGCTGGTTATAGTGGCTCAGTTGCACCAGGAAGATGCAACCATGTCCATTAGGCATTAGATGCTATGGACTAGAGGATGGGTTGGGCTCAAATTTTGGATACGATGAGGGACCCAATCAGGAATCTAGTTCGTGCAAATGGTGGATTTGGCTTAA
Organism: Elaeis guineensis; assembly: GCF_000442705.2. Taxonomy (NCBI): domain Eukaryota; kingdom Viridiplantae; phylum Streptophyta; class Magnoliopsida; order Arecales; family Arecaceae; genus Elaeis; species Elaeis guineensis. The sequence goes on along the minus strand of NC_026001.2, from coordinate 38,533,936 downwards.
CTAAGGATTGGAGCAATATCTCGGATACGGTGAGCTTTATGAATTAGAGACCAAGTTTTGGGTGCACCATGATTAGAGAATCATTGGACAAGAGTTGTCCACTCATCGGTTGACCCATCACCAATAATGTTAGGTGAGGTGATGAGCCAGTCGGTGAGACTGCACCACCCACTAGAAATCACTAATCACAGAAATTTTCAATCTCTACCAAGGGAGTGTAGGGATCTGAGAAAATAGTGTGAGCCTAATTTATTTAAAAATAAAAATCTTAAACAAATTGGTTGAGTCTGATTACAAAATCTAACTAGAAACTTTTGACTCTCTACAGGAAACATATCTGCCTCAAACCCCCTGATCAAAATTCTAGACACTCATAGAGTGACTGGACCAAATTTTAAGGACTGGTTGAGGAACTACAGAATTATTCTAGGTTTTAAAAAATTGACTCATGTCTTGGACCAGGACCCACCTGCCATGCCAGCACGTCCGACTGCTGAACAGAGAGCATCTTTGAAAAAGTGGATGGATGATGATAACAAAGCCAGGTACTACATGTTGGATGCAATGTCTGATGATTTGCAACCCCAACATAAAAATATTTTGACTACCCGCCAAATGTTGGCTCACCTACAAGAGTTGTTTGGTGAATAGAGTCGCGCGGCCAAGTATCAAGTATGTCAAAGACTTTTTAAGGTCAAGATGCGTGATGGGCAGTCAGTCCAAGATCATTGTTCGACAATGATCAAGGATCTTGAGGACTTGAGAAGCTCGGTATCATCTTAGATAAGATTTTTAGATTGATGTGATCCTTCAGTCCTTGTCTGATGCATATGGTCAGTTCATCATGAACTTCCATATGCATAAGATGCAATGTACCTTGGTCGAGTTAATGAATATGCTAGTTACGGCTGAGCTTTCAATGAAAGGTTCAAAAGGCTCAGTTCTTGCTGTGGAGCGACTTCTTTCAAGAGAAAGTCTTTTGGAAAGAAAAAGAAGTCTGTGAAAAAGCAGAAGGTGGATGGCAAGAACAAGAAGACAGGACCGAAGAAGAAGGCTTCTGAAAAGGGAAAGTATTTTCACTGTCAGTCAGAAGGCCATTGGAAGCGGAACTGTCTCAGTACCTAGCCACCCTGAAGAACAAGAAGGATGGTCCTTCTAGAGGTATGCTCATTATCGAATCTAATCTTACAGTTTCTTCTGCATCCAGTTGGGTGCTTGACTCTAGTTCTAGTGCTCATTTGTGCACTTCTATGCAGGGTCTTGAGGAGAGCAGAAGGCTGAGGGATGGGGAGATGATCTTACATGTCGAGAATAGAGCAAGAGTTGCTGCTGTGGCCGTAGGAACCTATCCTCTGCGATTACTATTAGGATTAGATTTAGTTTTAAGAGACTATTATTATGTACCTGCAGCAAACAGGAATTTGATTTTTATTTCATGTTTAGCACAAGAAGGCTATGTGATTAGCTTTCATAAGGACCATTGTAACATATTTTATGAAAATAATAAAGTTGCAAATGATTTTGTTATTAATAGTCTCTATCAGTTACATGTTGATATATCTATTTTTAATATTGAACAAAATGTGAATGCCATAGGAATTAAAAGGCCTAGAGATAGTCTAAATGATAAGTATCTGTGGAACCTAAGGCTAGGTCATATAGTGGAAGACAGGGTTAACAAATTGAAGAAATCCGAGCTACTGAGTCCGTTGACTTTCGAGTCATATCCAGTTTGTGAATCATGCTTTCAAGACAAAATGACCAAGCTCCCTTTTGTGGGACATGGGGAAAGGACCACACACCTACTTGCCCTAGTACATATGGATGTGTGCGGCCCATTTGATGTGCCGGTTAGAGGCAACTTTGTCTACTTCATTACCTTTACCAATGATATGTCTAGATACGGGTATGTGTTTCTAATGAAACACAAGTCTGAAGCTTTGAAAAATTTAAAGAATTCAGACATGAGGTAGAAAAATAAATAGAAAAACCATTAAGGTTCTTCGATCAGATCGAGGAGGTGAATACCTTAGTAGGGAATTCCTAGACTATCTTAAGAATAATGGTATAGCTCTCAATGGACTCCACCTGGAATGCCTCAACTCAACAGAGTTTCAAAACAGAGAAACTGGATCCTATTAGATATGGTTCGTTCCATGATGAGCTTCACAGACCTCCCAGAATTTTTTGGAGATATTGTCTCATGACAGTAATTTATGTATTGAATAGGATTTCCTCTAAAACGTTCCTACCACACCGTATGAGATATGGCATGGTAAGAAGCCAAGTCTGAATCATCTCAAAATTTGGGGTTGTCCGGCTCATGTCAAGAGACAGCAGACGGACAAGTTAGAGTTCAGATTTTTTAGAGCTCGGTTCATAGGATATTCTAAAGAGTCATTAGGATATTATTTTTATATTTCGAAAGACCACAATATGATTATGAGTCAAAATATTATTTTTTTTGAAAAATAATTTATTCAAGATGGTGGCATCAGAAGAATAATTAAGCTCAAGGAGAATGTCTTCCAAGATAAATGAGCTAAAGAATCTGAGGAACCTAATCAATCAAAACCAGTCCTAACACAACCTCTTCCACCTCGTAGATCGACTAGAATTTTTCATCCTCCTGAAAGGTACTTAGGTACCATACAAGAGGATGTAGAGAAAATGTTCTTCATAAAAATGGAGTTCATGGTGATGATCCCAAGACCTATGATGAGGCGATATCAGATATCGACTCCGAGAAATGATTAGAGGCAATGAGATCAGAAATTGACTCGATGCACTCAAACCAAGTCTGGACCTTGGTAGATCCACCTGAAGGTATTGTACCTATTGGGTGTAAATAGATCTTCAAGAGAAAGATAGGTGCAGATGGGAATGTGGAGATATTCAAGGCTAGGCTCGTAGTGAAAGGTTATAGTCAGCGCGAAGGCATTGACTATCAGGATACCTTCTCGCCCGTAGCCATGCTAAAATCCATCTGCACATTGCTTGCTATTGCAGCCTATTTCGATTATGAAATATGACAGATGGATGTGAAAATGGCATTCTTAAATGGATATCTTGAGGAAGATATCTATATGGAACAGCCGCTTGGTTTCACATCCAGTGATGATGATCACAAGGTCTGCAAACTGCAAAGGTTCATTTATGGACTTAAGCAAGCATCTTAGAGTTGGAATACTCGTTTCAATGATGTGATCAAAGCATTTGGTTTCATCAAGAACGAGGAGAAACCATGTGTGTTCAAAAAGGTCAGTGGGAGCGCAGTTGTCTTCCTCATATTGTACGTGGATGACATCCTCCTAATTGGGAATGACATTCTCATGTTGACCTCAGTCAAAGTATGGTTGTCTAAGGAGTTCTCTATGAAAGATCTAGGAGAGGCATCCTTTATACTGGGTATTAAGGTCTATAGAGATAGACCAAATAGGATGCTAGGACTTTCACAGAAGATATACATAGAGGAGGTGCTAAAAAGGTTTAGCATGGAAAACTCCAAAAGAGGTTTATTGCCTTTTAGACATGGCATTCATCTCTCCAAGAAGATGTGCCCTAGCACACCTGAGGAGATTGAACGCATGAGCAAGATCCCTTATGCTTCGGTAATAGGGAGCCTCATGTATGCCATGCTATGTACATGACCTGATATAGCCCATGCTGTGAGTGTCACAAGCAGATATCATTCGAATCCAGATGAAGAGTACTGGACTTCTGTGAAATGTATCCTTAAGTACTTGAGAAGGACTAAGGATATGTTTCTAGTCTTTGGGAATGGAGAACTCTAGATTCAAGGATTTATAGGCTCAGACTTTATGTCTGATATAGATGATCGAAAGTCGATATTTGGGAGTCTGTTCATTTGCAATGGTGGTGCAGTTAGCTGGAAGAGTTTCAAGCAAACGGTAATTGTAGATTCCACCATAGAGGCAGAGTACATTGCTGCATCGGAAGCTGCAAAGAAGACATTCTGGTACAAGAAGTTTGCCGTAGAGCTTGGAGTGATGTCATCGGATGCCATCCCTCTTTACTGCGACAATAATAGTGCCATAGCCCTAGCTAAAGAGCCAAGGTCTCACCAGAAGTTCAAGCACATCAAGCGGCGATTCCATCTGATTCATGATTACCTCGAAAAAGGTTATGTCGAGATCAAGAGAGTCGACTCCACAGACAATGTAGCAGACCCGCTGACTAAGCCATTAGGCCAACAAAAGATCGAAGCCCACCTTGAGAAGATGGGACTTAGATATGTAGTCAATTGGCATTAGGTCAAGTGGGAGTTTGTTAGATGTGTGCCCTAGATGCCAGATCGGCTGACACATTTCTGTACAAATCTAAGGGCAAATTTATAATTTTGACTATAAATGAATAAAAGGGTTATTCTTCTATCATATTATATACATTGTGTCTGTGATACATCCTTTGAGTTAGTGAAAATGTTAATTCATATTTTCAAGAGTTGAAAATTTAAGGCATGAATTTACATAACTAACTCATAAACTGCTCCTGACCATAGGATCATCACGAGGATGGTGATCGATCCAGAAGGTTGGTGTATGATCACTTTCTTAGGGTAGATGAGTCTTGAGTCTACGGTGTGGAGACACCAGAGTGAGAGTATAGGTATTCGTTGAGAACGAGAGTATTGAGCGTGACCACCTCGAGCAGTCATAAGGAAGTCTACCTTCTCATCGATGACTAGCTCGATGCTACAGTTGTGTGTCTAGTTCTTTGACCTGAGGTACATCGACTGTTCACCTTGAGTGTGTTATAGTTTGACTACACCATAACTCGATCTCCTAGCCATTCGAAACTCTGAGGTGTATGTTGGCTGTAGCATATCCATTGTAGGAACCAGATCGTACCAAGACGGGATCTATCAACCTCGGTAGATAAGAGGAGTAGTCCTATGATGATCGAAAGATCGAGTCCTTAAGCCCATGGCCATGGCAGAGTGAAATAATGAAAATAAATTTTGCATTGGGTTTTACATCGAACTCAGATCGATCGATTGATTCATATGACTGATGTTGGATTTGATGAGTTCACCTTAACCCTAATTCAGTCGGAACTCATGATAGAGGAACTCAATCACACAGGTAGCTGCACCAAGAGGTTCATCTTCAGTTCTGATGAGTTGCCACCATATACTGCTAGGTATCACTGATGGATTTTGAGAGTAATTAGAATAATTTTGATGATCGATCATTCTAATTGTTTGAATCAGAAGAGTTCTGGTCCATCGAAAGGAGTTTCGATGATGTCGATGATGAGATCACGACATGTCTCATTACCATATAGAATTGAACCTAACTGGATCACACAAACAAGAGTTAGAGTCTGGATGTCATCAATTGGGCTATCCTAATTGATTTGGATAAGATCCAATTAGGTTCAAAAAATCGTGCTAGCACTCGATTGAGCCTAACTATTTCCTCGTGTAATCTTTTCTATTTCTATTGAGCCAAATGTGATCTGGCTCATCCAGAGAATCTTAGAAAGATTTCTCTCAATCTAATTGAAGCTTGTCCAGCTCAGAAAAGGCTTGTCTTAATTCATGAGATGAATTTAAGACAACACCTGCTAATTTCTAGCACCTGTCAATTTTATTTTAGGACATCTGTCAAAATTTGACATATGGGTCTTAAACTGAAGAGGATTCATTGGAGGATTTTTGTGGAGTGTCCACATGTCCAAACCACTTCAAATTGGGCACCATAATTAGATTATGGTGTGAGCTCAATTAGATTTAAGTGGGCACCCCAAATGGATAAGAACCAAAGAGTCCTAATAAACTTGGACTCTTTGGCGCCACCTTATTGTGCTTATCCAATGTTGGTGCCAGCATAGGAGAGAGCATGGGAATTTTATCTGATGTGATCAGATGACATCACTCCACCAATCAAATTTTTTCAAAATTTATTAGAATTTTTTAATTGGTCGAATGATGTGGCACTGCGCAGCATACAGGATCTATATAAACCCTACTGCACCTAGGGTTTCGAGATAGAACTTATTTTATGCAAAAAACCCATTAGCTTCCACCCCCTCCCCTCTTCTCACATCCTCCCTACTCTTCTTTCTCCTCTCTTCATGTTCAAGAAGTTGGACGTTCATCTGGCAAAGGTACAAGGCGTGGTGACGCCTGGAACAGAAGGCTGCAGGACATCTTCGACAGGCTGCTGCTCCAACTTCAGAAGGAGTTCTAAAGTACTTTCAAATAGATATTGATCTATTTTTAGAGCATAGAATCATGAGGAGAAGATGTTCTAGATCTACTTGAGTGGATACTGGTAGAGGCCAGCGTTGTGTGGCTACATCAGAACCTCAGGCAGTGCTGCAATCATCTACAGGGTAATTAGATTACCCTTGAGATATGTCTATATTTCTCATACTTTTAGATTTAATTTTAAATATCAGATAATAAAATTAGATCTAATAGATATTAGATTTTAAATAGCATAGGATAAAAATTTTTAATTTATTTCGTCCCAGATTTGATGAAATCTGGAAGATCCTACACAGGAAAAAGGTGATTTTTTCTTCAGCTAGCATATCAAATTAACCCATAGAATTTATATTAAACTCTAATTAGATCAGACCAAGATTAAATTTTAAAGTGTGTAATCCATTGGATTCCAAATTAGCTAGTAGTGGATCAAGACTTTCGACGTAACCCTAATCCGATGAGATTAGGTCATCCGAAGAGTCTCAATCAACTTGGACTCTTCCAAATTGACTCCAAAATTAAACTCTTTTAATTTTGATAAATTTATAAGTCAAGATTGATATCTAGCAACGTGTTATGACTACTCAAAAGATTTAAAATTTTGATAAAAAATTATCAAAATATCCTTCAGTGGCAAGTTTCCAGGTAATTCAATCCTTCAGTCAAACAACATCTTAGATGAGCTGTGGGTATGAAAATATGTCAAACCCAATCACTTATCATTATGTATCTCGATCTAAAGATGATGATTCAGTTGATGATACATTAGAAACTCTTTTCTAATTATCATCTTATTTTGGTCAAAGACTTCCGAATCAATGACCTATGAGATCACATAGAATGTTCGTTCTCCTTATTAGGAGTTACTGATCTCTTATTGATCACTCACAACCTTAATACACTCTTCACCATATCCAGAATATCCTATACAAGGATCAGAGAATCAAGTTAGATAGTGAACCAAAATATAGATCCAATTACACAAGGTACCATGGTGATCTCAGGTCTAAGGATCACATACACAACTTTCACTAGAGAAATATCAATTGATATATAAATAAGACTTCATCTGATATTCTCTCATAGGTCAATTTAGTAAACTCATTCTCTAATGAGCACTCATATTTTTTATTAGTATCACCACACAAATGGTTGTGAGATCAACCATCCATATTTCTGAGCATACATAGGATATGTCAGTCTTACCGGTATCATTGATTCCCAACTCAATGTATCAATGATTAAAAATATTTTAGATTGAGACTATCAAAGATTTAGATCTCACTGGTGTGATCTCATCACAGTCTTAAAATCATTGTCTGGACCTATGAGGTTCATTATAATCTTAAAAATAATAAGATGCAGTATATAATGAAATAAAAATACTATTTTATTAATATAAATATCAATTTATATGAGTTTGAAAGATAAATAACAATAAATGCCTATCGCATCACATATGCGATTGGCTTGTAGGGTATTATTCTTTCACTCACTACCTCTGTTGCATTGCTTATATCCATCCGAGGTAGATTATATCCTTCAAGAGATGCACGAAGAAATTTATGGCAACTACTTGGGGGGCATGTCATTGATCTACAAAATTATCTGATAAAGATATTATTGACCAACCCTACAATAAGATGCAGCAGAGCTTGTTAAAAGATATAAGCAATACTAGAAATATGCCAACATCCAATGTAGACTAGTGACCAAGCTCACATCGATTGTCACCCCTTAGCTCTTTGTCATATAGAGAATTGACATCCTTTGACCATTCCTGTAGGCAACGATAAAAAAAATTCTTAGTTATAGCAATCGACTATTTCACCAAGTGGGTCGAAGCTGAGCTCTTAGCATAGATCACCAAAGTAAAGGCTCAAAACTTTGTGTAAAAGAATCATTTATTGATTGGACTACCATGAGCCATCATCACCGACAACAAGTGCCAATTCAATGATCAAAAATTTAAGGATTCTACTCGAAACTTGCATCAACTATAGGCTACCTCGGTAGGTCATCCACAATCTAATGGAGATGCTGAGGTGACCAATCATACAATTCGATAAGGATTGAAGATTAGACTTGGGCAGATGAAGGAAATGTGGGTAGAAGAGCTCTACAACATTCTATGGGTATACTGAACAACTCTTTGGATACCAATCAGAGAGACACCCTATAAACATGCCTTCAAGGCCAAAGTAGTTATTTCAGTCAAAATTGAAATACTATCGATCAGGATGGAATATTATGATAAGCAAAAAATTCCAAGTTAGCTTCAGATGAATCTGGATTTGTTGGAAGAAATAAGGAAGCAAGCTCGAATTAGGATGGCTTCATACCAATAGTGGATGGCCTGCTACTACATCACCTGAGTCAAAGCAAAGATGCTCTGACTTGGTAACCTTGCCTTCGATGAGCCAAAGTGTCCAAACCCACAGAATAGTATAAATTAGCTTTGAATTTGAAAGACCATATAAGATTGTCGAGGGCATGTACTCAGAGCTTATGAAATTGAAAATCTCAATGGCACTCCCATTCCTCAAACTTGAACATCGAGAATCTCTGAATGTACTATTAGTAAGATCTGTAGTCATTCCTGTTTTCATTAATAAAGCTATTCTTGTTAAAAGTCATATAGGTCCAATGCAAAAAAAATCAAGTTAGACAGGTTAGATCATGACCAACATTCTACATCAGAAGTCTTGGTTCTCAGCTAGGCACTGAGCAGAAAATTGACCGTGGGACATTCAAACATTAGTCTGAACCTCGATGATTGGGACAGACAGGATCAACCCCTTGGAGATATCTTCCCTTTGGTCGAGACCTCTAAATTTACATTTGGCTAAACACCAAAGAAGAGGAGATATCCCGATCCAAGTCAAGACCTCCATAAGATCACACCTCGAATGCTTTCCAATGAAACATTATGGAGTTGGACATCAGACGATACTATTGACTTGGCAAAATTTTTTGCCAAAAATTGATTCCAAATCGACTTGGATTGACAATATGACTTTGGCTTCGAACTTCTGCCGAGGATATCAACCTTGGATAAATTGACCTTGGTCAATTATATAACTTTGGCTTTGGATTTCTATCAATGATATTGACCACAGACCAAGAAAATAACTTTCATTTCAACACCGGTTCAAGAATTCATCAAGTCAACACAAGATTTAATAAGAAAGACATTGTAACTTGAAAAGGTAAAGTTCATTTCATTATTTCAAAAGTTCATTACAAAAGATAGACGAAAAAAAAATACAAGGACTTCACATGTCCTTGGATGGGGCCTCAACGACATGCTCGACCATGGCTTCGACATCAACCTCAGTGGTTGGCTCGACAATACTTGGCTTGGTAGTAGTCGATTGGGTAGTGGTTAGCTCAAAAATGGACTCAACCATAGGTGCAGTTGGGACCTCAGTGTCTGGCATGGGTTGAGTAGTCTGATTTTCCTCCTTGACCTTGTCCTCATCCTCGATAGCTTTGAGGTTAAGCAAACCAACATCGACTTGGGGAAACATTTGGGTAGCCTGAGCCATGCAAGCCTAAAATCCAAACATGTATGCAACTGTGGACTCCTCCATGACCTCAGTCTCAAAGTCTGGTGAAGCTTTGTACTCATCGATGGCCTTCATCTTAGCTTCAGCTATTGTCTTTACCCTTCGGCCTCCATCCAAGTCTCAACAAGCTTCACCCTATCTTTGGCAGCTTTGATCGCTGCCTTGCTGAGTTCCAAAGCTTCCTCGAGCTCGGTAATCTTGCATTGTCATATCTCAATGACACATCATTCCACCGCTAAGAAGCCTTCAAGTTGCCTGATCCTCTCCCGTACAGTCGTGAGATTTCGCATGAGACACTTCCACCTCGACCTTCTTTTTCCCCTTCTTAGCTTTTTCCTTGGCTTCCTCTGTAACTTTCTTCCAAGCTTTGATAGCTTGAAGCTCTCCCTCAAGCTATTGCTTGTCTAGGTTGAGGCCAACCAATCCTTTATCGAGGATGGTGATATCATGAACCTACTATGAAAATGAACCATGTCAGAAACTTCAGAAATATAAAGAGCAAAATTAGCTTAAAGAGCTTACCCCAAGGAGACCACTATGCGAGATGGTTAGCATCTTGTCCAAAGGTCGGACTTCTTCTCTGCCCAATCTAGCAGCAATATCTTCATCAGCTCCTGGGTGAGCTGATGATCATAGAGAGCTAAGTCATCTCTCTGGACCTTTCTTGCCAAGGTGATGAAGTCTTCCTCAGTCCCAGAAAAGGAGGGCCCTACTCTGAGCTGGACTGATGGAACCCAACCTTGATTGATTTGGAGATGGGGTCCACCAAAGAGAAGATGGAGTTGAAGCTCAGACCGACTCTGGAGTGGTCGGAAGAACCACCCTCAGAGGTAACATGACGATGACTTCGGGCACGTCATTGACCTCCACGGGATCAATGCTGAGGTCCCAGCTGATCGAGTAGGAGCTGTTGGGGCTGGAGGAGCCAACGTAGTGGGAGCTAGGGTAGTCATCAGCCTGTATTCTTCGTAGATGAAGACTCTCCCCCCAAAGAGCTCAGCCTCTTCTTCAAGGCCGATCTAATAGATTCCAAGGTTGGCTTCATCACTGCAAAACTAAAGAGAAAGAGTTAGTACAAGATAGTACACCTAAAATGATGAGCATGACTTAGTTGAAGAATCAACCATGCCCCAAGAAAGTGCTGGGCTAATGCCGACGTCATAGAGCATCTACTAGATCACCAGTTCCTTCAACTCTAATATTTGGACATTGAGTAACTTATTATGATCCTCTTCATCTTCGGAAGGACTGACTTTTTATTATTTAGAGAAAGCCAAAGATTGCCTCAGATCTAGTTGAAGCCCCAAGAAAGATCCGAAGAAACAAAAAAGAAATGACTTTTTCAGTTATAGACCAAAGAAAGAAATCTGGTGATAAATTTATATCTATATTGAGGAGAGAAGAATCACCATTCTTTTTCATAAGGATGTTTCTTCAAACTAAACAATGCTCTAAAGAGTGATGTCCTAGATGGATACTAAGCCAGTCACAAAAAATGATGAAAATGACGATCACCCAAATAGAGTTCGGAGTGATCTGCATGGGAAGAACTTGATGAAAGTCTAAGATATTACTAGCAAATAGATAGAAGGGAAGACAAAGACTAGCTTAGAGAGTCTTCTCATACAAGACAACTCGATCCTTCGGAGTGCTGGAGACACAACCTCCCTGGCTTGGAACTTTTAGCTGGAAAGATGATGGGATGGAGTAGGAAGACCGAAGCCTTCTATGATCGGCCTTGGTGATGGTCAAGTCCTCACTATCGGGGCCCCAAAAATCTTCAAACCCTTGCATGGTGCTATCCAAGCTGCAAAGTTTAAAGATTTGGCACCCAGATGAGGAGCCTACCTTGGTAGCGATCTGAGGAATGTCCTCAGACCCAGCTTGGAGAGGAGATGGCTGAGAACTCTAGCCGCCTCAATAGTTCTCACCCATAATCTCACTACTAGAAAACATTGAAATGGAAGAATAGAGAGATCGAACAAGGAAGAACATGACCAAAATGATGAAAAATTGGAAGATGAAAGAGAACCAACCAAAAAATGGACTTGAAAATGAGAAAAGTTGTTGGAACTGGAGAAGATGATGGTTGTCGGAGCTGGAGAAGGTGATGGCACAAGCAGCAGCAAAGATTTCTCCAATAGACTTGGTGATGGGACTATGGCAGAAATCGACTGGCAGAGTAGTAGAAGCAATTCACAGCCAAAGAATGAAAAAATAGAAAGGAGGGACCTATTTATGCTGTAGCCCGACAGTCGAGAATAAAATCTTTCGACCATTGGATTCCTCCATGTGGTGTAGTTCAGAGCCGCTCAAAAATGCATCTCTTCATCACACCACCACCAGATCCAACCACATCGGACGATCCACGAGATGCATTACCGAGCCAAACAACACTCAACACATGATGACTCACAATAAGCCAGTTCATAACCATCGAATCCCATCTTTTCCAATCAGAATGATGCTGTACCTCTACCCGCCCATCCCTCATAATTGTGATGGAATTCACTAAGCACCGGATCCCTCATAATTAGGATAAGATTCGTAAAGCGACGCATTGATTCAACACCGAAATCCATAAAGCGATGCATCGATTTAGCTCTAAAATTCATGAAGTGATGCTATGATTCACCAAAAATAGATGCGACTTGGATGATTCACCAGAATGGATAAAAGTCGAGGACTCTCTTGAGGACCACTACTTCCTTCACTTGAAGCAATCACCTCGAGATCAGAAGTGGGGGGCAAGTGTTGTGGTATTACTCTAACCTAGCTACTCCTTTTTAGTCTTCCATCTTCAGACATTGTCCTCGGCCCTTATCCGATGAGGTCATTAGGCTCATACTAACCCTATGGTCGGATCCTAGCTAATGATTCCCAAAGTCCCAGAGATGTTAAAATGTTACATGAGAAACATAGGTCGGTGCTACCTCCCTTAAATTTCAGACGGTTATGGTGAAACTCTAGACGATTACGACAAAACGTGGCACACAAATTAATGCCACTTATTACCTACTATCTATGATAATATCGTAGATCATAATTCTCCATGTTAATTACCAGTTATTAAGATAACGTATTTTTCCTTCTCTATAAAAAGGAAACCTAGAGGACCCTTAAGTAAATTATTTTGAGAACCAAAAAATCATTCTCTTGCTAATTCTCTCTCTTTGTTCTTAAACTTTAGCTAACTTAAGTATCGGAGGATTCTTCATAGGAGAATCTCTGGTGATCGAACCTTTTTTTCAGATCCTAGAAGCGTTCAATTGGCCTCGAATTTCTACTGACCACCGAGCTCTGTCTCAAACGAGCGCCGACCTCAACTCCTCCTCCTTAGACTAGAGCCTTGGGTTTGTGCTACTTGCTTACAAAATCAAAACCGACAGAATCCAACCTTAAAATGAAATTGAGATTAGGAGTCTTGGTGATGGTCCCCATCATAGTGCATCAAGCGACCACTGAATGCCCGAGGGGAAAAAAGAAGGAACTTTACGACACACAAACTGGGTTTGGATGCTGACAAAGAGTGGATCCACAAACTCCTGTGCTTTCCCATCAACCCTCTATCTTGAAAGAATCTGAGTCTTATGCAATTGCAGTTTAGTGCTCATCAATTTTTTAAGCACTGAGAGTTAGCTGCCCTTGGACGCATCAGAAATGGGAGCAGGTTATTGGCGTGCCACCAAATCCCATTTTTTGTCGACGTCTTGAAGTTTGGTGTCGGAGGCGGTACTTTTCCAACTAATGTTGATAGGTGGTGGCCCTGTCCTGCCAAACATCTCGTGAGGTCAACAATAGTTGATACTGTCGTTCCACCGAAGCGAGGCCCACATAATTCATTACTTGGTTGACCTTAGGAGTGCATTGAGTTGGTGAGATAACATCCACGGTCACACTGGTTTGCTAGGTGGCCAATGGATCCAATTGGGTGAACTACCAGGACATGGCATCTAATTCATCACGTGAACATGTTTTAGGCTATTTATTCACTATCTTTTCTCCTATGGCATGCTTCTTGGGCGGTCTGTTTACTATTGTAACATGCGCACCAAAGATATCATTTTTTTTTTTTTTTTTTATTTTTATTGGGCCACCAAGGCATCCTTAATAAAAATAGCAATTGCTAATATATGTTACATATATCAACAGAAATCTAAATAGCAATTGTTATTGAAAATTTATTTTATTATAACAAAGATTTTTCTTTGCAAAAGGATAAGACAAGTCTAATCCTTTATTCTTCAAGATGATAGCGCATAACATCCCATATAACAGTAACATCTTGAAGAAACTACCCCTTATAGTCATTATAGAAGTCAATAACAGATTTAGTTGAGGATCAACAGGGTGGAGTCCAGCTAGATTTGTTTTAATTTTTGAGTTTTAAACTAGCTTGTGCTGGGCGGGGTAGGTGGCTGGGTATCTTGTTGGACCACCCCACTATTTTGGTTTGGGCTAACAATGCGCTGTGCGAGGGTTGTGACTGGACTGTTGCATGCCGGGTTTTTGTCGTTGCTTGGACTTGTTGGACCGGTCGGTCTCCTCTACTGCTTTTATTTGTCTTTCCTTTCTTGTTTTCTGATTACCTTTTTATATTTAAATAATTTTAACTTTAGTAGGGTTGGTAAAGTCACATAATTTGACAAGAGTATTAGGTGGTGCCCAAAAATTTATCTATCCGATTCTTGTTATGAATAGAACATTTTTGCAATGTTTTACGGAGTGAATCATAGGTGTTGTATAAAAAATGAAGCGTCATACGCCTAAACTCTTTTTGCTTGCATTTGAAGATGCCCTGGAATGGAATGGAAGATGACTTGGCTCCGTCTTCTCCACCGCATGTTCGACGTGCTGGGTCACTAGTTGCCTCCAAATTAATGATCAATTGAATTTTTACTTTAATTCAAAGCAAAGTCTAATGAGACATAATTTCAAAAGCTTGATGAGGATGACCATGACATTCTCTGGCGAAAAGAGGTCACAATAACCATCTCTGACACCGTCACATTATGAATGGGGAAAGCGACTTGGTTAACATGTTCTGGCATGTAGCAAAAGATAAATGAAGGGGCTGCGGGTAGAACATAACAGGGCATGTGTAAG
>NC_026001.2:38501977-38518926 GCF_000442705.2 Elaeis guineensis | reverse complement strand
TAATTAAGCTAATTATGTTGGGTTTAATTTAATCTAATTATGCCTAACATTTTAATAAGGTTGGTTCAATTAGGTTGATTTAATATTTGAAACCACCTTGACTTATCTCCCTGCGCCACCTCACCTCACCTGCGCCTATTTGAATTCACGAGAAATGAGTTCTCATAAATTTTTTCTCCCACGCAGAAGCCTTCCATGCCTCACTTGTGTGTCACCATTTTGAGTAGATAAAGATGTTGGTTGGCCATTAAAATTTAAATGATGTTTGAATTTGAATGGGCAACTAATCTCATGCGCCACCTTATCCACTTGTGCGCCACTTACTCTACACGAGAAAAAAGTTTCTCATGTAAACTCTCCATGCACAAAGAACCCACACCCCCTTCTTCTCACTCCAAGAGTGGATAAAGATTAGTTGGTTGGCATTTGAATTCAATTCGATTTGAATTCAAGTGAGCAACCACCTAGCTTTATCCTCTCAACGTGGTGAAAACACTATAAAGATGCGGTCTTGCACTATTTTAAAAAAGAAAAAAGGTGGGGCGTACACATATCTGATCCGAGAGAGAAAAGGGTGGCGTGAGAAAGGCTCTGTGCATGAGAAAAGAAAAGAAAAGAAGAGAAAAGAAAAGAAACAAAAGGGCACAGGGTTTTTCTGAGAGTACCTTTGGGTTTCTGCTAGGGTTCGGGAAGTGAGAAGGTGAGCTACGAGTGTCGTGAGCCCACTAAACTTTAGGAAGAGCTTCATCAATCTCTCAAATTCCTTTGCTGACAATCCAAAGCATCCAAGGAGTCGGTAGACACTGATCGAAGGAGTTCGATCAGCATCGGCCATCGAAAGAGTTCTGCAACGAACTAGCATTCGTGAGGAGCCGATCAGATCGGAAGCTTCATGTGAATGATCCATGGAGGCCAGACATACTGTGTCTGTGTGGCTATATTGCGATGATCAGACTTTCCCGATGGTGATCAGACTGCAGCGATCGACTACCTGCACGAAGGTAATGTGTTCTGAACACATAACAGTAAAATATTTACTATAGAATTTTAAATTTCAAATTTAAATACATGCTATATATATCATATTTAGATTCTTGTGTAGGATTAATACATATTAATTAATTAGATTAATTAATAATTTTCACTGTAAAATTATAATTTTAAAAAAAAAATAAAATTATCATTTTACCCCTACATTAAAATTCACCTTCATGGGGTGTTTTGGATATGATGAAGTATGCATGGAGGTTGTGAGTAATCAATAAAGGATCAGTCACTCCTAATAAGGTGAGCAAACATCCTATGTGATTTCATGGGACGGTGATTCTGGAAGTCTTTGGCCAAAGCAGGGTGATAATTAGAAAAAAAAATTTAATGTATCATCAACTAAATCATCACCTTCAGATCGAGATACATAAAGATAAGTGATTGGGTTTGATAACTTTTTATGCCCACAGCTCATCTGGGATATTGTTTGACTGATGGATTAAATTACACGGGAACTTGCCACTGAAGGATATTTTGATAATTTTTTATTAAAATTTTAAATCTTTTGGATAGTCATGACATGTTACTAGATATCAATTTTGACTTGTGAGCTTGATAAAAATTAAAATAATTTGATTCTAAAATCAATTTGGAAGAGTCCAAGTTGATTGGGACTCTTCGGGTGAACTAATCTCATCGGATTAGGGTTACATCGAAAGTTCGAGTTCACTGCTGGTTAGATTTGAAACTCAATGGGTCATACACTTTAGAATTTAGCTTTGTTTTAATTTAATTAAAATTTAATAAAAATTTTATGGATTAATTTGATATGCTAGCACATTGTATTAACTTAAGTTCCCAAATTGATTTGGTTCAAAGTATTTGAGCTAACCTAGACCAGTTGGTTTTGACCTAATGGGACTGGATCAATTTAGATTGGATACTTATCCAACTTAGACCAGGTTTAAGTGGAGAAGAACTCCTCCATGTTCACTAAAATCTACACAAAAATATTATTGCCGTCCACCTCAAATCAGCATGAGAAATAAAGAGTCCTTCTTAAAGAAGGCTCTTTATTAAACACGTTGCCTTAGATGATAAATAAAAAATCCTATGTTTTGATGTCAAAAATTAATAAAATTTTTATGACATGTAGATAAGGAAGAGTCCTTCAGCTCCAACTATTTGAATCACCAAAAATTCACTCGGTGAAGTTATTTGGCATGTGGGAATTTAGAGCACCAAAAGTTGGTGCCCCTTCATCCCATGTAATGTCCCCTGGTCCCCTATTTATAAGGGATGCCCCAGATGGCTTCTAGCTAAGAGTTTTGGATGAGCTAGAGAGAAGGGATGTAAAAATCATAAAAAAAAATCTAAAAAAATTATGAGAAAAAAAAAAGATGAGATTTTGAGTGGCAAAAGTTGCTACAAGGGTGGTGGGATTTTCAGCAAGTATTGCTGGAGTTCCCTAGGATTTGGTTTTTCCATGTGTTGAAGTCAAAAAATTAAATCCTAGGTTGTATAAAATTTAAAGAGTATCTTCTTGGTGTCATGATGTAAGTTTGAAGCCAGCAGTATTTTTGAGAAGACAAGGCTGTGGCTGCGCACCGATTGGGAAGGACCTTGGCCAACTTCTGTGTGGATCACCATTGGAGGACTTCTACCTTGGGGTCTTATGGAGAACACCAATGTGCTATTTTTTTATTTTAGTTAAAGTATAATATTCTATCTCTTTGCATGCTTGAATTTGCTTTGATCATGTTCTACAAGGAGATTCTAGGGTTTTGGGTTTGACTCGATAGTTTTATTTGATAAAGCTATTGATTTGAGTATTTTAAAAAAATTTAAAAATTATTTTTTATTGTGTGGTCGAAATCCAATAACTGTCTCATCAAAATAGATGTTCCAGCTCCTCGGTGCCTGCTTCAATCCATAAATGAATCTATTTAGGTTACATACCTGATTTGTTCTCTCACTTGAGACAAATCCCTCTGGCTGAGTCATATAGACTTCTTCCTCAAGATTTTCATTGAGGAAGGCAGTCTTGTCATCCATCTGCTAGATCTCATAGTCATGGTATGCTGCTATAGCAAGCATTATCTGAATAGACCTAAGTATGGCTACCGACGAAAAGGTTTCTTCATAATCAATTCCTTATTTTTGCCTGAAACTTTTTGCCATAAGCCTGGCCTTATAGGTCTCTACCTGGCTATCTACTCCAATTTTCTTTTGGAAGATCCACTTGCAGCCTATTGGGGTCACACCCTCAGGCACATTAACCAAAGTCCATACTTGGTTGACATACATGGAGTCCATTTCGGATTTTATGGTATTTAGCCACTTGTTAGAGTCACTACTCATGACAGCTTCTGAATAGGTCGTAGATTTATCATTTTTAATGATGTGGGATGTATTGTCATTCTCACAACACACTCTACTTGACCTTCGGAGAGAAGGTGTGTGTAGTAGCTGTGCCTCAACAATAGGCACATCTGGTTGAGAACTATTTGGTGAATCCTGGATGGATTGTAGGTTTTGAACTTCCTCAAGTTCAATAGACCTCCCATTGCCTCCTTCTTGGATAAACTCTTTCTCCCAAAAAATGGCATGCCTACCAACAAACACTTTTTGTTGAGTAAGATTATAGAAGTAGTATCCTATACTCTCCTTGGGATAACCTATAAACATTTATTTTTCTGATATAGCATCCAGCTTATGTCCATCAATATTTTTCATAAGCTAAGCAACCCCAAATCTTAAGATGCTTATAATTGGATCTTTTCTCTTTCCATATTTCATATGGAGTGCTAGAAATAGATTTTGAAGGTACTTTATTTAAGATATATGCTGTAGCAGTTGGAAAATATGTCCTAAAGTCAATCATCTAGATTGTAGATGATTGTACTCCATACAAGCATATAAATTATAAAATGATAAATGTTATCTGGTAAGATTCATCATAAGGAATACCTCTTCCTAAATAGAACTCATATGTTATGATGAAGTCCTTAGAACTACTACCAAAATGATAAAAGAGAATTTATCATGTGGTTCTTAAATCCTGCTTGCGATCAAATGATACAATTGTTACAAGGACAATAATTGTATCGAGTGTCGGTTATTGTATACCATATTAGTTGGTTGTCTTCTTAACCAAGACATATAGTGACACAGGTATGGCATATGGGTGATATGTAGGAGTACATTTTACTGAACATGATCACTTTTGGAGCACTCTGCTATCAAGGGTTGCTCTGATGGGATATGGGTATATGTGTCCCTCAGACCTGAGGCTGCCTCGATGACTTGCAAGCAACTTACTGTGCTTTGATGCCAGACTATCCAAATTTCTAATTCGATAATGGAAGATTTTTGGGTACAGTCAAGAACTTGTAAAGTCTAAGTGCGAGTCAAGATGGGATTGACTACTTCAAGCAAAATTGAAGATGATGCATCATTGTATTTCAATTCAGCAAAATTTTGGCCAAAGTCATCCTAGTGAGGAGTCACAAAATTTTTGAGGTTGAGACACAATGTGGACAACTCATCCTGGGTTGACAGTTTACCCTTAGTCATCCTTGAGCATCAAGTGTCAAAGGGATGAATTATATGGTAACTATATCTACAAAGATTTTAGAATATTGCTAGGCATACGTTTGGCCTATCTGGACGTCAGGTCCCATTACTAGATAGTTACATCGATTAGTACAAAAATTATTCTTGTGCTATCGGCTTAAGTTCGAACCTATGGGGTCACACATATAGAAGTATCTGTCTGATCAAATGACTGATCGATGATTATGAATCATTGAAAGATTTAATGATCAATTTGATTGATGATTAATTTTATGTAAAGATTGTAATAAATTATTTACTAATGATTAATAAATTAAAAAAATAATTAATTAATAATATAATTATTAATTGGCTCAATTTGATTGAGCAATGGAGATTAGATTAGATCTAATTGAATTGGATACAATTAGATTAATTTTGGATTGATTGGATGCATTCCTACTGAATAATAGGGCTTGTTCCAATTGATCTCAGAGATGTATGAATATGATTCAATTATTTTATATAGGTTTTGATTGGATCAAATCCTATTGGATAATAGGCTTGATTGGATCAAGCCCTATTATCAAATAGCTCCCCTGATATCTATCAAGAATCAATCCCTAGATCAATGAGGTTTTAATCTAACTAATTTCAAAATTGATTGGGGCCTAATATATTTTATAATTGGGTTATGATTCAATTAGTTAGTTTGTTATAACTAATTCCTAAGTTAGTTAGGATTGGGTCCAAGAATTAGTTAGAATTTGATCAAGATCTTGAATCCTATTTGGAATAGGACTAAACCCAAACCCCATGTGCTATTTAATCTCCATGCCCCACTCTTTTCTAACATGAAAAAGAAACCCACTAAGATGTGTGCCCTCTTTCCTCTCTTCCATGCATGAAAAAGGAGGAGGCATCCCTCCCCTTGTGGTCGCCAAAATAGAAGAAGGGGGCGTCCAAGAGTTGGATGCCCCATATCTCATGCATCTTGTCTCTCTTCTTCTCCTCCCTTCTTGAAAGGTTTCTAAAATTTTTTGTTACTAATTTTTAGGCATCAAAGAGAGGCTTCTCTACTGATTTTATAGTAAAAAATTGGAGAAGAAAAGTTCTTTCCAATGAGAGAAAAAGATGGAAGAAGAAGGGTCTTCTTTCTTGTGCGTAGCCTTGAAGAAGGAGTTCTTCTTCTAGATTTTTTTTATATTTTTTTTAAGATAAAAATTAGATTAGATCTAATTTTTAATATAAAAATTTAGAGAAAAAATATCAAAAAAATCTAGTTGGGTGTTTGGGGCTTCTTGGAGTTTTAGATCAAGGAAGAAGATGGGTCTTCTTTCTTGTGTGCAGTCTTGAAGAAGGAGTTCTTCTTTCAGATTTTTTTTTATTATTTTTTAAGATAAAAATTAGATTAAATCTAATTTTTAACATAAATATTTAGAGAAAAAATATCAAAAAAATTTGGTTGGGCATAAGGGGCTTCCTAGAGTTCTAGATCAAGGAAGAAAAAGGAAGAAGAAGAGAGAAGAACGGTTCTTCTCTTAGATTCCTCTTTTGGATTCTTCTAGAGCTCAAGATCTCTTATAATTTTTAACATAAAAAATTATATTAGATCTAATTTTCATCATAAAAAATTAGAGAAAAAAGTTCTTCTTAAAGGCATGAAAGGAAGAGAGAAAGGTTCTCTCTTATGCGTGGGCAAATTGAGAAGAAAGATTTTTTCTCTTGATCTCTATTGTAGAGATCAGATGCATGAATCCAGAAAGAAAAGGAGAGGGTCTCCTTATTCTTCATTTTTATCATGTTTCTCTTAGATCAGCTAAAGGATAGTGTCTTCGTGAGCTAGCACTCCCGAAGAGATCGATCAGCATAAGGGCTTTGTGTGGATACCCATAGAGGTTAGATGCGTGTGCGGCTGTCAAGCATCATGAAGGACTATCTATCATAGATTTCAGATGTGGTGATCTATTATCCATGCTCAGGTATGAAGTTTTGAATTCAATTAATATTTAGATATGATCTAAATATAAATTAGATATATTCTATACTTGCTAAATTTTAGATTTCAGATGTATATACATGCATATTAGTTTATGTTATAGACCTTATATGATGATTTAGATTTAATCTATGCATGCATTGTAGATTAAATTATTTAATCTATGTATATTTCACTGTAAATTTTGAAAATACATGCACATCATCCATCATGCTTTCCTTCTAATGGTATCAGAGGTTCATTATGACATGAATATATATGCATGTAGAGTTAAAATCTAAATTTAGCAATGCATAAGATGTGTTATGATCTAATTTTAGATATAATCTAATATAAAATTAGATCTAATATAATTTAGATTAGATCTAAATTTTTGTATATATGATAAGTGAATTAGATTAGATGTTTTAAGTAGCAAAGTACTTGGATTGGGTAATCACTAGGCCGTTCAATCATAGAAGCAAGTAGGGTTACATGACCCTCTCTTCCCATTTAATAGGGTGCTCTTCATAGCGTGTAGGGGTGCCATTGTGAGGTCCCATAAAGAAGAAAGCAAAAAGAGAAAACTTACTTTCTTACAATATCCTAGATCTTAAAATCCTAGGTGTTGTTGTATGTGATACAAGTTGTGAAGAAACTAGTTACATCTAATCTTGATTAATCAAAATTATTTTGATTGAAAATTATAAAAATTTAGATTTGATCTAAAAGGTTTTATGATTTAATTGTAAGAGCTTTACATAAGAAATTGTTTCATAACCTTAACCCATGTTGATGCCATACTTAATTAAGAATTAAGAGACGTATTTTAGATCTAGAATTGTGATTAAAGATCTAATGATATTGCATAAAATATGGGACATGGATTAGCTCAAATTTGGTCCTTTTAATTGGGTTAGATCTAAGGTTAGAATCAAAGACCTAATGCACTAGAAAGAGTAGTTGATCCAATCTAACTAATAGTTGATTTAGATTAGATCAAGGATACTCTAGATTAAACACAACAGTTGTAGATAGTCAAGTCCATATCTTTGATTAGATCAAATGAAACTTGGTTGAGGTTTAAAGGTTGAACCGAGTCATTGGGTTGATTAGATCACTAAGTGACTCAAGTTGACCCATATTGTTAAAGTTAATCAGTATGACTGATTTAGGTGCCCTGGACCGACTTGTCTTTAATCCTTCTCATGACTTAGTAAAGTCAGTAGGAGGATCTATGACATGCCAGTTGGATCCACTAGTCATTAGTCCTTTTCATGACTTGATGAAGTCAGTGGAAGGATTTATGACTTATAGGTCGACTAATATTTTATAAAATAATTTAACCAAATCTTCTAAATTATTAGATCCATAAAATGAGCTAGTTATGAAGATAACTAGATCATAGCCTCCCATTAAGGTACGTGATAATGAGTTCAATATTTCAAATAGGTATTGGAGGTGCCATACGTCTGGTATCTATTATGTATTGAAATTATCATCCATTATATGACCATCTTGTGGTACCTTCAGATCAATGTTCAGGTTGGCTGAGCCACACTTGGGCCTGGATATCCATTTTGTTGGATGCACTTGATATTGTCATGTTAATGGTTGGACCTAACCAGGCTTTTCAGTGGAGGCGCCACACGCCTGCTAAAGGGATGCTTGAGGTAAAATCTGATTGCTAGAAATTATTTGGAGAAATGATTGGTTCTGAACCTACCCATGGATGCACTAGGGTTGGCCGAGCCACACTCGAGCCTGAATACAGTCTGTGTGGATTCTAGCATCCATTAAGAAATTAAAGTAATTCTTCAGATTGGAGGTAGAGGCTATCAATTTGTATAAAATAGTAGAAGAACCTTTAGACTAAAGATCAAGTCTTTAGGCTTAAAATAATTTATATACTAATAGGTCAATTGTTCTCTTTTCAGAAATAGCTAGAATATTATCACTCTATTCAATGTTAGATAGTGACAATGTTATCAGACCTGACTTCAATAGCCAATATAAAAAGTTGAATATAGTTTTTGAGAGAATTAATCAAGAAGTCTTGGGCTAATCCAAACAGGCTTAAAAGAGAAATCAGCAAATCGTTACTAGTCAAGATGCTATGTGATCTCCTTGAAGTTTCTCTATTGGTAATACTACTATCTGGGTATAGGATACCGATAACGCAACTCATATTTGTAAATAGTTGCAAAAGACTTCAGGATAGTAGAAGATTTGAAAAATCGAACTTGTTTTCAACCCTAAAGATGTCATTTTAAGTGATTATTACTATTGTCCAATCTTATTGATGGTGTCAATAAGTATGATTATTGTGATATTATTGTAAATGATACTGTAATAATATGTGAACTATTGAAAATAACATAAACTCAGTACCATAGCCTATTAGTGTAAAGTATACATCTAACTAGCACCCTAGATTAGACAATATCATTGAAGCCCACTTTTGGTATAGTTGACTTATTCATCTTTTATTGGAAAGGGTGAATGAGCCAATGATGTTCTGAGTTTGATACATATTGATGTATTTGCACTCATGAACTTAAGTGCTAGAAGAGAGCTTTACTACTTCATTAAAATCTCTAACAATCTATCTTGGCATGGGTGCATTTTGCTTATGAAGCATAAATCTGAGTCGATTGAAATATTTAAATGATTCTGTAATAAGATAGAAAATAAACTACAAAGAGTATTATAACTCATCAGTTAGACTCATGAAGTGAATACCTTTACAGTAAGTTTGGACATATTTTGGAGAAAATTAGATTCTCTCTCAATGGACCTCTCCTGGGATACCATTGTTTAAAAAGATGTCTGAAAGGAAAAATCAAACTCTATTAGACATGGTTTGGTCCATTATGGTTTGCTGGTCTATCTGAGGCTATATTTTAGAGACTACTTGATATGTGCTTGAGAACATTTTAAGCAAATTGGTTACCAGATCTCCATATGAGACATGGACTTGATTAATTTGATGCTCTCCTACCTTAGGGTTTGGGGTGTCAAATTTATGTGAAATATTCATAAATCGATTAGCTTGGATCTTGGTCTGATAAATATTATTTTAAAGATATTTCTTCTATCTTTCTGATGGACATGAGATATTCATGTATCTTAAGACATTCTTTTTGAAAAAAAATTTCTTAGTGAAGGAACTGATACCATTAAGAGCAAACTTGGTGAAGCTTAATAGGTAGAGGAACCAACTCTAATACAAACCAACAGAACCATAGTTGATTAGATCAAATCCGGAGCCTGATGTAAAGGCATCCTTAAATAGATACAGTAGAGTACCATATCAACTGAACTAATACTTCGATTTCTAGATTTGGGATGGAGATTTGATCTCCTATACAGATGCTTTACAGAGATCTAACTTTAAGAAGTGGCTTGGAGCCATTAAATCTGAAATGAAGTCCATAAAGATTGATGATGTATGGACATTCATTGATTCACCTGAATGGGTAAGACCCAAAGAGTATGAGTGGATCTCAGACGGATTAGAGGTACAGACGAAAAGATGGAGACCTATTAATTCTGTCCGATTGTCAAAGGATTTTATCAAAGTTATAGTGTTGACTATGATGAGATGTTTTTCTTGTGGCATCCTCAAGTCTATTCAGATTGAATCAAGCTTCTCAAAGTTAGAACATATGTTTTGAACATATAGTTTTGTTGAGAATGAAATAGAATCCTGTATGTACAAATGGACTGATAGTTCTGTAAAACTATTCTGTGTTATTTGAGATGAAATTCTCTTAATCGGGATGACATCCCTACAATACAGGGAGTAAAAGCTTAGTTGTCATCTCTATTCTTCATAAAAATTTGTAAGGTTATGAGAACCATCCTTAAGTATTTATAAAATACTAAGGACCAAAGGCTCATTTATGGAGAATCTAACTTAAAACCTGTAGAATATTGATTCCAATTTTTAGTCGAATTGAAATGATAAAGTTGTCTCAGACTATGTTTTTATCTTAAAAAGAGGAGTGACATGCTGGAAAGATTTCATGCAGTATTCAGTAGCCAGTTTTATGTGCGATACAGAGTTCTTTGTGATATTTGATGCTGATAAAGTAGTTGTTTGGTTATGGAAGTTCATTAGCGAGCTTGGAGAGACACCCTCTATTGATAGTCCAGTACTTCTATATTGACAGCACTACTGGAGCTATAGCTCAAGCAAAAGAATTGATATTTCATCTAAGAACCAAACACTTTTTGCATTGCAATCACCTTATTCAATAGGATCGAAATAAAGTCGATCTTAGAAAGATTGATTGAAAGGAGAACTTGACTGACCCATTGGCTAGAGCAATCAGATCTAAAAAGTTCAATGATTTAAAATGAAAGATGGGTATTTGATACCGATTTGATTGGCTTTAGTCCAAGTGGGAGTTGTTGGAAAATATGTCCTAAAGTCAATTATCTAGATTGTAGATAATTGTGCTCCATATAAGTATATGAATTATAAAATGATAAATATTATCTGGCAAGATTCATCATAAGGAATACATCTTTCTAAATAGAACTCATATGTTATGATGAAGTCCTTAGAACTACTGTCAAAATGATAAAGGAGGATTTATCATGTAGTTCTTAAATCCTGCTCGTGATCAAATGATACAATTGTTACAAGGACAATAATTGTATCAAGTGTATATCATTGTGTATCATATTAGTTGGTTGTCCTCTTAATCAAGACGTGTGGTGATACGAGTATAGCATATAGATGATATGTAGGAGTATATTTCACTGAGCGTGACTACTTTCGGAGTACTCTACTGTTAAGGATTGCTCTAATGGAATATAGATATATGTGTCTCTCAGATCTGAGGCTGCCTCGATGACTTGCAAGCAACTTACTGTGCTTTGGTGTCAGACTATCCAAATTTCTAATTCGATAATGAAAGATTTCTGGGTACAGTCAAGTATTGGAATGCACAGACGATTTCATGCATGTATTTTGAAACTTTTTTGAAAAAATTATAGTGAAAGACAACTAGATTAATCAAATTAATCTAATATATATATGATCTAATCATCAAATCAATCTACTCTAGGTTCTATGACATGTTAAGTTACATATAAAATCTAAAATAATCCGAAGATAAAATCAGCATACATGCATACGAGCAGTAGACCACATCTACTTCTAATCTGGTTCAAAACTCCATACCTGATCATGGGTCGATGATCTCTGTTGTTGAGAGATATGATGGAGAGGATCTTTGCTGGTTGCTTACAGCCACACACGTATTTGGCCTCTACAAAAAATCCTCTCGAAGCTTCGATCTGATCGATCTTCTCGAGAGTGCTAGCTCATGCGAAGATCTTCTTCTTGACTGATCTAGATCTTTTCTTCAAATATTTGGAATCTTTCTAGAGATTGAAGACAGACTTCTAGAGGAGATGAAGAGGTGAAAGAAAGATGGAGAAGAAAAAAATTTTCTAATTTATTTTCTCCTCCCAAACCCTTAGAACCAAAAATCTGAAATTCAAGTTTTAACGCACACCCCAAGAGAGAGGACTCTCCTCTCTATTTTTCACATCATGAACTATGCCCAAAATTCTACCATATGAAGGATCTCTTCTGGTATCTTGCACACATAAAGAAACCACAAAAGCCCCTTTTATAGGCATGTAAGGAGGTGGGGTGAATTCTGCTCTCTTCACAATTCCATATCCAAAAATATATCAAAAAATATGGGACACTCTTTTCCATATTTTTATATAGTAAATCAATTCTCTAACTAATATTCCATAAAAAATCTCCTCAAAATATCATACATATGAGGAGAAACAAATTTATTGGCGTGGAGAGGTTGATCTAGATGAGAACAGATTCTCTTGATAAGAAATATTTTGAAATCTAATTTAGAACCTTCCTTTTATCAAAACTAAATTAATTTAGATGCAAGATGGATAAAGAAAAGACCTCTTTGGTGTGAAAAAATCTCATACAAAATAATTTGTGCATGGATATATATACATGCAAACTGGGTTGGCACAGGGAGAAGTCCTATTCCAATAAGGACTCTAAGTTTCCTTATTTGAATCCAAACGAAATCACATCTGGTTTAGCCCAAATAAAATATATGAAACCAATCTAATTAGATTCATAATCTTTAATCAAATTTTAATCAAATTAAAAATTGATTGAACCAAAATTCTGATCAAATTAGAGATAATTCTCCTTAGCGATTAGATCATCTCATAACCTAATCGAGTCAAACCTAATTGAATCTAATTCAATTAGATTTTATTTAATCCTCATTGCTCAATCAAATTGAGCTAATCAGTAATTTAATTACTAATTAATCTTTTATTAATTTACTAATACTTGATGAATTAATTTATTATAATTTTTGCATAAGGTTAACCATCAATCGAATTAAGATTAAGCCTTGAACGATTCTCAATCGTTGATCAGCCACATGATCAGTCAGAAACTTCTTTTGAGTGTGACCCCATAGGTTTGAACCTAAGCCAGTAGCACAAAATACCTTTCTAAATCAATCAATGTAACTATCTAGCAATGATGAGCCGACGTCCGGATAGGTCGAATAATGGTGAAGCAACATTCAAGAACTATTGACGTATGTTACCGTATAATTCATCCTTTGACCCTAATACTCGAAGATGACCTAGGATTTAACTATCAATCCTAGATAAATCATCTATATTATATTTTAATCTTTTTAAATCCAACACATGGATTACGCGGTCTAGGTTTGCTAATTGAAATATACCGATGCATATCTCTTACTAATTCGGAGGGATCAATCTCATCTTGACTCACGCACGACTTGATAAGTATTTGACTATACCAGAAACCTTCCATTACTAAATTAAAAACTTAGTTAGTCTGACACCAAAGTATAATGAGTTGCTTGCAAATCACCATGGTGATCTCAGATCGGAGGGATACTTATACCCATACCTTTCGCAAGCTATCCTTGACAGTAGAGAGCTCCACAGTTGATCACATTCAGTGATGATGTACTCTTACATCTCACCTACATACCATACCAGTATCTCCATACTATTTGGTTACAAGGACAACCAACGTATATGGCATACAATGACTTACACTTGATATCGCTATTGTCTTAGTAATAGTGTATCGTTTGATCGTGAACCAATTTAAGGACTATACGATAAATCCTCTTTTATCGATTAAAGTAATCCTAAGGATTTTATCATAATATAGGAGTTTGTTAAAAGATGTATCCTTGTGATAAAAATATCAAATAACTTTTATTATTTATTAGTTCATATACATTTATAATTAGCACAATCGTCAAATGATTGCTTTATGGCATAATTTCGAACAACTCTCACTTGGACTAAAGCCAATCAGTATAGTATCACATACCCATCTTCGATTTATCATCTCAGAACTCTTAGATACTGAGGCTTTAGTAAAATGGTTGGTCAGGTTCTCCTTTCTGTCGATCTTCTAAAGATTGACGTCACCTTAATAGATTTTTCTGAATAAGGTGGTAGCGATGCAAAATGCCTGATAAGCTAATGGGACTTCAGCTCCTTAGTATAAGCTATGGCTCTGATGCTGTACAATACAGCAGGACCATCATCGGAGGGTACACTCCTAGCTTGTCAGTGAATCTGTACAATCACATAGTTTCCTTGCAAGCATCAAATATTACAATGCATCTTGCCTCGCAATTTGATTTGGCTATATTTTTTTCTTGAAACTTTTCTAGCAGATTGCTCCATTATTTAGGATAAGAATGTATTCCGACACATTCTACTATTATTATGTCCAACTAAAAACTAAAGTCATACTCCATAAGTTTTAAGTCAGATTCTCCATAACTGAGTCACTGGTCCTTAGTATTTCTCAAATACTAAGAATGACGTTCCAGTAATTCTCATCCAGATCTTGCAGGTATCACTCACTACCTTAGTAAGTATACCATATTCAGTTCATATACATGGTGTACATGATAGAATAAATTCTACTTATAAACATCCTATGTATGTTGGACTTGAAAAACTCAAGCAGACTCTTAGATTTATCTCTATAGATCTTCATCCTAGGATGAGCGATGCTTTTTCCAAGTCTTTTATGAAGAATTATGATAATAGCAAAATCTTTATTCCTTATAATGTAAGGAATGTCATTCCCGATTAAGAGAGTTTCATTCACATACAGGATAAGAAATATGCTCATAGAACTATTAACCTATTTTATTTGCAGATTCTTCTTCATTTCAATGAAGCCATGCATTTTGATCACTTATCAAAATGTACGTTTCAAATCCAAAATATTTAGCATTGCCACAAGAGAAAATATCTTGTTATGGTCAATACCATAATGTTGACAATATCCTTAGACAACCAGACGAGCTTTTTAGGCCTCCATCTTCTCGTCTGCACTACTCTGATCTTATTGGAGATCCACTTACACTCTATGGGCATTATCCCTTTGAGTGGATCAACGAGTGTCCATACACTGTTGATCTTCATAAACTCAATTATGGATCTATGGCTTCAAGTCATTATTCAGAGTCAACTTTATATGGCATCCATGTAGGTGATCAGATCCTTATTGTTCTCATCGAGTTCCACAAGTTCATGTTTCAAATCTAGATATCGAAGTATCTATCTGACAGACGTGGTACTCTACGGATCTCTTTAATGTGCCTTTATAATGGATTTTGGGTTTGATCTAATCAAATCCAGTTCTATGGTTTCACTAGATTGTGTCGGTTCTTCTACTCGTCGAACTTCATAAGTTCCACATTAAAGGCATCAATACCTTTACCAAGGTACTCCCTTTCTAAAAAGAATACCGAACAACTTTTATTCTTTTGCAAGGTAGAAGTTATATCCCCTAGATTCTTTGGGGTTACCCTACAAATAATATATATAGGACCAGGATCCAAGCTAATCGATCTGTAAATGCTCGTCATAAACTAAATACTTTCAAACCTTAAGGTAAGAAAATATCGTACACCTAGTCCATATCTCATATAGAATTATTGCTACTGATTAATTCAGAATCTAGTTTAGAATATAACAAGCAGTCTTAAGAGCATAACCTTAAAAGGAGACTGACAGACTTTTAAACCCCATCATGAATCGAACAACATCCAACAAAGTTGATTCCAACAGGAGAGAATCCTATTCTCTTCTAAATATGTTCAAAACTTACTTGAAATGCATTCTCTTCTTCGATCTGATCGAAGAATTTTAATGCTCTTCAAGTTTATTTATCTACCTTATTATAAAATTATTTGAACATTTCAAATAATCTAAATTTATGACAAACATGTTTGTAGATCCAATACATCAGTATATATCAGATTCAGAATATCATTGGCTCGTCACCTTTTTCAGTAAAAGATGACTTGGCCATCTTACTAAGGATATAGGATTGACAGGTTGATAATGATTCACAATCATTGACCTCAAAAATTATCTCCTGTTGATCCTATTCTTATTTATATGACGGAGCTAAATTACCAAAGGTAGGCTTTCATGACATTATCTACTTTAGGGAGTTTGTTTGATTGTGTACAATACACTAAAGGCTGTGACTATTTATAAATATCATTTCTCAGTATCTACATGATTTTGATATCATTCATAATAAAATTATAAAAATCATTAGACAATAGTGGCAATCACTAAAATGTATTGTTAGAATTGAAAATAGGCTCGAGAATTCTTAAATCAGGATTGGAACATAACTTCCAACCCCAATGTTTAGGAAGCTCTTGCTGTTTTCTAAACTTTCTATAACTTGAAGTCATTGCAATAATTTGCATAGACTTCTGATATCTAATATCTAGGTAGTAGTATTACAGATAAAAAAATTATAAGGTGTTATCATATAAATATCTTGTTCAGCAATCCTTTGCTGATTTCTCTTTCTTAGCCTGTTCAGATCAAGAGACTCTGCCAGACTAGGTTAACCTTAGACTCTTTTGTTAGTTTGGACTCATTAGCCCAAGCATGACTCTTTTGTACTTTTTTTTCTTTTCTTTTTAAAAATTATTATCTCACTGAAAATATATCTTCAGAGGTGCAAAACAACTCCTTCAATATTTGAAGAATTTTCACTCATTGAGTATTAACGAATTTATAACTAAATTCATATTTTTCACTACTCTCAAAAGTACCACATGGTGATATGATCATTTGGCCACTTCTAATAAGTACCTTTGATCACATCATGTGTGTTGGATGTGAAAACTTCAGGTGCTGAAATCCATAATCATATTTAGGATCCATTCGTACTCTAGAACTATTTGCAACTTTCGATACCATCTATCGAAGTTGAGTCCTATAAATAAGTCACTATCAAATAGTGAATAAGCAACATACATCTAGTCATAACTGAAAGAAAAATACAAGATCTCTATATTTATGAATTGATTGAGCC
>NC_026001.2:38454468-38501877 GCF_000442705.2 Elaeis guineensis | reverse complement strand
GTAGATGATCGCAGCACTGCCTGAGGTTCTGATGTAACCACGCAAGCGTCTGGCCTCTATCAGTATCCACTCAGGTAGAATCTGGAACATCTTCTCCTCATAATTCTATGCTCTAAAAATTAGATCAATATCTGATTTGGAAGTACTTCAAAACTCCTTCTGAAGTTGGAGCAGTAGCCTGTCGAAGATGTCCTGCAGCCTTCTATTCTAGGCATCACCACGCCTTGTACCTTTGCCAGATGAACGTCCAACTTCTTGGATGTGAAGAGGGGAGAAAGGAGAGAAGGGAGGATGTAGAGAAGAGGGAAGGGGGTGGCAGCTAATGAATTTTTTGTATAAAACAAGTTCTATCTTGAAACCTTAGGTGCAGCAGGGTTTATATAGATCCTGTATGCTGCACAGTGCCACATCATTCGACCAATCAAAAAATTCTAATAAATTTTGAAAAATTTTTGATTGGTGGAGTGATTTTATCTGATCACATTAGATAAGAATTCTCATGCTCTCTCCTATATTGGTGCCAACATTGGATAAGCACAAATAAGGTGGCGCCAAAGAGTCCAAGTTTATCAGGACTCTTTGGTTCTTATCCATTTGGGGTGCCCACTTAAATCCAATTGAGCTCACATCATAATCTGATTATGGCACCTAATTTGAAGTAGTTTGGACATGTGGACACTCCACAAAAATCCTCCAATGAATCCTCTTCAGTTTAAGACCCATATGTCAATTTTTGACAGATGTCCTAAAATGAAATTGGCAGGTACTAAAAATTAGCAGGTGTTGTCTTAAATTCATCTCATGAATTAAGACAAGCTTTTTCTGAGCTGGACAAGCTTTAATTAGATTGAGAAAAACCTTTCCAAGATTTTCTGGATGAGTCAGATCATATTTGGTTCAGTAGAGACAGAAAAAGTTACACGAGGAGAAAGTTAGGCTCAATCGAGTGCTAGCACGATTTCCTTGAACCTAATTGGATTTTATCCAAATCAATTGGGGTAGCCCAATTGATGACATCCAGGCCCTAACCCTTATTTGTGTGACCCAGTTAGGTTCAATTCTATATGGTAATGAGACATGTCATGATCTCATCATCGACATCATCGAAACTCCTTTCGATGGACTAGAACTCTTCTGATTCAAACAATTAGAATGATCGATCATCAAAATTATTCTAATTGCTTTCAAAATTTATCAGTGACACCTAGCAGTATATGATGGCAACCCATCAAAACTGAAGATGAACCTCTTGGTGTAGCTACCTGTATGATTGAGTTCCTCTATCATGAGTCCCGACTGAATTATGGTTAAGGTGAACTCGTCAAACCCAACATCAGTCATATGAATCAATCGATCGATTCGAGTCCAATGTAAAACCCAATGGAAAACTTTTTTCCATTATTTCACTCTGCCATGGCCATGGGCTTAAGGACTTGATCTTTCGATCATCATAGGACTACTCCTCTCATCTTTGAGGTTGATAAATCCCATCTTGGTATGATCTGATTCCTACAATGGATATACTACAGCCAACATACACCTCAAGATTTTGAATAGCTAGAAGACCGAGTTATGGTGTAGTCAAACTATAACACACTTAAGGTGAACCGTCGATGTACCTCAGGTTAAAGAACTAGACACACAAATGCAGCATCGAGCTAGTCATCGACGAGAAGGTAGACTTTCTTATGACTGCTCGAGGTGGTCACGCTCAGTACTCTCGTTCTCAATGAATATCTGTACTCTCACTCCGGTGTCTCCACACCGTAGACTCAAGACTCATCTATCCTAAGGAAGCGATCGTACACTAACCTTCCGGATCGATCACCATCCTCGTGATGATCCTATGGTCAGGAGCAGTTTATGAGTTAGTTATGTAAATTCATGTCTTAAATTTTCAACTCTTGAAAATATGAATTAATATTTTTACTAACTCAAAGGATGTATCACAGACACAATGTATATAATGTGATAGAAGAATAATCTTTTTATTCATTTATAGTCAAAATTATAAATTTGCCCTTAGATTTGTATAGGAATGTGTCAGCAGATCTGGCATCTAGGGCACACATATGCTAGCATATTGTATTAACCCAAATTCCCAAATTGGTTTAGATAAAAGTGTTTGAGCTAACCTAGACCAGTTGCCTTTGACCTAATGGGATTGGGTCAATTTAAAATGGATCCTTATCCAACTTGAACTAGTTTCAAGTGGAGAAGGACTCTTCTACATTCACTAGAAGCCATAGAAAAAAATAAAAGCCACCCACCCTTTATGGCATGTGAAGTGGAGAGTCCTTCTTAATGAAGGCTCTTAACTAATATGCGTTGCCTTAAATTTTTGATCAAAAATTTTATGTTTTGATTCCAAAATTTATTAATTTTTTTATGACACATAGAAGACTAAGAGTCCTTTACTTTAAGTATTTGGATCACCAAAAATTCATTCGGTGAATTTATTTGTCTTGTGGGAAGCTGGATCACCAAAGGTTGGCGACCCTTCATCCCATGTGACGTCCCTTGGTCCCCTATTTATAGGGGATGCCCTATATGGCTTCTTACTGTGATTTTTAGTTAAAACCAGAGAGGACAGATGTGGTAAATATAATAAAAATTTTGGAAAAATTTTGAGAAAAAAAAGAGAGAAGTTTGAGTGGCAAAAGTTGCTATAAGAGTGGTGAGATTTTCAGCAAGTGTTACTTAAGTGCCCTAGGATTTGGTTTTTTCATGTGTTGGAGTCAAAAATTAAATCTTAGATTGTATGACATCTAATGAGTATCTTCTTAGTATCGTTCTAATGGCAAGATCGAAAGCAACTGAGCTTTGGTGCAATCGTGATGCAAGTCAAAGCCGCAGAGTTCTTAAGAAGACAAGGCTGTGGCAGTGCACCAGTTGGGAAGGACCTTGGCTAACTTTCATGTGGATCACCATTGAAGGACTTCTACTTTAGAGTCTTGTGAAGAATACCAACATATCACTTTTTAATTTTGGTAAAAGTATAAAATTCTATCTCTATGCATGCTTGTTTTTGCTTTGATTGATATTGGCAAGATGATTCTACGGTTTGGATTCTGGCTCGGTAGTTTTATGTCATAGAACTACTGATTTGTATGATTTTAAAATTTTTAAAAATTATTTTTTACTGCATGTTTAGAATCCAACAGTGGTATCAGAGTCACCTTTATCTGATTCGATCAAACAAGTATAATTGTAGTGCATAGAATCGTTCTTGTGCATATCCTATCAAAATTTTTTGTATTAATTTATAGCATCAATCCTTTAAACTCAAAAAATTATTTTTGACTTTATATATACCTTGATGTTAAATTTTAATTATTAAATTATTAATTTATGATAATTTTGAAATTTATATTATCATGATTGTATGATGCTCAAATTGATGCATTGTTAAGGGTGTAAAGCATGCCTAATGTGATTAGGGTTTGCTATATTTTTTTGATATTCTTGACATATGTTTTAATTTCTATTATACCCTTATATGATTTTGGCATGTCATATGATTGCTATTTAGAATTGTTGAAGCATGTAAATTTATATATTTTGTAGTGTACATTTTATCCATTTATAGTTAGGATGTGCCAGATCAGTTTAAAATTTCTCATTAATTATATTAAGTTGTAATATCAAGATTCACTTTTAAATCAAAAATTAAATTCTTAAGATCAATTGATGTCGAGAAAAGTATGAATGGTGGTTTTCTAATTAGATCCGTATGCTGGCCTGGCCAACTCTGTTGGTGTCTAGAAAAGCTACGGGAAGCCTCCCACCTACTTACCTGGCCAATTTGATCTTGTTAAATTTCGGACTTAGATTGATTCAGTGATGTAGACATTACAAAGGCCTTCCTTCAAACTTAGTTGATAAAGTATGTCAAGATTTTAGTGAGCTTGTTGTGCTATCCACAAGGCTTACTATAGAAATTGACATGATGTTGATCAAGTGCATATTGATGCTTATGGCATATTTGAATAGTGTTGCTTTGTTGTACTATCCACAAGGATAGCATTATTTAAGTATGACCATATGGGATTGAAGGGTCAACTTAACTAAAACACTATAGTTTGTTGTGCTATCCACAAAACTATATGTGATCTAAAGGTCAGAATGTAAAATGTTGAGAATTGTAGAGGTACAATTGGTAAAGAGTTACCTACTCTTGAACTCATGAATGCTTGTTGTGCTATCCATGAGGTGTTTGTGAGGAATAAGGATCTCAACCCCACTAAAAGGTATTAGAATGTTTCTCGATTTTTATATTTGAGGGGTATGAAGTTTGATAAAATAGTGGGAGACACAATTAGATAAAAGTCTTAGTCTAGTTGTGCATGTCATCATGAGTTGTCTGCTTATATTATGTTCTTGTTAGATTAACTACACACATGGCATCCTCACTTTCACTTAGAGGTATTCTAGATGCAAACAAATTGACTAGACCTAAC
Organism: Elaeis guineensis; assembly: GCF_000442705.2. Classification (NCBI taxonomy): domain Eukaryota; kingdom Viridiplantae; phylum Streptophyta; class Magnoliopsida; order Arecales; family Arecaceae; genus Elaeis; species Elaeis guineensis. The sequence goes on along the minus strand of NC_026001.2, from coordinate 38,497,417 downwards.
TATGTTAATTGGTTAAGAACTTGAGAATTATTTCACTCAGGAGAAAATCTCCTACATTCTGGATACACCTGCTCCAGATTCACTTGGGAAGATGCTTTCGAAGAGGAAAGGGCCACATATAAGATGTGAAAAGATGACAGTGTGACTATCAAATGCATCATACTTACTTCTATGAGTAATGAGCTTCAGAGGCAGCATAAGGATATGATGTTCCCTCTATTCTCCTTAATCTTAAGGAGCTATATGGGGAACAAATCGAATTGTTCAGTATGAGATATCGAAGCAGTTGTTCCATGCCCGTATGACTGAAGGCACCTCCATGAAAACTCATATCCTAAAGATAATTGATTTTATCACTCATCTGGGACAGTTGGGTTTTACCATGAATGGTGAACTAAGCCAGATTTGATCCTGCAGTTTCTCTCTGATTTTTTTCTCAGTTTGTCATTAATTATCATATGAACAAACTGAACATTAGCTTGCTAGAACTGCTGAACATGTTAAAAATAGTAGAGAGCCATTTCAAAGATGAAAAAACTCAGGTCCTTCATGTTGATAAGATCAGCAAGAAGAAGGTAAAGAAAGTTCTAAGAAAAAGATGAACTCTAAGGCTAGCATCTCCAAGAAGAAGGCATAGAAGGTCTCCGCCAAAGGTACTTGCTATCAATATGGTAAGAGAGCCACTGGAAGAAAAATTGCAAGCAGTACCTTGCAACCGTGAAACTGGCAAATATTGCTAAAGATTTGTATATGATACAAATCAATTTATATTAAGTATTTCAATGTCAGATTCTTGGGTATTGGATACTGCCTGTGGCTCACACCTTTGCAAATCATTGCAGAGTCTATAGGAAATAAAGAATCTAATAAAGGTAACTTTGAGTTGTTTAGTGCTAGTGGAGAGTCCATTCAGGCTGAAGCTATAGGAACCAGAGTTTTGAAGTTGCCTTCAGGCAAAGTTTTGAAATGAAGATCTGTTATTATATTCTTATATTGTTAGAAATATTATTTCTATACCATTATTATTGGAATAAGATTTTAAAATAATTGCAAAGAACAATGGTTGTTCTATTTATTTTTCTAACAAATATTATGGAAGTGCTTTTATTGATAATAGTCTTATGTTTCTTTCACTTAATGATAATATGCTTCATATTGAAAATATGAAGAAAAGAAAGAGAGAGGATGTAAATGTCACATACCTCGGACACTGTCGACTTGACCATATAAATGAGTCAAAGATTAACAAGTGATACAAAGATAATTTCTTTGATTTTTATGATTATGAATCATATGAAACTTGTGAATCATGTCTTATAAAAAAAATGACCAAGACTCTATTTACTGGACATGGAGAAAGGGCGAGTGACTTATTGGACCTTGTACATACTGATGTATGTGGTCCGATGTCGACTCAGACCAGAGGTGGATACTCTTACTTCATCATATTTACTGATGATAGGTCAAGATTTGGATATGTGTATTTAATGAAATATAAATTCGAAGCCTTTGACAAATTTAAAGAGTATCAAAGAATGGTCGAGAAACAAACTGGTAAAAATATTAAAACTCTTCGATCGGATCGAAGAGGAGAATACTTATCCAGTGAGTTTCTCGAATATTTGAAATAAAATAGAATACTCTCTCAATGGATACCTCTTATACTCCATAATTAAATAAAGTTACAAAAAGAAAGAATCACACCTTATTAGATATGGTGCAGTCCATGATGTGTATCACGGATCTTTCGATATCCTTTTGAGGATATACCCTCGAGACTGCTAAAGGAAAGCATGGTAGGTGATATGCATATATTTTTAAAATTTTATAATGAAACATACATAGATTAAATAATTTAATCTATAATGCATGCATAGATCAAATCTAAATCACCATACAAGATCTATGATATAAACTAATATGCATGTATACACATCTGAAATCTAAAATTCAGTAAGTATAGAACATATCTAATTTATATTTAGATCATATCTAAATATTAATTAAATTTAAAACTTTATACCTGAGCATGGGTAATAGATCACCGCATCTGAAATCTATGATAGATGGTCCTTCATGATGCTTGACAGCTGCACATGCATCCGACCTCTACAGATATCCATATGAAGCCCTTGTGCTGATCAATCTCTCCAGGAGTGCTAGCTCACAAAGACACCATCCTTTGACTGATCTAAGAGGAATATGATAAAGATGAAGAATAAGAAGATCTTCTCATTTTTTTTCTGGATTTATGCATCTGATCTCTACAACAAAGATCTAGAGAAGAAATCTTTCTTCTCAATTTTTTCATGCATAAGAGAGAACCTTTCTCTCTTCCTTTCATGCCTTTGAGAAAAATTTTTATTCTCTAATTTTTTATGATAAAAATTAGATCTAATCTAATTTTTCATACTGAAAATCATAAGAGATCTTGAGCCCTAGAAGAATCCAAAAGAGGGATCTAAGAGAAGAACCATTCTTCTCTCATCTTCTTCCTTGATCTAGAACTCTAGGAAGCCCCTTACGCCCAACCAAATTTTTTTGATATTTTTTTTCTAAATTTTTATATTAAAAATTAGTCTAATCTAATTTTTATCTTAAAAAAATAAAAAAAATATGATTAAAGAACTCCTTCTTCAAGGCTGCACACAAGAAAGAAGATCCATCTTTTTCCTTGATCTAGAACTCCAAGAAGCTTCAAATGCCCAACCAAATTTTTTTAATATTTTTTTTCTAAATTTTTATATTAAAAATTAGATTTAATTTAATTTTTATCTTAAAAAAATAAAAAAAATTGGAAGAAGAACTTCTTCTTCTTCAAGGCTGCGCACAAGAAAGAAGATCCTTTTTCTTCCTTCTCTTTCTCTCGTTGGAAAAGACTTTTTTTCTCTAATTTTTTGTTGTAAAACCAATAGAGAAGCCTCTCTTTGATGCCCAAAAATCAGCAACAAAAGATTTAAAAAATCTTTCAAGAAGGGAGGAGAAGAGGAGAGACAAGATGCATGAGATATGGGGCGTCCAACTCTTGGATGCCCCCTTCTTCTTTTTTGGCGACAACAAGGGGAGGGACGCCTCCTCCTTTTTCATGCACGAAAGAGAGAAAAGAGGGTGCACATCTTAGTGGGGTTTCTTTTTCACATTAAAAGGGAGTGGGGCATGGAGATTAAATAGCACATAGGGTTTGAGTTTAATCATATTCCAAATAGGATTCAAGATCTTGGTCAAATTCTAACTATTTCTTAGATTCAATCCTAAATAACTTAGAAATTAGTTATAACAAACTAACTAATTGAGTTCTACCTCAATTATGAAACATATTAGGCCCCAATCGATTTTAGAATTAGTTAAATTAAAATCCCATTGATCCAAGGATTAATTCTTGATGGATATTAGGGAAGCTATTTGATAATAGGGTTGGATCCAATCAAGTCTATTATCTAATAGGGTTTGATCCAATCAAAATTTATATAAAATAATTGAATCATATTCATGTATCCCTGAGATCAATTGGAACAAGCCTTATTATTCAATAGGGATGAATCCAATCAATCCAAAACTAATCTAATTGAATCTAATTTAATTAGATCTAATCCAATCCTTATTACTCAATCAAATTGAGTCAATTAATAATCATATTATTAATTAATTATTTTTTTAATTTATCAATTATTAGTAAATAATTTATTATAATTTTTGTATAAGATTAATCATCAATTAAATTGATAATTAAATTCTTCAATGATTTATAATCATCGATCAGCCATTTGATCAGACAGGTACTTCTATGTGTGTGACTCCATAGGTTCGAACCTAAGTCGGTAGCATAAAATTTTTTTTGTACTAATCGATGTAACCATCTAGCAATGGGATCTGATATCCAGATAGGCCGAATGTATGCCTAGCAATATTCTAGAACCCATGTGGATATAGTTACCCTATAATTCATCCCTTTGACACTTGATGCTCAAGGATGACTAAGGGTAAACTATCAAGCCAGGATGAGTGGTCCATATTGTGTCTCAACTTCAAAATTTCTGTGACTTCTCACTAAAACTACTTTGGCTAAAATTTTATTGAATTGAAATACAATGATGCATCATCTTCAATTTTACTTGGAGCAGTCAATCTCATCTTAACTCACACTCAGACTTTACACGTACTTGATATGGAGAATTATGTCCTAAAGCCAATCATTTGACGATTGTGCTAATTATAAATGTATATAAATTGATAAATAATAAAAGTTATTTGATATTTTTCATCATAAAGATACATCTTCTAACGAACTCCTATGTTGTGATGAAGTCCTTAGGACTACTTTGATCGATAAAGGAGGATTTATCACATAGTTTTTAAATTAGTTCGTGATCAAACGATACGCTATTACTAGGATGATCGCGATATCAAATATAGGTCATTGTGTGCCATATACATTAGTTGTCCTCGTAACTAAATAGTATGGAGATACTGATATGACATGTAGATGAGATGTAAGAGTACATCATCACTGAATGTGACCAACTGCAGAGTACTCTACTATCAAAGATAGCTCACGAAGGGTATGGATATAAGTGTTCCTTCGATCTGAGATTACCACGGTGACATACAAGCAACTCACTGTACTTTGATGTCAGACTAACTGAGTTTTTAATTTAGTGATAGAAGATTTTTGGGTATAGTCAAGATGGGATTGACCTCTCCGAATTAGCAGGAGATATGCATGAGTGTATTTCAATTTAGCAAAATCTAGGCTCGAGTAATCCATGTGATGATTTAAAAAAGATTAAAATATAATATGGATGACTTATCTAAGATTGACAATTAAATCTTAGGTCATCTTCGAGCATTAGGGTCAAAGGGATGAAATATACGATAACCATACGCCAATAGATTCTTGAATGATGCTTCGCCATCATTCGACCTATCCGGATGTCGGGTTAACATTGCTAGATGGTTACATCGATTGGTTCAAGAAGGTGTTCCTATGCTATCGGATTAGGTTCAAACCTATAAGGTCACACTCAAAAGATGTTTCTGACTGATCATGTAGCTGATCAATGATTTAGAATCATTCAAGAGCTTAATCGTCAATTCGATTGATGGTTAACCTTATATAAAAGTTATAATAAATTAATTTATCAAGTGTTAGTAAATTAATAAAAAATAATTAATAATTAAATTACTAATTAGCTTAATTTGATTGAGCAAAGAAGATCAAATAAAATCTAATTGAATTAGATTCAATTAGGTTTGATCCGATTAGGTTATGAGATGATCTAATCGTTAAGAGAGAATTACCCCTAATTTGATCAGGACTTTGGTTCAATCAATTCTTAATTTGATTAAGATTTAATTAAAAATTTATAAAGCAAATTAGATTAAATTTTATATATTTTATTTAGACTAAACCAGATGTGATTTGGTTTGAATTCAAATAAGGAAACTTAGAGTCCTTATTAGAATAGGACTTCTCCCTGCACCAACCCAGTTTGCATGTCATATATCTCTATGCACAAAATTATTTTGTGTGAGATTTTTTCACACCAAAGAGTATTTTCCCTTATCTATCTCACATCCAAATTTAATTTAGTTTTAATAAAAGAAAGATCCTAAAATTAGATTTTAAAATATTCTCTATCAGGAGAATCTATTCTCATCTAGATAAACCTCTCCACGCCAATAAATTTCTTTCTCCTTATATGTGTTACATTTTAAGGAGAGTTTTTGTGGAAGATTAGCTGGGGAATTTATTTACTATGTAAAAATATGAGAAGAAGCATCCTGTATTTTTTTGGCATATTTTGGATGTGGAATTGTGAAGGGGGTAGAATCCTGGAAGAGTCCAGGATCATTAGGACTCTTCACCCCACCTCCTTACGTGCCTATAAAAGGGGCTTTTTGTGGTTTCTTTTATGTGTGCAAGATATCAGAAGAGATCTCTTCATATGGTAGAAGTTTGGGTATAGTTCATGATGTGAAAAATAGAGAGGAGGATCTTCTCTCTTGGGGTGTGTGCAAAAATTGAATTCAGATTTTTGATTCTAAAGATTTGGGAGGAAATAAATTAGAAAAAAATATTTTTTTCTTCATCTTTTTTCTACCTCTTCATCTCCTCTAGAAGTCCATCTTCAATCTTTGAAAAGGTTTTAGAGATTTGAAGAAAGGATCCAGATCAGCCAAGAAGAAGGTCTTCGTATGAGCTATCACTCCCGAGAAGATCGATCAGATCGGAGCTTCGAGTGGATTTTCTTTAGAGGCCGGACGTATGTGCGGCTATGAGCAACCAGTAAGGATTCTCTCATTATATCTCTCAGTAGTAGAGATCATCGACCCATGATCAAGTATGGGGTTCTGAACTCAGATTAGAAGTAGATGCAATCTACTGCTCATATGCATGCATGCTGATTTTGTCTTCAAATTATTCAGATTTTATATGTAACATAACATATTATAGATCCTAGAATAGATTAATTTAATGATTAGATCATATATATGTTAGATTAATTTGATTAATCTAGTTATCTTTCACTGTAATTTTTTCAAAAAAATTTCGAAATACATGCATGAAATCGCCTACGCATCCCAACAGTGGTATTAAAGCCTAGGTTCGTTATGATATAATTTATGTGTATATTAAATCTAAATTTTAATTTTATTTAAATTTGATATATGATATTTTAATCTAAATTTAGTTAATGACTGATTACATAAACTGACATAAGGTTGTCTTGCTGTAGGGTTTACTCCTTATAGTGAAAAGATTGTCCTAGTTTGTGCTGATCCTTGATAAAATCTGATTTTATATCATGCATATGATATTTATGATCTAATTTAAATATGATCTAAGATTATAATCAGATCTGATATAATTTAGATTAGATCTAAATTTATGCATATATGATATGTGATTAGATTAGATAATCCGATTTGCAAGTACTTGGATTGGGTTGATCACTAGACCGTTCGGTCATAGGAGCAAAAAGGGTTTAAAAGCCCTCTCTTCCCATTCGATGGGATGCTCTTATGATGTGTAGGGGTGTCATGTGATTAGATCCCATAAAGAAGAACGTGAAAGAAAAAACTTATTTTTCTGCAAAACCCTAGATCTTGAAACCCTAGGTTTGTTGTATGTGATACAAAGTTGTATGAAATATAAGACATATAATTTATGTGATTAAAATTATTTTAATCATGAAAAAATAAAATTTTAAATCATAAAAAGTTTTAGATATGATCTAAAAGTGTTATGATTGATTTTATTTTAGTATTATACAAAAATTTTCAGATCTGAAACTCTTTGAATCGTGCTTACAAAATTACTAAGCCGATCCAGTTTTGAACTAAGTTGACCCAGTCTCTTTGTGTAGCCGGCTCAATATTGATTGAGTCGACCCAGTTTTAGAATAAAAAATCTTTACATAATATTTATTATAAATTATTTACAAAATGAAAGGATGAAATTATTTTAAACCATAACTAATGACATTGCATAAAATATTGGACATGGGTTAGCTCAAATCAGGTCCTCTTAATTAGGTTAAACCTAAGGTTAGAATCAAAGAGTTAATGGACTAACTAGAGAAATTGATTAAATCAAACCAAATATTGAATTAGATTAAATCAAGATTTCTCTAAAACCAATACAATAGTTGTAGATGGTCAAGTCCATATCTTTAATTAAACCAAATGGACCTTGATTATGGCTAAGTGGTTGAACCCAAATCATTAGGTTGGTCAAATCAAAACTAATTAACTAATTGGTATCTAAGATAAGTTCGGCATTCCGACCGATGGTTTTTAATTGGGAGCGGCTTATCCAGCCATTTCGATGGTGTCTAAGGCAAGCTTAGCAGATCCTCCCACTGAACTTACTTATCTGGCCAATTTGGTAAATTATATCTTGATTAGACTGCTAAGTAATTCAAATTGACCCATGCTATTATGGTTGATCAGTGTGACTGATCTAGGTGCCAGTTCAACCAGTATGATTTTAATCCAATTCAATGACTTAGTGAAGTCAGTGGGAGGATTGTGGTTTACTGATTGATCTTTTCTCATCTCTTCTTAAAACTAATTATTAAATTTTTTAAATTATTAGGTCTATAAAATGAGCTAGTTATGGGGATAACTAGATCACAGCCTCCCATTAAGGTGAATGATAATAGATCCATTATTTCTGATTGACATTGCAGGTGCCATCCGTTTGGTGTTCTTTTTGAATGATGAAATTATCATTCATTATATAATGACTCTGTTGTATTATCCGATGATGGTTGGATTAACTGAGCCATCCTCAGATCTGATCATTCATTAGTTAGAAATACTGAGTAGGTTCATGTTAATGGTTTGACCTAACTGAAACTTTCAGTGGAGGCCATCGCAACTGAAATGAAATCTGGAGTAAAATTAATTACTAAAAATTATTTAGAGAAATAATTGATTGAAAACCTACCCATAGATGCATATGGGTTGATCGAGCCATCTTCGAGCTTGTATGCAGTCTGTGTGGATTCTAGTACCCGCTAAAGAATTAAGATAATTTCTCGAATTGGAGATAGAGGCTATCAATTCGTATAAAATAGTGAGAAAACTTTTAGACCAAAGTCTAAATTTTAGGCTCAATCAATTCATAAATATAGAGATCTTGTATTTTTCTTTCAGTTATGATTAGATGTCTGTTGCTTTATTCACTGTTTGATAGTGACTTATTTATAGGACTCAACTTCGATAGATGGAATCGAAAGTTGCAAATAGTTCTAGAGTACGAATGGATCCTAAATATGATTATGGATTTAGCACCTGAAGTTTTCACATCCAACACACATGATGTGATCAAAGGTACTTATTAGAAGTGGCCAAATGATCATATCACCATGTGGTACTTTTGAGAGTAGTGAAAAATATGAATTTAGTTATAAATTCGTTAATACTTAATGAGTGAAAATTCTTCAAATGTTGAAGGAGTTGTTTTGCACCTCTGAAGATATATTTTCAGTGAGATAATAATTTTTAAAAAAGAAAAGAAAAAAAAGATACAAAAGAGTCATGCTTGGGCTAATGAGTCCAAACTAACAAAAGAGTCTAAGGTTAACCTAGTCTGGCAGAGTCTCTTGATCTGAACATGCTAAGAAAGAGAAATCAGCAAAGGATTGCTGAACAAGATATTTATATGATAACACTTGTATTTTTTTATCTGTAATACTACTACCTAGATATTAGATATCAGAAGTCTATGCAAATTATTGCAATGACTTCAGTTAGTAGAAAGTTTAGAAACACAAGAGCTTCCTAAACATTGGGGTTGGAAGTTATGTTCCAATCCTGATTTTAAGAATTTTCGAGCCTATTTTCAATTCTAACAATACATTTTAGTGATTGCCACTATTGTCTAATGATTTTTATAATTTTATTATGAATAATATCAAAATCATGTAGATACTGAGAAATGATATTTATAAATAGTCACAGCCTGTTAGTGTATTGTACACAATCAAACAAACTCCCTAAAGTAGATAATGTCATGAAAGCCTACCTTTGGTAATTTAGGCTCCGTCATATAAATAAAATAGGATCAACAGGAGATAATTTTTGAGGTCAATGATTGTGAATCATTATCAACCTGTCAATCCTATATCCTTAGTAAGATGGCCAAGTCATCTTTTACTGAAAAAGATGACGAGCCAATGATATTCTGAATATGATATATACTGATGTATTGGATCTACAAACATGTTTGTCATAAATTTAGATTATTTGAAATGTTCAAATAATTTATAATAAGGTAGATAAATAAACTTGAAGAGCATTAAAATTCATCGATCAGATCGAAGAAGAGAATGCATTTCAAGTAAGTTTTGACATATTTAGAAGAGAATAGGATTCTCTCCTATTGGAATCAATTTTGTTGGATGTTGTTCGATTCATGATGGGGTTTAAAAGTCTGTCAGTCTCCTTTTAAGGTTATGCTCTTAAGACTGCTTGTTATATTCTAAACTAGATTCTGAATTAATCAGTAGCAATAATTCTATATGAGATATGGACTAGGTGTAGGCCGATATTTTCTTACCTTAAGGTTTGAAAGTATTTAGTTTATGACGAGCATTTCAGATCGATTAGCTTGGATCCTGATCCTATATATATTATTTTGTAGGGTAACCCCAAAGAATCTAGGGGATATAACTTCTACCTTGCTAAAGAATAAAAGTTGTTCGGTATTCTTTTTAGAAAGGGAGTACCTTGGTAAAGGTATTGATGCCTTTAATGTGGAACTTATGAAGTTCGACGAGTAGAAGAACCGACACAATCTAGTGAAACCATAGAACTGGATTTGATTAGATCAAACCCAAATCCATTATAAAGGCACCATTAAAGAGATCCGGTAGAGTACCACGTCTGTCAGATAGATACTTCAATATCTAGATTTGAAACATGAACTTGTGGAACTCGATGAGAACAATAAGGATCTGATCACCTACATGGATGCCATATAAAGTTCGACTCTGAATAATGACTTGAAGCCATAGATCCATAATTGAGTCTATGAAGATCAACAGTGTATGGACACTCGTTGATCCACTCGAAGGGATAATGCCCATAGAGTGTAAGTGGATCTCCAATAGATCATAGTAGTGCAGACGAGAAGATGGAGGTCTAAAAAGCTCGTCTGGTTGTCTAAGGATATTGTCAACATTATGGTATTGACCATAACAAGATATTTTCTCTTGTGGCAATGCTAAATATTTTGGAGTTGAAACGTACATTTTGATAAGTGATCAAAATGCATGGCTTCATTGAGAATGAAGAAGAATCTGCAAATATAAATAGGTTAATAGTTCTATGAGCGTATTTCTTATCCTGTATATGAATGAAACTCTCTTAATCGGGAATGACATTCCTTACATTATAAGGAATAAAGATTTTTCTATTATCATAATTCTTCATAAAAGACTTGGAAAAAGCATCGCTCATCCTAGGGATGAAGATCTATAGAGATAAATCTAAGAGTCTGCTTGAGTTTTTAAGTCCAACATACATAGGATGTTTATAAGTATAATTTATTCTATCATGTACACCATGTATAGAACTGAATATGGTATACTTACTAAGGTAGTGAGTGGATACCTGCAAGATTGGATGAGAATTACTGGAACGTCATTCTTAAGTATTTGAGAAATACTAAGGACCATGACTCAGTTATGGAGAATCGACTTAAAACTTATGGAGTATGACTTTAGTTTTTAGTTGGACATAATAATAGTAAGAATGTGTCGAAATACATTCTTATCCTAAATAATGGAGCAATCTGCTAGAAAGTTTCAAGAAAAAAAATATAGCCAAATTCAAATTGCGAGGCAAGATGCATTGTAATATTTGATGCTTGCAAGGAAACTATGTGATTGTACAGATTCACTGACAAGCTTGGAGTGGTACCCTCCGATGATGGTCCTACTGTATTGTACAGCATCGAGCCATAGCTTATACTAAGGAGCTGAAGTCCCATTAGCTTATCAGGCATTTTGCATCGCTACCACCTTATTCAGAAAAATCTATTAAGGTGACGTCAATCTTTAGAAGATCGACAGAAAGGAGAATCTGACCAACCCATTTTACTAAAGCCTCAGTATCTAAGAGTTCTGAGATGATAAATCAAGATGGGTATGTGATACTATACTGATTGGCTTTAGTCCAAGTGAGAGTTGTTGGAAATTATGCCATAAAGCCGATCATTTGATGATTGTGCTAATTATAAATGTATATGAACTAATAAATAATAAAATTATTTGATATTTTTTATCACAAGGATACATCTTTTAACGAACTCTTATATTGTGATAAAATCCTTAGATTACTTTGATCGATAAAAGAGGATTTATCGCATAGTCCTTAAATTGATTCCCGATCAAACGATACACTATTACTAAGACAATAGCGATATCAAGTGTAAGTCATTGTATGCCATATACGTTGGTTGTCCTTGTAACCAAATAGTATGGAGATACTGGTATGGTATGTAGGTGAGATGTAAGAGTACATCATCACTGAATGTGATCAACTGTGGAGCTCTCTGCTGTCAAGGATAGCTTGGAAGGTATGGGTATAAGTATCCCTCCGATCTGAGATCACCATGGTGATTTGCAAGCAACTCATTATACTTTGGTGTCAGACTAACTAAGTTTTTAATTCAGTAATGGAAGGTTTCTGGGTATAGTCAAATACTTGTCAAGTTAATGCGTGAGTCAAGATGAGATTGATCCCTCCGAATTAGTAAGAGATATGCATCGATATATTTCAATTTAGCAAAACCTAGACCCGCGTAATCCATGTGTTGGATTTAAAAAAGATTAAAATATAATATGGATGATTTATCTAGGATTGACAGTTAAATCCTAGGTCATCCTCGAGTATTAGGATCAAAGAGATGAATTATACGGTAACCATACGTCAATAGGTTCTTGAATGTTGCTTCACCATTATTCGACCTATCCGGACGTCGGCTCATCATTGCTAGATAGTTACATTGATTGATTTAAAAGGTATTTTTGTGCTACTGGCTTAGGTTCAAACCTATGGGGTCACACTCAAAAGAAGTTTCTGACTGATCATGTGGCTGATCAACGATTGAGAATCGTTCAAGGACTTAATCGTTAATTCGATTGATGGTTAACCTTATGCAAAAATTATAATAAATTAATTCATCAAGTGTTAGTAAATTAATGAAAGATTAATTAGTAATTAGATTACTGATTAGCTCAATTTGATTGAGCAATGTAGATTAAATAAAATCTAATTGAATTAGATTCAATTAGGTTTGACTCGATTAGGTTATGAGATGATCTAATTGCTAAGGGAGAATTATCTCTGATTTGATCAGAATTTTGGTTCAATCAATTTTTAATTTGATTAAAATTTGATTAAAATTTATAAACCTAATTAGATTGGATTTCATATATTTTATTTGGGCTAAACCAGATGTGATTTGGTTTGGATTCAAATAAAGAAACTTAGAGTCCTTATTCGAATAGGACTTCTCCCTATGCCAACCCAGTTTGCATGTTATATATATCCATGCACAAAATTATTTTGTATGAGATTTTTTTACACCAAAGAGTTCTTTTCTTTATCCATCTTGCATCTAAATTTAATTTAGTTTTGATAAAAGAAGGTTCTAAAATTAGATTTCAAAATATTTCTTATCAAGAGAATCTGTTCTCATCTAGATCAACCTCTCCACGCCAATAAATTTGTTTCTCCTTATATGCATAATATTTTGAGGAGATCTTTTATGGAAGATTAGTTAGAGAATTGATTTACTATATAAAAATATGGAAAAGAGTGTCCCATATTTTTTTGATATATTTTTGGATATGGAATTGTGAAGAGAGGCAGAATTCACCCCACCTCCTTACATGCCTATAAAAGGGGCTTTTGTGGTTTCTTTTATGTGTGCAAGATACCAGAAGAGAGCTCTTCATATGGTAGAATTTTGGGCATAGTTCATGATGTGAAAAATAGAGAGGAGAGTCCTCTCTCTTGGGGTGTGCGTAAAAACTTGAATTTCAAATTTTTGGTTCTAAGGGTTTGGGAGGAGAAAATATATTAAAAAAATTTTTTTCTTCTCCATCTTTCTTTCACCTCTTCATCTCCTCCAGAAGTCTGTCTTCAATCTCTAGAAAGATTCCAAATATTTGAAGAAAAGATCCAGATCAGCCAAGAAGAAGATCTTCGCATGAGCTAGCACTCTCGAGAAGATCGATCAGATCGAAGCTTCGAGAGGATTTTTCGTAGAGGCCAAATGCGTGTGTGGCTGTAAGCAACCAGCAAAGATCCTCTCCATCATATCTCTCAACAACAGAGATCATCGACCCATGATCAGGTATGGAGTTTTGAATCAGATTAGAAGTAGATGTGATCTACTGCTCGTATGCATGCATGCTGATTTTATCTTCAGATTATTTCAGATTTTATATGTAACATAACATGTCATAGAACCTAGAGTAGGTTGATTTGATGATTAGATCATATATATGTTAGATTAATTTGATTAATCTAGTTGTCTTTCGCTATAATTTTTTCAAAAAAGTTTCAAAATATATGCATGAAATCGCCTACGTATTCCAATACTTGATTGTACCTAGAAATCTTTCATTATCAAATTAGAAATTTGGATAGTCTGACACCAAAGCATAGTGAGTTGCTTGCAAGTCACCGAGGCAGCCTCAGATCTGAGAGACACATATATCTATATTCTATCAGAGCAATCCTTAACAGTAGAGTGCTCCGAAAGTAGTCACGCTCAGTGAAATATACTCCTACATATCACCTATATGCTATACTCGTATCACCACACGTCTTGATTAAGAGGACAACCAACTAATATGATACACAATGATTACACTTGATACAATTATTGTCCTTGTAACAATTGTATCATTTGATCGCGAGCAGGATTTAAGAACCACATGATAAATCCTCCTTTATCATTTTGACAGTAGTTCTTAAGGACTTCATCATAACATATGAGTTCTATTTAGAAAGATATATTCCTTATGATGAATCTTGCCAGATAATATTTATCATTTTATAATTCATATACTTATATGGAGCACAATTATCTACAATCTAGATAATTGACTTTAGGACATATTTTCCAACAACTCCCACTTGGACTAAAGCCAATCAAATCGGTATCAAATACCCATCTTTCATTTTAAATCATCGAACTTTTTAGATCTGATTGCTCTAGCCAATGGGTCAGTCAAGTTCTCCTTTCAATCAATCTTTCTAAGATCGACTTTATTTCGATCCTATTGAATAAGGTGATTGCAATGCAAAAAGTGTTTGGTTCTTAGATGAAATATCAATTCTTTTGCTTGAGCTATAGATCCAGTAGTGCTGTCAATATAGAAGTACTGGACTATCAATAGAGGGTGTCTCTCCAAGCTCGCTAATGAACTTCCATAACCAAACAACTACTTTATCAGCATCAAATATTGCAAAGAACTCTGTATCGCACATAAAACTGGCTACTGAATATTGCATGAAATCTTTCCAGCATGTCACTCCTCTTTTTAAGATAAAAACATAGTCTGAGACAACTTTATCATTTCAATCCGACTAAAAATTGGAATCAATATTCTACAGGTTTTAAGTTAGATTCTCCATAAATGAGCCATTGGTCCTTAGTATTTTATAAATACTTAAGGATGGTTCTCATAACCTTACAAACTTTTATGAAGAATAGAGATGACAACTAAGCTTTTACTCCCTGTATTGTAGGGATGTCATCCCGATTAAGAGAATTTCATCTCAAATAACACAGAATAGTTTTACAGAACTATCAGCCTATTTGTACATACAGGATTCTATTTCATTCTCAACAAAACTATATGTTCAAAACATATGTTCTAACTTCGAGAAGCTTGATTCAATCTGAATAGACTTGAGGATGCCACAAGAAAAATATCTCATCATAGTCAACACTATAACTTTCATGAAATCCTTTGACAATCGGACAGAATTAATAGGTCTCCATCTTTCCGTCTGTACCTCTAATCCGTCTGAGATCCACTCATACTCTTTGGGTCTTACCCATTCAGGTGAATCAATGAATGTCCATACATCATCAATCTTTATGGACTTCATTTCAGATTTAATGGCTCCAAGCCACTTCTTAAAGTTAGATCTCTGTATAGCATCCGTATAGGAGATCAAATCTCCATCCCAAATCTAGAAATCGAAGTATTAGTTCAGTTGATATGGTACTCTACTGTATCTATTTAAGGATGCCTTTACATCAGGCTCCGAATTTGATCTAATCAACTCTGGTTCTGTTGGTTTGTATTAGAGTTGGTTCCTCTACTTATTAAGCTTCACCAAGTTTGCTCTTAATGGTATCAGTTCCTTCACTAAGAAATTTTTTTTTCAAAAAGAATGTCTTAAGATACATGAATATCTCATGTCCATCAGAAAGATAGAAGAAATATCTTTAAAATAATATTTATCAGATCAAGATCCAAGCTAATCGATTTGTGAATATTTCACATAAATTTGACACCCCAAACCCTAAGGTAGGAGAGCATCAAATTAATCAAGTCCATATCTCATATGGAGATCTGGTAACCAATTTGCTTAAAATGTTCTCAAGCACATATCAAGTAGTCTCTAAAATATAGCCTCAGATAGACCAGCAAACCATAATGGACCAAACCATGTCTAATAAAGTTTGATTTTTCCTTTCAGACATCTTTTTAAACAATGGTATCCCAAGAGAGGTCCATTGAGAGAGAATCTAATTTTCTCCAAAATATGTCCAAACTTACTGTAAAGGTATTCACTTCATGAGTCTAACTGATGAGTTATAATACTCTTTGCAGTTTATTTTCTACCTTATTACAGAATCATTTAAATATTTCAATCGACTCAGATTTATGCTTCATAAGCAAAATGCACCCATGCCAAGATAGATCGTTAGAGATTTTAATGAAGTAGTAAAGCTCTCTTCTGACACTTAAGTTCATGAGTGCAAATACATCAATATGTATCAAACTTAGAACATCATTGGCTCATTCACCCTTTCCAATAAAAGATGAATAAGTCAAATATACCAAAAGTGGACTTCAATGATATTGTCTAATCTAGGGTGCTAGTTAGATGTATACTTTACACTAATAGGCTATGGTACTGAGTTTATGTTATTTTCAATAGTTCACATATTATTACAGTATCATTTACAATAATATCACAATAATCATACTTATTGACACCATCAATAAGATTGGACAATAGTGATAATCACTTAAAATGACATCTTTAGGATTGAAAACAAGTTCGATTTTTCAAATCTTCTACTATCCTGAAGTCTTTTGCAACTATTTACAAATATGACTTGCACTATCGATATCCTATACCCAGATAGTAGTATTATCAATAGAGAAACTTCAAGGAGATCACATAGCATCTTGACTAGTAACGATTTGCTGATTTCTCTTTTAAGCCTGTTTGGATTAGCCCAAGACTTCTTGATTAATTCTCTCAAAAACTATATTCAACTTTTGATATTGGCTATTGAAGTCAGGTCTGATAACATTGTCACTATCTAACATTGAATACAGTGATAATATTCTAGCTATTTCTGAAAAGAGAACAATTGACCTATTAGTATATAAATTATTTTAAGCCTAAAGACTTGATCTTTAGTCTAAAGGTTCTTCTACTATTTTATACAAATTGATAGCCTCTACCTCCAATCTGAAGAATTACTTTAATTTCTTAATGGATACTAGAATCCACACAGACTGTATTCAGGCTCGAGTGTGGCTCGACCAACCCTAGTGCATCCATGGGTAGGTTCAGAACCAATCATTTCTCCAAATAATTTCTAGCAATCAGATTTTGCCTCAAGCATCCCTTTAGCAGGCGTGTGGCACCTCCACTGAAAAGTCTGGTTAGGTCCAACCATTAACATGACAATATCAAGTGCATCCAACAAAATGGATATCCAGGTCCAAGTGTGGCTCATCCAACCTGAACATTGATCTGAAGGTACCACAAGATGGTCATATAATGGATGATAATTTCAATACATAATAGATACCAGACGTGTGGCACCTCCAATACCTATTTGAAATATTGAACTCATTATCATGTACCTTAATGGGAGGCTATGATCTAGTTATCTTCATAACTAGCTCATTTTATAGATCTAATAATTTAGAAGATTTGGTTAAATTATTTTATAAAATATTAGTCGACCTACAAGTCATAAATCCTTCCACTGACTTCATCAAGTCATGAAAAGGACTAATGACTAGTGGATCCAACTGGCATGTCATAGATCCTCCTACTAACTTTACCAAGTCATGAGAAGGATTAAAGATAAGTCGATCCAGGGCACCTAAATCAGTCATACTGATTAACTTTAACAATATGGGTCAACTTGAGTCACTTAGTGATCTAATCAACCCAATGACTCGGTTCAACCTTTAAACCTCAACCAAGTTTCATTTGATCTAATCAAAGATATGGACTTGACTATCTACAACTGTTGTGTTTAATCTAGAGTATCCTTGATCTAATCTAAATCAACTATTAGTTAGATTGGATCAACTACTCTTTCTAGTGCATTAGGTCTTTGATTCTAACCTTAGATCTAACCCAATTAAAAGGACCAAATTTGAGCTAATCCATGTTCCATATTTTATGCAATATCATTAGATCTTTAATCATAATTCTAGATCTAAAATACATCTCTTAATTCTTAATTAAGTATGGCATCAACATGGGTTAAGGTTATGAAACAATTTCTTATGTAAAGCTCTTACAATTAAATCATAAAATCTTTTAGATCAAATCTAATTTTTTATGATTTTCAATCAAAATAATTTTGATTAATCAAGATTAGATGTAACTAGTTTCTTCACAACTTGTATCACATACAACAACACCTAGGATTTTAAGATCTAGGATATTGTAAGAAAGTAAGTTTTTTCTTTTCGCTTTCTTCTTTGTGGGACCTCACAATGGCACCCCTACACGCTATGAAGAGCACCCTATTAAATGGGAAGAGAGGGTCATGTAACCCTACTTGCTTCTATGATTGAACGGCCTAGTGATTACCCAATCTAAGTACTTTGCTACTTAAAATATCTAATCTAATTCACATATCATATATACAAAAATTTAGATCTAATCTAAATTATATTAGATCTAATTTTATATTAGATTATATCTAAAATTAGATCATAACACATCTTATGCATTGCTAAATTTAGATTTTAACTCTACATGCATATATATTCATGTCATAATGAACCTCTGATACCATTAGAAGGAAAGCATGATGGGTGATGTGCATGTATTTTTAAAATTTATAGTGAAATATACATAGATTAAATAATTTAATCTACAATGCATGCATAGATTAAATCTAAATCACCATATAAGATCTATAACATAAACTAATATGCATGTATATACATCTGAAATCTAAAATTCAGCAAGTATAGAATATATCTAATTTATATTTAGATAATATCTAAATATTAATTGAATTCAAAACTTCATACCTGAGCATGGATAATAGATCACCACATCTAAAATCTATGATAGATGGTCCTTCATGATGCTTAACAGCCGCACACGCATCTAACCTCTATGGGTATCCATACAAAGCCCTTATGCTGATCGATCTCTTCGGGAGTGCTAGCTCACGAAGACACTATCCTTTAGCTGATCTAAGAGAAACATGATAAAGATGAAGAATAAGGAGACTCTCTCCTTTTCTTTCTGGATTCATGCATCTGATCTCTACAATAGAGATCAAGAGAAAAAACCTTTCTTCTCAATTTGCCCACGCATAAGAGAGAACCTTTCTCTCTTCCTTTCATGCCTTTAAGAAGAACTTTTTTCTCTAATTTTTTATGATGAAAATTAGATCTAATATAATTTTTTATGTTAAAAATTATAAGAGATCTTGAGCTCTAGAAGAATCCAAAAGAGGAATCTAAGAGAAGAACCGTTCTTCTCTCTTCTTCTTCCTTTTTCTTCCTTGATCTAGAACTCTAGGAAGCCCCTTATGCCCAACCAAATTTTTTTGATATTTTTTCTCTAAATATTTATGTTAAAAATTAGATTTAATCTAATTTTTATCTTAAAAAATAATATAAAAAAATCTGAAAGAAGAACTCCTTCTTCAAGACTGCACACAAGAAAGAAGACCCATCTTCTTCCTTGATCTAAAACTCCAAGAAGCCCCAAACACCCAACTAGATTTTTTTGATATTTTTTCTCTAAATTTTGATATTAAAAATTAGATCTAATCTAATTTTTATCTTAAAAAAAATATAAAAAAATCTAGAAGAAGAACTCCTTCTTCAAGGCTACGCACAAGAAAGAAGACCCTTCTTCTTCCATCTTTTTCTCTTATTGGAAAGAACTTTTCTTCTCTAATTTTTTACTATAAAATCAGTAGAGAAGCCTCTCTTTGATGCCTAAAAATTAGTAACAAAAAATTTTAGAAACCTTTCAAGAAGGGAGGAGAAGAAGAGAGACAAGATGCATGAGATATGGGGCATCCAACTCTTGGATGCCCCCTTCTTCTGTTTTGGCGACCACAAGGGGAGGGATGCCTCCTCCTTTTTCATGCATGAAAGAGAGGAAAGAGGGCACACATCTTAGTGGGGTTTCTTTTTCATGTTAGAAAAGAGTGGGGCATGGAGATTAAATAGCACATGGGGTTTGGGTTTAGTCCTATTCCAAATAGGATTCAAGATCTTGATCAAATTCTAACTAATTCTTGGACCCAATCCTAACTAACTTAGGAATTAGTTATAACAAACTAACTAATTGAATCATAACCCAATTATGAAATATATTAGGCCCCAATCAATTTTGAAATTAGTTAGATTAAAAGCTCATTGATCTAGAGATTGATTCTTGATAGATATCAGGGAAGCTATTTGATAATAGGGCTTGATCCAATCAAGCCAATTATCCAATAAGATTTGATCCAATCAAAACCTATATAAAATAATTGAATCATATTCATACATCCCTGAGATCAATTGGAACAAGCCCTATTATTCAGTAGGAATGCATCCAATCAATCCAAAATTAATCTAATTGTATCCAATTCAATTAGATCTAATCTAATCTCCATTGCTCAATCAAATTGAGCCAATTAATAATTATATTATTAATTAATTATTTTTTTAATTTATTAATCATTAGTAAATAATTTATTACAATCTTTATATAAGATTAATCATCAATCAAATTGATAATTAAATCTTTCAACGATTCATAATCATCGATCAGTCATTTGATCAGACAGATACTTCTATATGTGTGACCCCATAGGTTCGAACTTAAGCCGATAGCACAAGAATAATTTTTATACTAATCGATGTAACTATCTAGCAATGGGACCTGACGTCCGGATAAGCCAAACGTATGCCTAGCAATATTCTAAAATCTTTGTAGATATAGTTACCATATAATTCATCCCTTTGACACTTGATGCTCAAGGATGACTAAGGGTAAACTGTCAACCCAGGATGAGTGGTCCACATTGTGTCTCAACCTCAAAAATTTTGTGACTCCTCACTAGGATGACTTTGGCCAAAATTTTGCTGAATTGAAATACAATGATGCATCATCTTCAATTTTGCTTGAAGTAGTCAATCCCATCTTGACTCGCACTCGACTTTACAAGTACTTGACTGTACCCAAAAATCTTCCATCACCGAATTAAAATTTAGATAGTCTGGCATCAAAGCACAGTAAGTTGCTTGCAAGTCACCGAGGCAGCCTCAGGTCTGAGGGACACATATACCCATATCCCATCAGAGCAACCCTTGATAGTCGAGTGCTCCAAAAGTGATCATGTTCAGTAAAATGTACTCCTACATATCACCCATATGCCATACCTGTGTCACCACATGTCTTGGTTAAGAAGACAACCAACTAATATGGTATACAATAACCTACACTCGATACAATTATTGTCCTTATAACAATTGTATCATTTGATCGCGAGCAGGATTTAAGAACCACATGATAAATTCTCCTTTATCATTTTGGTAGTAGTTCTAAGGACTTCATCATAACATATGAGTTCTATTTAAGAAGAGGTATTCCTTATGATGAATCTTACCAGATAACATTTATCATTTTATAATTTATATGCTTGTATGGAGTACAATCATCTACAATCTAGATGATTGACTTTAGGACATATTTTCCAACTGCTACAGCATATATCTTAAATAAAGTACTTTCAAAATCTATTTCTAGCACTCCATATAAAATATGGAAAGAGAAAAGATCCAATTATAAGCATCTTAAGATTTGGGGTTGCTTAGCTTATGAAAAATATTGATGGACATAAGCTGGATGCTATATCAGAAAAATAAAGATTTATAGGTTATCCCAAGGAGAGTATAGGATACTACTTCTATAATCTTACTCAACAAAAAGTATTTGTTGGTAGGCATGCCATTTTTTGGGAGAAAGAGTTTATCCAAGAAGGAGGCAATGGGAGGTCTATTGAACTTGAGGAAGTTCAAAACCTACAATCCATCCAGGATTCACCAAATAGTTCTCAACCAGATGTGCCTATTGTTGAGGCACAGCTACTACACATACCTTCTCTCCGAAGGTCAAGTAGAGTGCATTGTGAGAATGACAATACATCCCACATCATTAAAAATGATAAACCTATGACCTATTCGAAAGCTGTCATGAGTAGTGACTCTAACAAGTGGCTAAATGCCATAAAATCCAAAATGGACTCCATGTATATCAACCAAGTATGGACTTTGGTTAATGTGCCTGAGGGTGTGACCCCAATAGGCTGCAAGTGGATCTTCAAAAAGAAAATTGGAGTAGATAGCCAGGTAGAGACCTATAAGGCCAGGCTTATGGCAAAAAGTTTCAGGAAAAAATAAGGAATTGATTATGAAGAAATTTTTTCGTCGGTAGCCATACTCAAATCTATTCAGATCTAGCAGATGGATGACAAGACTGCCTTCCTCAATGAAAATCTTGAGGAAGAAGTCTATATGACTCAGCCAGAGGGATTTGTCTCAAGTGAGAGAACAAATCAGGTATGTAAGCTAAATAGATTCATTTATGGATTGAAGCAGGCACCGAGGAGCTGGAACATCTATTTTGATGAGACAGTTATTGGATTTCGACCACAC
Source organism: Elaeis guineensis (assembly GCF_000442705.2). Classification (NCBI taxonomy): domain Eukaryota; kingdom Viridiplantae; phylum Streptophyta; class Magnoliopsida; order Arecales; family Arecaceae; genus Elaeis; species Elaeis guineensis. The sequence continues at coordinate 38,474,717 of NC_026001.2, read as the reverse complement.
AATAAAAAATAATTTTTAAAATTTTTTAAAATACTCAAATCAATAGCTTTATCAAATAAAACTATCGAGTCAAACCCAAAACCCTAGAATCTCCTTGTAGAACATGATCAAAGCAAATTCAAGCATGCAAAGAGATAGAATATTATACTTTAACTAAAATAAAAAAATGGCACATTAGTGTTCTCCATAAGACCCCAAAGTAGAAGTCCTCCAATGGTGATCCACACAGAAGTTGGCCAAGGTCCTTCCCAATCGGTGCGCAGCCACAGCCTTGTCTTCTCAAAAATACTGCTGGCTTCAAACTTACATCATGACACCAAAAAGATACTCTTTAAATTTTATACAACCTAGGATTTAATTTTTTGACTTCAACACATGGAAAAACCAAATCCTAGGGAACTCCAGCAATACTTGCTGAAAATCCCACCACCCTTGTAGCAACTTTTGCCACTCAAAATCTCATCTTTTTTTTTTCTCACAATTTTTTTAGATTTTTTCTTATGATTTTTATATCCCTTCTCTCTAGCTCATCCAAAACTCTTAGCTAGAAGCCATCTGGGGCATCCCCTATAAATAGGGGACCAGGGGACGTTACATGGGATGAAGGGGCACCAACTTTTGGTGCTCTAAATTCCTACATGCCAAATAACTTCACCGAGTGAATTTTTGGTGATTCAAATAGTTGGAGCTGAAGGACTCTTCCTTCTCTACATGTCATAAAAATTTTATTAATTTTTGACATCAAAACATAGGATTTTTGATTTATCATCTAAGGCAACGTGTTTAATAAAGAGCCTTCTTTAAGAAGGACTCTTTATTTCTCATGCTGATTTGAGGTGGACGGCAATAATATTTTTGTGTGGATTTTAGTGAACATGGAGGAGTTCTTCTCCACTTAAACCTGGTCTAAGTTGGATAAGTATCCAATCTAAATTGATCCAATCCCATTAGGTCAAAACCAACTGGTCTAGGTTAGCTCAAATACTTTGAACCAAATCAATTTGGGAACTTGAGTTAATACAATGTGCTAGCATATCAAATTAATCCATAAAATTTTTATTAAATTTTAATTAAATTAAAATAAAGCTAAATTCTAAAGTGTATGACCCATTGAGTTTCAAATCTATCCAGCAGTGAACTCGGACTTTGATGTAACCCTAATCCGATGAGATTAGTTCACCCGAAGAGTCCCAATCAACTTGGACTCTTCCAAATTGATTTCAGAATCAAATTATTTTAATTTTTATCAAGCTCACAAGTCAAAATTGATATCTAGCAACATGTCATGACTATCCAAAAGATTTAAAATTTTAATAAAAAATTATCAAAATATCCTTCAGTGGCAAGTTTCCGTGTAATTCAATCCATCAGTCAAACAATATCCTAGATGAGCTGTGGGCATAAAAATTATCAAACCCAATCACTTATCTTTATATATCTCGATCTGAAGGTGATGATTTAGTTGATGATACATTAAATTTTTTTTTTCTAATTATCACCCTGCTTTGGCCAAAGACTTCCAGAATCACCATCCCATGAAATCACATAGGATGTTCGCTCACCTTATTAGGAGTGACAGATCCTTTATCGATCACTCACAACCTCCATGCATACTTCATCATATCCAAAACACCCCATGAAGGTGAATTTTAATGCAGGGGTAAAACGATAATTTTAATTTTTTTTTAAAATTATAATTTTACAGTGAAAATTATTAATTAATCTAATTAATTAATATGTATTAATCCTATACAAGAATCTAAATATGATATATATAGCATGCATTTAAATTTGAAATTTAAAATTCTATAGTAAATATTTTACTGTTATGTGTTCAGAACACATTACCTTCAGCAGGTAGTCGATCGCTGCAGTCTGATCACCATCGAGAAGGTCTGATCATCACAATATAGCCACACAGTATGTCAGCCTCCATGGATCATTCACACGAAGCTTTCAATCTGATCGGCTCCTCACGAATGCTAGTTCGTTGCAGAACTCTTTCGATGGCCGATGCTGATCGAACTCCTTCGATCAGTGTCTACCGACTCCTTGGATGCTTTGGATTGTCAGCAAAGAATTTGAGAGATTGATGAAGCTCTCCTAAAGTTTGGTGGGCTCACGACACTCGTAGCTCACCTTCTCACTTCTCGAACCCTAGGCAGAAACCTAAAGGTACTCTCAGAAAAACCCTGTGCCCTTTTGTTTCTTTTCTTTTCTCTTCTTTTCTTTTCTTTTCTCATGCACAGAGCCTTTCTCACGCCACCCTTTCTCTCTCGGATCAGATATGTGCACGCCCCACCTTCTCTTTCTTTTTTAAAATGGTGCAAGACCGCATCTTTATAGTGTTTTCACCCGTGAGAGGATAAAGCTAGGTGGTTGCTCACTTGAATTCAAATCGAATTTGAATTCAAATGCCAACCAACTAATCTTTATCCACTCTTGGAGTGAGAAGAAGGGGGGTGGGTTCTTTGTGCATGGAGAGTTTACATAAGAAACTTTTTTCTCGTGTAGAGTAAGTGGCGCACAAGTGGATAAGGGGCGCATGAGATTAGTTGCCCATTCAAATTCAAACATCATTTAAATTTGAATGGCCAACCAACCATCTTTATCTACTCAAAATGGTGCACACAAGTGAGGCATGGGAAGGCTTCTGCGTGGGAGAAAATTCATGAGAACTCATTTCTCGTGAATTCAAATAGGCGCAGGTGAGGTGAGGTGGCGCAGGGAGATAAGTCAAGGTGGTTTCAAATATTAAATCAACCTAATTGAACCAACCTTATTAAAATAGGTTAGGCACAATTAGATTAAATTAAACCCAACATAATTAGGCTTAATTAGGCTCAATAAAATCTTAATCAAATTAGAAATTGTCTAAGCCCAACCCTTGATTAGATCAGGACCAAACCACCTTGACGATTAGGTCAACTCTTAACCTAATCGGGTCAAACCCAACTGAATCCAATTCAATTGGACTTGATCCAAAAATAATTACTCAATCAAATTGAGTTAATTAGCTATCAAATCACTAATAAACCTCTCATAAATACTGAATCCAAATCCGATGGGCAATCGGCATCAAAGTCCATCGATATGAAACCTTGATCGAAGAGTCCCAAACCAGTGGGACTCTTGACCCCGGTACCCAAAATATGTGAAACTCATGATCAGAGAATCTGATTCTCGATCACAGAGTCCCAACACATAGGAGTCAGAGTCTCCAAGTATTAGGACTCTTGGTCGAAGAGTCCCAGTCCAGTGGGACTCTTCACCAGCCATCAGATCAGATAGGAACCTCTAATGTGTGTGACCTCGCAGGTTCGAACCTAAGCCGGTAGCACAGGAACCAATTCCTGTGCTAATCGAAGTGACCATCTAGCAATGGTACCCGACATTCGGATAGGTCGAATAGTCGCAATCGCAACATTCAGAACCTATGCGAATATGGTTACTGTATAATTCATCCCTTTTGATCTCTGTGTATAGGATGACTCAGGGTTAAACTGTCAACCCTGATCAGATCATCCAAATCGTGCTCAACTCAAACAGTCCTGTGACTCCTCACTAGGACTACCCTGGCCAAGATTTTGCTAAATTGAAAACATGACTATACACAGCTCCTGAACTGGAGTGGTCAATCCATCTTGACACATGCACCGACAAGTCAAGTACTTGACTACACCCAGCATCCTTCCATCACTGAATAAAAATTCAGGTAGTCTAGTGCCTAAGTGCAGTGAGTTGCTTGCAAGTCACTGTGGCAGTCTCAGGTCGAAGGGACAGTTATACCCATATCCCATCGGAGCAAATCTTGACAGCAGAAAAAGCTCGGAGTCGGTCATGTTCAGTGTAGATGTACCCTTACATCTCACCTGTATGCCATACCAGTGTCTCCACACTCCTTAGTTAAGAGGACAACCAACCCATATGACACACAATGACCTATGCTTGATAAATGTTTGTCCTTGGTAACAATGTATCATTTGATCGCGAACAGGTTTAAGGACTAAACGATAAATCCTCCTTTGTCGAGTCTAAATAGTCCTAAGGACTTCACCACAACACAGGAGTTCATTAGAAGATGAAACAATTTGTGATGAAAAATATCAAAATAACTTTTATTTAATTTATAATTCATATACTAATACAAGAAAGAGCACAACCATCAACAGGCTAATGATTGGCTTTGGGACACTATTCCCATCAATCTTCACTCGGCCTAAACCCAATCGGTGCAGTATCTAATACCCATCTTCGACTTAAAGTCTCGAACTCCTTCACCGCAATGGCTTTAGTGAATGGATCGGCCAGGTTCTCCTTCCCATCAATCTTCTGAAGGTCGACGTCACCTCTATCCATGATTTCACGGATAAGATGGTAGCGACACAGAATATATTTCGTCCGCTGGTGTGCCTTCGATTCCTTCGCCTGAGCAATGGCTCCAGAGCTATCACAATAGAGCAGAACTGGACCAACAAGGGAGGGTGCTACTCCGAGCTTGGTGATGAATTTTCTTAACCACATCGCTTCTTTGGCAACATCTGATGCAGCGATATACTCTGCCTCGCAAACTGAATCTGCCACATTGTGCTACTTGGAACTCTTCCAACAGATAGCCCCACCATTAAGGGTAAAAATAAATCCCGACACACTCTTGCTGTCATCATGATCAGACTGAAAATGAGTCTGTAAACCCTATAAGTCTCAAGTTGATTCACCATAAATAAGGCACTGGTCCTTAGTATTTTTTAAATACTTTAGGATGGTTTTAACAACTTCCAGTGATTTTTTCTGGATCAGATTGGTATCTACTCACTACCCCTAGTGAGTATGCCACATCTGGTCGTGTACATATCATGACGTACATGATAGATCCCACTGCGAAGCATATGAAATTCTACCCATACGCTCTCTCTCTTGAGGTGTTGTCGGACAATCTAGAGAGAAATTCCATGGCCTATCGGTAGATAGCCTTTCTTGAAATTCTCCATGCTGAACCTCTTCAGCATAGTATCAATGTATGTGAACTAGGATAAGCCAAGCATCCTTTTAGATCTATCTTATAGATCCTCATCCCTAGGATGTAGGAAGCTTCTCCCAGATCCTTCATGGAGAACTGTGATGATAGCCAAATCTTTATTCTCTGTAATGCAGGGACATCATTCCCGATTAAGAGAATGTCATCCACATACAATACAAGAAATACCACTACTGGACATTAGCCCACTTATAAATGCAGGGCTCTTCTCCGTTCTTAACGAAGCCATACATTTTGATCGTCTTATCAAAACATATGTTCCAACTCCGGAATGCTTGCTTAAGTCCATAAATGGACCACTATAGCTTGCACACCTTAGACTCATCTGTGGATGTGAATCCTTCAAGTTTATCATATACACCTCTTCATCCAGCTCTCCATTTAGGAAAGCTGTCTTTACATCCATCTGCAGATTTTATAGTCCAGATGGGCAGCTATCTAAGCATAATCTGAATGGATTTGAGCATTGCCACAGGAAAAAATATCTCGTCATAGTCTATACCATAACGTTGACGATATCCCTTGGCAACCAGACGGACTTTATAGGTCTCCACCTTTCCATCTACGCCCCTCTTCCTCTTGAAGACCCACTTACACCTATGGATTTTACTCCTTCGGGTGGGTCAACCAATGTCCACACATCGTTGACCTTCATGGACTCCATTTCGAATTTCATGGCCTCTAGCCATTTCTCAGAGTCAGGTCTCTGCATTGCATCCATGTAGGTGATCGGATCCTCATCATTTTCATCAAGTTCGATAGGATCACCATCTCAGACAAGAAATCATAGTATCTATCCAGTTGACGTGGTACTCTACCAGACCGCCTTAAGGGTGTAGGAACAATGGGCTCCGGATCTGATCTAACCAAATCTGGTTCAAGTTCAGCAACTTGTGTCAGTTTTTCCACCTGTCGAACTTCCTCAAGTTCGATCTTAGAGGCAACAGTCCTTTCACCAAGAAACTTCTTTTCCAAAAAGATTGCCTTAAGGCTGATAAACACCTTTTGCTCATCAACTAGGTAGAAATAATACCCTTTTGTCTCTTTTGGGTACCCTATGAAATAACACTTGTCAGACCTAGGTCCAAGCTTGTCCTTAATTAAATATTTAACATAAGTCAGACACCCCCAAATCCTAAGGTACGAGAGTACTGGCTTACGTCCTATCCATATCTCATATGGCATTTTGGTTACAGACTTATTCGAAACCCTATTTAGAAGGTAACAAGCTGATTCGAGTGCATATCTCCAGAGAGAGATTGGCAGATCAGCAAACCCCATCATGGATCGAACCATATCCAACAAGGTCCGATTCCTCCTTTCAGACACACCATTATGCTGTGATGTTCCAGGAGGAGTCCACTGAGAGAATCTCATTCTCCCCAAGATATATCAGAAACTCATTGGAAAGGTATTCACCTCCTCGATTAGATCGAAGAGTTTTAATACACTTTTTAGTTTATTTTTCTACCTCATTTCGGAATAGTCTGAACATTTCAACGACTCCACTTATGCTTCATTAAGTAGACATATCCATACCTGGATAGGTCATCTGTGAAGGTTATGAAGTAGAAATATCCACCTCTTGCACTTGAGCTCATGGGTCCACATACATCAGAATGTATCAGACCCAAGAGTTCACTGGCTCGCTCACTTTTTCAGTAAAAGGTGATTTGGTTATCTTCCAAGAAGAAGGACTCACAGGTTGGAAGTGATTTATAATCACCAACTTCAAGAATTCTTCTTGAGCCAACCTGTTTATCCTATTCTTATTGATATGACCTAGCCTACAGTGCCAAAGGTAGACTTCTGACATATTTTTCATTCTAGGGCGTTTACTGGAGGTTTGAACCACATTAACAGGCTGTGATAGTAAGTAAATTTTATTATTTAGTTGTCCAACAAATATTGTAACACCATTCAAAATGATATTGCAAACATTTTTTTTATTAAAAATTATAACTGTACATGCCAAAAGGCCTACAGAAATAATATTTAATAAAAAACTTAGACAATAGTGACATTCACTCAGAATTATATTACGAGAGTTGATTACAAGGTTCATGATTCCTAAAGCTAGAACTGAAACTTTGCTTCCATCTCCAACGTTCAGGAACCTCTCGCCTTCATCAAATCTCCTACTGACCTGCAGACCCTGCATCGAATTACAGATATGATAAGGACTTTCGGTATCCAATACCCAGGTAGTAGTATTACAAATAAAAAGTTGCAAGGTGTTATCATATAATTACCTTGCTTCTTCTTCGGCCTGTTCGGGTCTAGGGAGCAATGTATAGAGGACAGTTCCTCTTCCAGTGCCCCTGCTTCTTGCAAAAGAAGCACTCCGCCTGGCTCTAGTTGGGCTTGTGCTTGTTGGTCTGACCCTATGCAGACATCCCAGCATGCGGCTGCACCTTCTTATTCTTCTTCTTCTTGTTCTTCTTCCCTTTCTTAAAGGGTTGACGAACAGAAGAAGACCCTCCCATAACATTCACTGACTCCTTATGGAGTTGGTGGTCCTTCTCAAAGTTCTGCAGCAACCCCAACAAGCCGTGGTAGTTCACTGCAGACTTTGTCATCCGAAAATGAGTAAGAAAGGGGAGGAAGGACTTGGGCAAAGAATTAAGGATCGCATCCTTACCGAGCTTCTCGTGCAAGGAAAAGCCAGTTTACTTAGGCTCAATCATTTCGATCATATAGTACATGATCAGTGACTGAGATCCCATCCCTCATCCGAGCATTGAAAATGCACAACTAGTTTTGTGCCTTTCAACATCGTCAGGCATGCCAAAGGAGTCGTTCAACATTTGAAGCATCTCCTGCGGCTGGATGTTCTCGAACCTGCGATTGAACTCATCATTCATTGCCACCAGCATTATGCACCGAATGGTGGTGCGGTCGTTGAGCCACTTCTGATAAGTGTCTCAGACCGTCCCTCTAGCATTCGGGACTGGCTCCTCAGGTGCCGGACCGTTACTACATAAAAGATCCATTTATGCTTAAGGATGATTTTCAATTTTCAATACCAGCTATCGAAATTAGGTCCCATGAGCTTGTCATTATCTAATAATGATCGGAGCTACATGGTAGTGGCCATAGCTGCATAAAGAAAAATCAGACCTTTATTAGTACATAAATTATTAATACTAAAGACTTGGACTTTAGTCTAAAGTTTCTCCCAGTATATTTACGAACTAGTAGCCTCAACCTCCACTTTGAGGAATTACTTTAATTCCTTAGTGGGTACTAGAATCCACACAGACCACACATGAGCCCAACTTTGGTTGGTCAACCCATATGCATCTATGGGTAGGTTCATAACCAGTTGTTTCTCTAAACAACTTCTAGTAATTAATTTTGCCCCAAAATCTAATCAGTAGGCTTTGGCCTCCACTGAAAAGATCTAGTTAGGTCCAACCATTAACATGACTTGATTTGGTGAATTTGATCAATAAATGATCAGGCCCGACTTTGGCCGGCCAACCTGACTACCATCAGAAAGACTCAACCAAATGATCATATTATGAATGATAATTCCATTAGTCAAAAAGCACCAGGCCTTTGGGCCTCCAGTGATTATTAAACTAATGGACTCATTATCACTCACTTAATGGGAGGCTATGACTTAGTTATCACTATAGCTTAATCATTTTTAGAGACTTAATAATTTTTGAAGATTTTATTAAAGGATAGAAGAGAAGAAATTAACCAGCCAATTTCAATCCTCCCACTGACTTCACCAAGTCAGATTAAAAAAGATTTAATTAAAGCCGGCATTAGGAGCACCTAAATCAATCACACTGATTTACCTAATGACATGGGTGAGCCCTAATCACCAAGTGATCTAATCAAAACCTAACTCATCAGTTGGCCGGGTAAGTGAGATCAGTGGAAGGGATATGTCATTAACTCGTCAGAGATCGAATCAATCGAGTAGCTCCTAGTTAAAAACCACTGGTCAGACTGCCGAACTTACCTTAGACACCAACCGGTTCATTAATTTTAATTTGATCAACTTAGTAAATAGGGTTCCACCGTGTAGCCATGAATTAAGTCCATCTTGGTCTAGTTAAAGACATGGACCCATTCAACTACAACTATTGGAGTTGAGTCTAGAGTATCTTGACCTAATCTAATTCAACTTTTGATTAGATTTGACCAATTACTCTAATTTAGTCATTTTTTAAGCTAACCTTAGGTCTAACCCAATTATGGATCTAGTCCATCTAACCCATTAACCCACAAGTTTATGCAATTGTCTTAGGTCTTAATTCACAATTCTAGACCAACTAGACAACACTTAATTCTTTTAATTAAGTATTTGGACTGATGGGTCAGGGTTTGGCATTTCAAAAATAATTTTTAAATTTGAAAGATTTTATTTTCTGTTCACCAAATGTGTTGACTCATTTCAGAAACTGATCAGCATATTTCATAAATAGTAATCCTATTACTAATTACATAACAGAAAATAACTCAATCAAAATAAATCATTAATATTCCTTTAGATCTAATCTAACATATTCATGATAAATTTTATAATTGAATCTTTACAATTAAGTCTTTTCGCTGCTTCGTCTGTATGGAATATAATCGCTCGGTACCCCTACTGCTATAGGAGAACCCATCGAATGGGAGGAGAGAGCCTTTAAACCCTATTTTTCTTCTATGACCGGACAACTATGGCAACCAACCCAATTAGACTACTTGCTACTTGGATCAAGTATATCTAAATATACCAATTTCAAAATTTAAATTTTAAATTTTAAATTTTAAATTTTAAATTTAAATTTCAAATTTCAAACAAATTTCAAATTTCAAATTTCAAATTTTTGAATTTTAAATTTTGAATTCTAAATTTTGAATTTCAAATTTAAAATTTTAAATAAATTTTAAATTTCAAATTTTAAATTTTAAATTTTTAAATTTTGAATTTTAAATTTCAAAATTTAAATTTTAAATTTTAAAATTCAAATTTAAATTTTAAATTTAAACTTTTAGATTACTACTTAATCTACGCATGCAAATGTATATCATATTTTAGAACCGCTCTGATACCAATTGAAGGTGAATTTTAGTGCAGGGATAAAATGATAATTTTAAATTTTTTTAAAATTATAATTTATAGTAAAAATTATTAATTAATCTAATTAATTAATATATATTAACCTTACATAAGAATCTAAATATGATATATATAGCATGTATTTAAATTTGAAATTTAAACTTCTACAGTAAATATTTTACTGTTATGTGTTCAGAACACATTAGCTTCGTGCAGGTAGTTGATCGCTGCAGTCTGATCATCATCGAAAAGGTCTGATCATTGTAATATAGCCACACAGTATGTCTGGCCTCCACGGATCGTCCACACAAAGAACTCGTCTGATCGGCTCCTCACGAGTGCTAGTTCGTTGTAGAATCCTTTCGATTGCTGATGCTGATCGAACTCCTTCGATCGGTGTCTGTCGACTTCTTGGATGCTCTAGATCATTAGCAAAAGAATTTGAGAGATTGATGAAGCTCTCCCTGAAGTTTGGTGGGCTCACGACATTCGTAGCTCACCTTCTCACTTCCCGAACCCTAGGCAGAAACCCTAGGATACTCTCAGAAAAACCCTACGCCCTTTCTGTTTCTTTTCTTTTCTCTTCTTTTCTTTTCTTTTCTCATGCACAGAGCCTTTCTCACACCACCCTTTCTCTCTCAGATCAGATATGCACATGCCCCACCTTCTCTTTCTTTTTTAAAATGGTGCAAGACCGTGTCTTTACAGCATTTTCACCATGTGAGAGGATAAAGCTAGGTGGTTGCTCACTTGAATTCAAATCGAATTTGAATTCAAATGCCAACCAACCAATCTTTATCCACTCTTGGCGTGAGAAGAAGGGGGCGTGGGTTCTTTGTGCGTAGAGAGTTTACATGAGAAACTTTTTTCTCGTGTAGAGTAAGTGGTGCACAAGTGGATAAGGTGGCGCATGAGATTAGTTGCCCATTCAAATTCAAACATCATTTGAATTTGAATGGCCAACCAACCATCTTTATCCACTCAAAATGGCACACACAGGTGAGGCGTGGGAAGGCTTCTGCATGGGAGAAAATTCATGAGAACTCATTTCTCATGAATTCAAATAGGCACAGGTGAGGTGAGGTGGCGCTGGGAGATAAGTCAAGGTGGTTTCAAATATTAAATCAACCTAATTGAACCAACCTTATTAAAATAGGTTAGGCACAATTAGACTAAATTAAACCCAACACAATTAAGCTTAATTAGGCTCAATAAAATTTTAATCAAATCAGAAATTGACTAAGTCCAACCCTTGATCAGATCAGGGACCAAACCACCTTGGCGATTAGGTCAATTCTTAACCTAATCGGGTCAAACCCAACTGAATCTAATTCAATTGGATTTGATCTAAAAATAATTACTCTATCAAATTGAGTTAATTAGTGATCAAATTACTAATTAAACTTCTCATAAATACTGAGTCCAAATTCGATGGACAATCGGGCATCAAAATCCATCGATATGAAACCTTGATCAAAGAGTCCCAAACTAGTGGGACTCTTGACCCCAGTACCCAAAATGTGTGAAACTCATGATCAGAGAATCTTGATTCTCGATCACAGAGTCTCAGACACGTAGGACTCAGAGTCTCCAAGTATTAGAACTCTTGGTCGAAGAGTCTCAGTCCAGTGAGACTCTTCACCCGCCATCAGATCAGATAGGAATCTCTAATGTGTGTGACCCCACAAGTTCAAACCTAAGCCGGTAGCATAGGAATCAATTTTTGTACTAATCGAAGTGACCATCTAGTAATAGTACATGACATCCAGATAGGTCGAATAGTCATAATCGCAACATTCAGAACCTACACAAATATGGTTACTATATAATTCATCCCTTTTGACCCCTGTGTATAGGATGACTCAGGGTTAAACTGTCAACCCTGATCAGATCATCCGAATCATGCTCAACTCAAACAGTCCTGTGACTCCTCACTAGGACTACCCTGGCCAAGATTTTGCTAAATTGAAAACACGACTGTACACAGCTCCTGAACTGGAGTGGTCAATCCCATCTTGACACACGCACCGACAAGTCAAGTACTTGACTACACCCAGCAGCCTTCCATCATTGAATTAGAAATTCAAATAGTCCAGTGCCTAAGTGCAGTGAGTTGCTTGCAAGTCACTGTGGCAGTCTTAGGTCGGAGGTACAGTTATATCCATATCCCATCGGAGCAAATCTTGACAGCAAAAAAAGCTTCAGAGTCAGTCACGTTCACTGCAGATGTATCCTTACATCTCACCTGTATGCCATACCAGTATCTCCACACTCCTTGGTTAAGAGGACAACCAACCCATATGGCACACAACGATCTATGCTTGATAAACGTTGTTGTCCTTGGTAACAACGTATCATTTGGTCGCGAATAGGTTTAAGGACTAAATGACAAATCCTCCTTTGTCGAGTCTAAATAGTCCTAAGGACTTCACCACAATGCAAGAATTTATTAGAAGATGAAACAATTTATGATGAAAAATACTAAAATAACTTTTATTTAATTTATAATTCATATACTAATACAAGAAAGAGCACAATCGTCAATAGACTGATGATTGGCTTTGGGACACTATTCCCAACACCCCACACAAAGATCAGAGAATCAAGTTAGGTAGTGAACCAAAATATGGATCCATGTACAAAGGTACCTGGTGAGCTCAAGTCAAAAGATCACTTACATAATTTCTACTAGAGAATTATTAGCTGATATGTAAATAAGACTCCATCTGATTATTCTCTCGCAGGTCAATTCAATGAACTCATTCTCTAATGAGCACCCATATCCTTGTATTAGTATCACCACACAAGTGGTTGTGAAATCAACCACCCTCATTTCTGAGCATACATAGGACATGCCAGTATTACCGGTATCATTGATCTCTGACTCAATGTACCAAAGACTAGGAATATTTTATATTAGGGCTATCAAGGATTTAGGTCTCACTGGTGTGATCTCATCATGGTCCTAAAACTATTGCCTAGACCTATGGGGTTCATTATAATCTTAAAATTAATAAGATGCAGCATATAATGAATCAAAAATACCAATTTTATTAATAATATTAATGTTAATTACATGAGTTTGAAAGATAAATTATAAAAAATATCCTATTGTATCCCATATGCGATTGGCTTATAAGGCATTATTCTTTCAATCTCCCACTTGCACTAAAGTCAATCACCCCTACACTTGATACCCATGCTATCAAGATGGCAGTCAAACTACTGCATTGACAAGGCCTTAGTGAATGTGTCCACTATATTGTTCTTGATATCAACTCGCTCCATGATCACATCAAATCTTTTGACTATTTCCTGAATGGAGTGGAACCGTCTTAGGTTATGCTTGGATTTATGATGAAACCTTGATTTTTTAGCTTGAGTAACTGTCCCAGTATTATCATAATAAAAAGGCACTAGTTATTTAATCTCTAGAACCACACCCAACTCTGTGATAAATTTCTTCATTAGATGGCCTTCTTAGCAGCCTCACTTGCAGCAATATACTCAGTCTCAGTGATCGAGTCAGCAACAGTTTACTATTTGAAACTTTTCAACTTATTGCACCACCATACAAGGTGAACACATATTCAGATATCAATTTGCTATCTTTCAGATCAGATTGAAAACTAGAATTGGTATAATCTTCCAGTTTTAAATCAGATCCACCATATATTAGAAAAATATATGTAGTTCTTCTCAAGTACTTGAGTATGTTTTTCATAACTTTTCAATGATCCTCCTCGAGATCAGTCTGAAATCTACTTACAATGCCCAAGGCATAACCCACATCAGGTCTGGTACATAACATAGGATATATTATTGATCCTACTGTCGAAGCATAAGGAATAGAACTCATTCTATTTCTCTCTTCAGGTGTCTTAGGAGATATCTTCTTAGAGAATTGTATGCCATGACCTATGGGCAAGTATCCTCTTTTACTTTCCTCCATGTTGAATCTCTTCAACACAAGGTCAATATACCTAAACTGGGATAAGCCTAGCATCTTTTCGATCTATCCCTATAGATCTTTATACCAAGTATATAGGATGCTTCACCCAAGTCTTTTATTAAAAATTTTTATGATAGCCAAGTCTTGACCAATTACAACATCGGGATATCATTTTCAATGAGCAGTATATCATCCATATACAAGACCAAGAAGACAATAGCACTCTCACTACTCTTCTTGTATATACAAGATTCATCCATATTTTTGATGAAACCAAATGATCTGACTATCCCATCAAAATGGATGTTCCAGCTCCTTAATACTTGCTTTAATCCATATATGGATCTATTCAGCTTGCATACCTGATATACTCTCCCACTTGAGATAAATCTCTCTGGCTGAGTCATATAGACTTCTTCCTCAAAATTTTTATTAAGGAAGGCAGTCTTGACATCCATCTGTCAGATCTTATAATCATGGTATGCTGCAATAACAAGCATTATCCGAATAGACTTGAGCATGGCTACCAGCGAAAAGGTTTCTTCATAATCAATACCTTATTTTTATTTGAAATCTTTTACCACAAGCCTGGCCTTATAGGTCTCTACCTGGCCATCTGCTCCAATCTTCTTTTTGAAGATCTATTTGCAGCCTATTAGGGTCACACCCTCAGGCGTATCAACCAACATCCAAACTTGGTTGGCATACATAGAGTCTGTTTCAGATTTTATGACATTGAACCACTTGTTAGAGTCACTACTCATGACAGCTTCCGAATATGTCATAGGCTTATCATTCTCAATTATGTAGGTTGTGTTCTCATTCTCAATGATAAACCCATACCTGAGTGGTACACTACGCACTCTACTTGACCTTCGGAGAGGAGATGTGTGTAGTAGCTGTGTCTTAACAATGGGCACATCTGGTTGAGAACCATCAGGTAAATCCTGGATTGATTGTAGGTTTTGAACTTTCTTAAGTTCAACAAATCTCCCACTGCCTCCTTCTTGGATGAACTCTTTCTCCAAGAAAATAGCATGCCTACCAACAAACACCCTTTGTTGAGTAGGGTTATAGAAGTAGTATCCTATTCTCTCCTTGGGATAACCTACAAACCTATATTTTTCTGATCTAGCATCCAGCTTATATTCATCAATATTTTTCACATAAGTTGGGCAACCCCAAATCTTAAGATGCTTAAGATTGGGTCTTTTACTTTTTCATATTTCAGATGGAGTGATAGAAATAGATTTTGAAGGTACTTTATTTAAAATATATGCTGCAGCCTTGAGGATGTATCCCCAAAAGGATAATGGAAGATCCGTGAAACACATCATGGACCACACCATATCTAATAAAGTGCAATTCCTTCTTTCCATAATTCTATTTAATTATGGAGTATAAGAAGGTATCCATTGAGAGAGTATACCATTTTATTTCAAATAATCGAGGAACTCACTAGATAAATATTCTCTTCCTCGATCCGATCGAAGATTTTTAATACTTTTATCAGTTTATTTTTTGATCATTCTTTGATACTCTTTAAATTTGTCAAAGATTTCAGATTTGTATTTCATTAAATATACATATCCAAACTTAGATATATCATCAGTAAATGTGATGAAGTAAGAGTATCCATCTCTGGCTTGATTCAACATTGGACCACACACATCAATATGTACAAGGTCCAAAATGTCACTCACCCGATCTCCATGTTCAGTAAATGGAGTCTTGGTCATTTTTCCCATGAGGCAAGATTCATAAGTTCCATATGATTTATAATCTTAAGGATCAAAGAAATTATCTTTGTATAACTTATTAATCCTTGACTCATTTATATGGCCAAGTCGGCAGTGCCAGAGATATGTGACATTCACATCCTCTCTCTTTCTTTTATTCATATTATCAACATGAAGCACATTATCATTAAGTGAAAGAAACATAAGACCATTATCAATAAAGCACTTCCATAATATTCATTAGAAAAATATATAGAACAACCATTATTCTCTGTAATTAGTTTAAAATCTTGTTCCAATAACAATGGTACAGAAATAATATTTTAATAATATTCAGAATGTAATAACAGGTCTTTAGTTCCAAAACTTTTTTTGAAGGCAACTTCAAAACTCTGGTTCTTATGGCTTCAGCTCGAATGGACTCTCCACTTGCGTCGAACAGCTCGAAGTCACATTTATTCAGATTCTTTATTTTTTGTAGACCCTGTAATGATTTGCAAAGGTGTGAACTACAGGCGGTATCCAATACCCAAGAATCTGACATTGAAGTACTTAATGATAAATTAGTTTGTATCATATACAAACCTTTAGCAATGTTTGCTGATTTCACGGTTGCAAGATACTCCTTGCAATTTCTCTTCCAATAGCCCTCCTTGCCATAGTGATAACAAGTACCTTTGGCAGAGACCTTCTTCACCTTCTTCTTGGAGATGCCAGCCTTAGGGTTCAGCTTTTTCTTAGAACCCTTCTTCGCCTTCTTCTTGCTGATCTTATCAATATGAAGAATCTGAGCCTTTTCACCCTTGAAATGGCTTTCTACTATTTTTAACATATTCAGCAGCTCAGACAAGCTGATGTTCAGTTTGTTCATATGATAATTAATAACAAACTGAGAAAAAAATTAGGGAGAGACTGCAGGATCAAATTTTGGCTCAGTTCACCATCCATGGCAAAATCCAACTATCCCAAATAAGTGATCAAATCAATCATCTTTAGGACATATGTTTGCATGAAAGAGCCTTCAATCATATGGGCATAGAACAACTACTTCGATATCTCATATCAAGCAGTTTGACTTAGCTCCCCATATAACTCCTTAAGTTAAGAAGAATAGAGGGAACATCCTGAAGGAAAAACTACCTTTTTCCTTGTAGGATCTTCCAGATCTAATGAGATCTGGGCGGAATATTTTTAAAAAAAAAATTATCCTATGATATTTTAGATCTAAGATCTATTAGATCTGATTTTTATTATCTAATATTTAATCTAAAATTAAATCTAAAACTTGAGGATTAGAGAAATACCTCTAGGGTAACTAGATTACCCTATAGATGATCGCAGCAATGCCCAAGGTTCAAAAATAGCCACGTAGTTGTCTACCTCTATCTATATCCACTCAAGCAAGATCTAGATCATCTTCTCCTTGCAAATCTCTACTCCAAAAATTAGATCTGGATCTGATCTGAAAGATCTTCAAAAGATCTTCTAAAGCTGGAGCAGCAGCTTCTCGATAAATCCCTGCAGCCTTCTGATCAGGGAGCCACCATGCCTTGGACAAGCACTAGATGGATGCCCAACTTCTTGGACGTGAAGAGGGGAGAGAGAGGACCAAAGTGGGCATAGAAAAGTGGAGGGATATTAGGTTTTTACTGGGTATTGAGCAATTCTCAAAACCCTAGGCACAGACAGGGTTTAAATAAACCCTGCTGCGCCATGCAATGCCACATCATTCGACCAATCAAAAAATTTCAATTAATTTTGAAAAAAATTTGATTGTGGAGTGATGTCATCTGATCATATCAGATAAGAATCCCACCAAATCCTCCTACTATTGGCACCAACACTGGATAAACACAGTGAGATTGGCGCCCAACAGTTTGAGTCGATCAAGGCATAGAGTCCTCATCTCATGGGACTCTATCCTTATCCACTTGGGGCGCACACCCAATCTAACTTGGCACCCACTTTGAAGCCTAATTTAGTAGGTGGACACTCCATAAAAACTCTTCAATGATCTCTTGCCAAGTGGCCTTCAGTTCAAGATCCATAAGTCAACGTTTGACCGATGTTTTAAAACAGAAATGGCAGGTGACAGGAATTGACAGGTGTTGTCTTAAATTCATCTCATGAATTAAGATAAGACTTTTTTGAGCTGGACTGGCTCCAGTCAGACTGAGAAAACTTCTCAAAGTTCTCTGGGTGAGTCAAATCATATTTGGCTCAGTCGAGATGAAAAAGATTGCACGAGGAGAAAGTTAGGCTCAATCATGTGCTAGCACGATTTTTTTGAACCTAATTGGATCTAATCCAAATCAATCAAACTGGGCTAGCTCAATTGATGACATCCAGACCTAACTCTTATTTTGTGATCCAGTTAGGTTCATTTTCGTATGGTAATGAGACATGTCATGATCTCATCATCGACATCATCGAAACTCCTTTCGATGGATCAGAACTCTTCTGATTCAGACAATTAGAATGATCGATCATCAAGATCATTCTAATTGCTCCCAAAATCCACCAGTGACACCAAGCAGTATATGGTGGCAACCCATCAGAAATGAAGATGAACCTCTCGGTGCAGCTACCTGTGTGATTGAGTTCTCTATCATGAGTCCCGACTGAATTAGGGTTAAGGTGAACTCATCAAACCCAACATCAGTCATATGAATCAATCGATCGATCCGAGTCCAATGTGAAACCCAATGGAAAATCTTTTCCATTATTTCACTCTGCCATGGCCATGGGCTTAAGGACTCAATCTTTCGATCATCATAGGACTACTCCTCTCATCTATCAAGGTTGATAGATCCCATCTTGGACAATCTGGTTCTATAATGAATATGCTACAGCCAACATACACCTCAGGATTTGAATGGCTAGGAGATCGAGTTATGGTGTAGTCAAACTATAACACACTCAAGGTGAACTGTCGATGCACCTCAGGTCAAAGAACTAGACACACAGCTGCAGTATCGAGCTAGTCATCGACGAGAAGGTAGACTTCTTATGACTGCTCGAGGTGGTCACGCTCAGTACTCTCGTTCTAATGAATACCTGTACTCTCACTCTGGTGTCTCCACACGTAGACTCAAGACTCATCTATCCTAAGGAAGCGATCGTACACCAACCTTCCAGATCGATCACCATCCTCATGATGATCCTATGGTTAGGAGCTGTTTATGAGTTAGTTATGTAAATTCATGCCTTAAATTTTAACTCTTGAAAATATAATTAACATTCCTACTAACTCAAAGGATGTATCAAGACATAATGTATACAATGTGATAGTTGAATAACCCTTTTATTCATTTATAGTCAAAATTATAAATTTGCCTTATATTTGTACAGGAATGTGTCAGCCAATCTGACATCTAGGGCACACATCTAACAAACTCCACTTGACCTAATGCCAATTGGCTACATATCTAAGTCCCATCTTCTCAAGGTGGGCTTCGATCTTCTGCTGGCCTAATGGCTTTGTCAGTGGATCTGCCACATTGTCTATGGAGTCGACTCTCTTAACCTCACATAATCTTTTTTGAGGTAATCACGGATCAGATGGAATCGCCGCTCGATATGCTTGGACTTCTGGTGAGACCTTGGCTCCTTAGCTAGGCTATGGCTCATTATTTCGCAATAAAGAGGGATGGCATCCGATGACATCACTCCAAGCTCTGTAAACTTTTTGTACCAGAATGCCTCCTTCATAGCTTCCGATGCAGCAATATACTCTGCCTCCATGGTGGAATCAGCAATCACCGTCTGCTTGGAACTCTTTCAGCTAACTGCACCATCATTGCAAATGAACAGACTTCCAGATGTCAACTTTTGATCATCTATATCAGACATGAAGTCTGAGTCTGTAAATTCCTGAACCTGGAGTTCTCAATTCCCAAAGACTAGAAACATATCCTTAGTTCTTCTCAAGTACTTAAGGATACATTTCATAGAAGTCCAGTGCTCCTCGTCTTGATTCGACTGATATCTGCTTGTGACACTCACATCATGGGCTATATCAGGTCGTGTACATAGTATGGCATACAAGAGGCTCCCTATTGCGAAGCATAAGGGATCTTGCTCATGCGTTCAATCTCCTCAGGTGTGCTAGGGCACATCTTCTTGGAGAGATGAATGCCATGTCTAAAAGGTACTAAACCTCTTTTGGAGTTTTCCATGCTAAACTTTTTAGCACCTCCTCTATATACATCTTCTGTGAAAGTCCTAGCATCCTATTTGGTCTATCTCTATAGACCTTAATACCCAGTATAAAGGATGCTCTCCTAGATCTTTCATAGAGTACTCCTTAGACAACCATATTTTGACCGAGGTCAACATGGAAATATCATTTCCAATTAGGAGGATGTCATCAACGTACAGTACGAGGAAGACAACTGCGGTCCCACTGACCTTCTTGAATACACATGATTCCTTCTCGTTCTTAATGAAACCAAA
>NC_026001.2:38432656-38454368 GCF_000442705.2 Elaeis guineensis | reverse complement strand
AACTTTTTGCCACTCAAAATCTCATCTTTTTTTTTTAATTTTTTAGATTTTTTCTTATGATTTTTATATCCTTCTCTCTAGCTCATCAAAACTTTAGCTAGAAGCCATCTGGGGCATCCCTATAAATAGGGGACCAGGGGTTACATGGGATGAAGGGGCACCAACTTTTGGTGCTCTAAATTCTACATGCAATAACTTCAGAAGTGAATTTTGGTGATTCAAATAGTTGGAGCTGAAGGACTTCTTCCTTCTCTACATGTCATAAAAATTTTTAATTTTCATGAAATCAAACATAGGATTTTTGATTTATCATCTAAGGCAACGTGTTTAATAAAGAGCCTTCTTTAAGAAGGACTCTTTATTTCTCAATGCTGATTTGAGGTGGACGGCAATAATAATTTTTGTGTGGATTTTAGTGAACATGGAGGAGTTCTTCTCCCTTAAACCTGGTCTAAGTTGGATAAGTATCCAACTCTAAATTGATCCAATCCATTAGGTCAAACCAACTGGTCTAGGTTAGCTCAAATACTTTGAACCAAATCAATTTGGGAACTTGAGTTAATACAATGTGCTAGCATATCAAATTAATCCATAAAATTTTATTAAATTTTAATTAAATTAAAATAAAGCTAATAGTGTATGACCATTGAGTTTCAAATCTATCCAGCAGTGAACTCGGACTTTTGATGTAACCTATCCGATGAGATTAGTTTCACCCGAAGAGTCCCAATCAACTTGGACTCTTCCAAATTGATTCAGAATCAAATTATTTTAATTTTATCAAGCTCACAAGTCAAATTGATATCTAGCAACATGTCATGACTATCCAAAAGATTTAAAATTTAATAAAAAATTATCAAAATATCCTCAGTGGCAAGTTTCCGTGTAATTCAATCATCAGTCAAACATATCCTAGATGAGCTGTGGGCATAAAAATTATCAACCCAATCACTTATCTTTTATATCTCGATCTGAAGGTGATGATTTAGTTGATGATACATTAAATTTTTTTTTTTCTAATTATCACCCTGTTTGGCCAAGACTTCCAGAATCACCATCCATGAAATCAATAGGATGTTCGCTCACACTTATTAGGAGTGACAGATCCTTTATCGATCACTCACAACCTCCATGCATACTTTCATCATATCAAAACACCCATGAAGGTGAATTTTAATGCAGGGGTAAAACGATAATTTTAATTTTTTTTTAAAATTATAATTTTACAGTGAAAATTATTAATTAATCTAATTAATTAATATGTATTAATCCTAACAGAATCTAAATATGATATATATAGCATGCATTTAAATTTGAAATTTAAAATGTATATTTTACTGTTATGTGTTCAGAAAATTACCTTCAGCAGGTAGTCGATCGCTGCAGTCTGATCACATCGAGAAGGTCTGATCATCACAATATAGACACAGTATGTCAAGCCTCCATGGATATTCACACGAGCTTTCAATTGATCGGCCTCACGAATGCTAGTTCGTTGCAGAACTCTTCGATGGCCGATGCTGATCGCTCCTTCGATCAGTGTCTACCGACTCCTTGGATGCTTTGGATTGTCAGCAAAAAATTTGAGAGATTGATGAAGCTCTCCATAAAGTTTGTGGGCTCACGACACTCGTAGCTCACCTTCTCACTTTCGAACCCTAGGCAGAAACCTAAAGGTACTCTCAGAAAAACCCTGTGCCCTTTCTGTTTCTTTTCTTTCTCTTCTTTCTTTTCTTTTCTCATGCACAGAGCCTTTCTCACGCCACCCTTTTCTCTCGGATCAGATATGTGCACGCCCACCTTCTCTTTCTTTTTAAAATGGTGCAAGACCGCATCTTTATAGTGTTTTCACCGCGTGAGAGGATAAAGCTAGGTGGTTGCTCACTTGAATTCAAATCGAATTTGAATTCAAATGCCAACAACTAATCTTTATCCACTCTTGGAGTGAGAAGAAGGGGGCGTGGGTTCTTTGTGCATGGAGAGTTTACATAAGAAACTTTTTTCTCGTGTAGAGTAAGTGGCGCACAAGTGGATAAGGGCGCATGAGATTAGTTGCCCATTCAAATTCAAAATCATTTAAATTTGATGGCCAACCAACCATCTTTATCTACTCTCAAAATGGTGCACACAAGTGAGGCATGGGAAGGGCTTCTGCGTGGGAGAAATTCATGAGAATCATTTCTCGTGAATTCAATAGGCGCAGGTGAGGTGAGGTGGCGCAGGGAGATAAGTCAAGGTGGTTTCAAATATTAATCAACCTAATTGAACCAACCTTATTAAAATAGGTTAGGCAAATTAGATTAATTAAACCCAACATAATTAGGCTTAATTAGGCTCAATAAAATCTTAATCAAATTAGAAATTGTTAAGCCAACCTTGATTAGATCAGGGACCAAACCCTTGACGATTAGGTCAACTCTTAACCTAATCGGGTCAAACCCAACTGAATCCAATTCAATTGGACTTGATCCAAAAATATTACTCAATCAAATTGAGTTAATTAGCTATCAAATCACTAACTAAACCATAAATACTGAATCCAAATCCGATGGGCAATCAGGCATCAAAGTCCATCGATATGAAACCTTGATCGAAGAGTGCCAAACCAGTGGGACTCTTGACCGGTACCCAAAATATGTGAAACTCATGATCAGAGAATCTGATTCTCGATCACAGAGTCCATACACATAGGAGTCAGAGTCTCCAAAGTATTAGGACTCTTGGTCGAAGAGTCCCAGTCCAGTGGGACTCTTCACCACCAGCCATCAGATCAGATAGGAACCTTTAATGTGTGTGACCTCGCAGGTTCAAACCTAAGCGGTAGCACAGGAACAATTCCTATGCTAATCGAAGTGACCATCTAGCAATGGTACCCGACATTCGGATAGGTCGAATAGTCGCAATCGCAACATTCAGAACCTATGCGAATATGGTTACTGTATAATTCATCCTTTTGATCTCTGTGTATAGGATGACTCAGGGTTAAACTGTCAACCCTGATCAGATCATCCAAATCGTGCTCAACTCAAACAGTCTGTGACTCCTCATAGGATACCCTGGCCAAGATTTTGCTAAATTGAAAAATGACTATACCAGCTCCTGAACTGGAGTGGTCAATCTCATCTTGACACATGCACGACAGTCAAGTACTTGACTACACCAACATCCTTCTTGAATAAAATTAGGTAGTCTAGTGCCTAAGTGTAGTGAGTTGCTTGCAAGTCACTGTGGTAGTCTCAGGTCGAAGGGACAGTTATACCATATCCCATCGGAGCAAATCTTGACAGCAGAAAAAGCTCCGGAGTCGGTCATGTTCAGTGTAGATGTACCCTTACATCTCACCTGTATGCCATACCAGTGTCTCCACTCCTTAGTTAAGAGGACAACCAACCCATATGACACACATGACCTATGCTTGATAATGTTATTGTCCTTGGTAACAATGTATCATTTGATCGCGAACAGGTTTAAGGACTAAGATAAATCCTCCTTTGTCGAGTCTAAATAGTCTAAGGACTTCACCACAACCAGGAGTTCATTAGAAGATGAACAATTTGTGATGAAAAATATCAAAATAACTTTTATTTATTTATAATTCATATACTAATACAAGAAAGAGCACAACCATCAACAGACTAATGATTGCTTTGGGACACTATTCCATCAATCTTTTACTCGGCCTAAACAATCGGTGCAGTATCTAATACCCATCTTCGACTTAAAGTTGTCGAACTCCTTCACCGCAATGGCTTTAGTGAATAGATGGCCAGGTTCTCCTTCCCATCAATCTTCTGAAGGTCGACGTCACCTCTATCCATGATTTACGGATAAGATGGTAGCGACACAGAATATATTTCGTCTGCTGGTGTGCCTTCGATTCCTTCGCTTGAGCAATGGCTCCAGAGCTTCACAATGAGCAGAACTGGACCAACAAGGGAGGGTGCTACTCCGAGCTTGGTGATGAATTTTCTTAAACCACATCGCTTCTTTGGCAACATCTGATGCAGCGATATACTCTGCTCGCAAACTGAATCTGCCACATTGTGCTACTTGGAACTCTTCCAACAGATAGCCCCACATTAAGGGTAAAAATAAATCCCGACACACTCTTGCTGTCATCATGATCAGACTGAAAATTGGAGTCTGTAACCCTATAAGTCTCAAGTTTGATTCACCATAAATAAGGCACTGGTCTTAGTATTTTTTAAATACTTTAGGATGGTTTTAACAATCTTCCAGTGATTTTTTTGGATCAGATTGGTATCTACTCACTACCCCTAGTGAGTATGCCACATCTGGTCGTGTACATATCATGAGTACATGATAGATCCACTGCTGAAGCATATGAATTCTACCATACGCTCTCTCTCTTGAGGTGTTGTGGACC
Source organism: Elaeis guineensis (assembly GCF_000442705.2). Lineage (NCBI taxonomy): Eukaryota > Viridiplantae > Streptophyta > Magnoliopsida > Arecales > Arecaceae > Elaeis > Elaeis guineensis. Next base: position 38,449,981 of record NC_026001.2, on the reverse strand, counting down.
AATCTAGAGAGAATTCCATGGCTATCGGTAGATAGCCTTTCTTGAATTCTCCATGTGACCTCTTCAGCATAGTATCATGTTGTGATAGGATAAGCCAAGCAACCTTTTAGATTTATCCTATAGATCCTCATCTAGGATGTAGGAAGTTTCCAGTCCTCATGGAGAATGTGAGATAGCAATCTTTTTCTCTGTAATGCGGGGAATCTTCCGATTAAGAGAATGTCATCCACATACAATAAAGAAATACCACTATGGGACATTAGCCACTTTATAATGGCAGGCTCTTCTCCGTTCTTAACGAAGCCATACATTTTGATCGTCTTATCAAACATATGTTCCAACTCCGGAATGCTTGCTTAAGTCCATAAATGGACTATAGCTTGCACTTAGACTCATCTGTGGATGTGAATCCTTCAGTTTATCATATACACCTCTTCATCCAGCTCTCCATTTAGGAAAGCTGTCTTTACATCCATCTGCTAGATTTTATAGTCCAGATGGGAGCTATCTAAGCATAATGAATGGATTTGAGCATTGCCACAGGAAAAATATCTCGTCATAGTCTATACCATAACGTTGACGATATCCTTGGCAACCAGACGGACTTTATAGGTCTCCATTTCTCTACTCTTTCTTGAAGACCACTTACACCTTATGGATTTTACTCCTTCGGGTGGGTCAACCAATGTCCACACATCGTTGACCTTCATGGACTCCATTTCGAATTTCATGGCCTCTAGCCATTTCTCAGAGTCAGGTCTCTGCATTGCATCCATGTAGGTGATCAGATCCTCATCATTTTCATCAAGTTCGATAGGATCACCATCTCAGATAAAGAAATCATAGTATCTATCCAGTTGACGTGGTACTCTACCAGACCGCCTTAAGGGTGTACAATGGGCTCCGGATCTGATTAACCAAATCCAAGGTTCAGCTAACTTGTGTCAGTTTTTCCACCTGTCGAACTTCTCAGTTCGATTTAGAGGCAACAGTCCTTTCACAAGAACTTCTTTTCAAAAAGATTGCCTTAAGGCTGATAAACACTTTGCTCATCAACTAGGTAGAAATAATACCTTTTATCTCTTTTGGGTACTATGAAATAACACTTGTCAGACCTAGGTCCAAGCTTGTCTTAATTAAATATTTACAAAGTCAGACACCCCAAATCCTAAGGTACGAGAGTACTGGCTTCGTTATCATATTCATATGGCATTTTGGTACAGACTTATCGAATATTTAGAAGGTAAGCGATTCGAGGCATATCCAGAGGAGATGGCAGTCAGCAACCATCATGGATGACATGTCCAACAAGGTCGATTCTCTTTCAGACACACATTATGCTGTGGTGTTCAGGAGGAGTCCACTGAGAGAGAATTCATTCTCCCAGATATGAGAACTCATTGGGAAGGTATTCACTCCTCGATTAGATCGAAGAGTTTTAATAACTTTTAGTTTATTTTTCTACCTCATTTCGGAATAGTTTGAAATTTCAAACGACTTCGATTATGCTTATTAAGTAGACATATCATACTGATAGGTCTTGTGAAGGTTATGAAGTGAAATATCACTCTTGCACTTGAGCTATGGGTCATACATCAGAATGTAGACCAAGAGTTCACTGGCTGTCATCTTTTTCAGTAAAAGGTGATTGGTATCTTTCAAGAAGAAGGACTCAAGGTTGGAAGTGATTCAATCAACTTCAAGAATTCTTCTTGAGCCAACTGTTTATCCTGTTCTTATTGATATGACTAGCACAGTGCAAAGGTAGACTTTGACATTATTATTCTAGGGTTTACGGAGGTTTGAACACATTAAAGGCTGTGATAGTAAGTAAATTTATTATTTAGTTGTCCAACAAATATTGTAAACATTCAAATGATATTGCAAATATTTTTTTTATTAAAATTATAATGTACATGGCCAAAGGCTACAGAATATATTTAATAAAAACTTGGACAATAGTGAATTCACTCAGAATTACATTACGAGAGTTGATTACAAGGTTCATGATTCTAAGCTAGAACTGAAACTTTGCTTCCATCTCCACGTTCAGGAACTCTGCTTCATCAAATCTCCTACTGACTGCAGACCTGCATCGAATTACAGATATGATAGGGCTTCCGGTATCCAATACCCAGGAGTAGTATCAAATGAAAAAGTTGTAAGGTGTTATATATAATTACTTGCTTTTCTTCGGCTGTTTGGGTCAGGGAGGCAATGTATAGAGGACAGTTCCTCTTCCAGTGCCCTGTTCTTGCAAAAGAAGCACTGCCTGGCTCTGTCGGGCTTGTGCTTCTTGGTCTGACCCTTGCAGACATCCCAGCATGCGGTGCACTTCTTATTCTTCTTCTTCTTGTCTTCTTCCCTTTCTTAAAGGGTTGACGAACAGAAGAAGACCTCCCATAAATTCACTGACTCTTATGGAGTTGGTGGTCCTTCTCAAAGTTTGCAGCAACCCAACAAGCCGTGGTAGTTCACTGCAGACTTTGTCATCCGAAAATGAGTAAGAAGGGGAGGAAGGACTTGGGCAAAGAATTAAGGATGCATCCTTACGAGCTCTCGTGCAAGGGAAAGCCAGTTTACATGATCATTCGATTTTGACTGATATGATGGCCCATCCCTATCCGAGCATTGAAAATGGCACAACTAGTTTTGTGCTTTCAACATCGTCAGGCGTGCCAAAGGAGTCGTTCAACATTTGAAGCATCTCCTGCGGCTGGACGTTCTCGAACCTGCGGTTGAACTCATCATTCATTGCCCAGCATTATGCACCGAATGGTGGTGCGGTCGTTGAGCCACTTCTGATAAGTATCTCGGATCGTCCCTCTAGCATTCGGGGCTGGCTCCTCAGGTGCCGGACCGTTACTACATAAAGATCCATTTATGCTAAGGATGATTTTCAATTTTCAATACCAGCTATCGAAATTAAGTTCCATGAGCTTGTCATTATCTAATAATGATCGGAGCTACAGGGTAGTGGCCATAGCTGCATAAAGAAAAATCAGACCTTTATTAGTACATAAATTATTAATACTAAAGACTTGGACTTTAGTCTAAAGTTTCTCCCAGTATATTTACGAACTAGTAGCCTCAACCTCCACTTTGAGGAATTACTTCAATTCCTTAGTGGGTACTAGAATCCACACAGACCACACATGAGCCCAACTTTGGTTGGTCAACCCATATGCATCTATGGGTAGGTTCATAACCAGTTGTTTCTCTAAACAACTTCTAGTAATTAATTTTGCCCCAAAACCTAATCAGTAGGCTTTGGCCTCCACTGAAAAGATCTAGTTAGGTCCAACCATTAACATGACTTGATTTGGTGAATTTGACCAATAAATGATCAGGCCCGACTTTGGCCGGCCAACCTGACTACCATCAGAAAGACTCAACCAAATGATCATATTATGAATGATAATTCCATTAGTCAATAAGCACCAGGCCTTTGGGCTCAGTGATTATTAAACTAATGGACTCATATCACTCACTTAATGGGAGGCTATGACTTAGTTATCACTATAGCTTAATCATTTTTAGAGACTTAATAATTTTTGAAGATTTTATTAAAGGATAGAAGAGAAGAAATTAACCAACCAATTTCAATCCTCCCACTGACTTCACCAAGTCAGATTAAAAAGGATTTAATTAAAGCCGGCATTGGAGCACCTAAATCAATCACACTGATTTACCTAATGACATGGGTGAGCCCTAATCACCAAGTGATCTAATCAAAACCTAACTCATCAGGTTGGCCGGGTAAGTGAGATCAGTGGAAGGGATATGTCATTAACTCGTCAGAGATCGAATCAATGCGAGTAGCTCCTAGTTAAAAACCACTGGTCAGACTGCCGAACTTACCTTAGACACCAACCGGTTCATTAATTTTAATTTGATCAACTTAGTAAATAGGGTTCCACCGTGTAGCCATGAATTAAGTCCATCTTGGTCTAGTTAAAGACATGGACCCATTCAACTACAACTATTGGAGTTGAGTCTAGAGTGTCCTTGACCTAATCTAATTCAACTTTTGATTAGATTTGATCAATTACTCTAATTTAGTCCATTTCTTTAAGCTAACCTTAGGTCTAACCCAATTATGGATCTAGTCCATCTAACCCATTAACCCACAAGTTTATGCAATTATCTTAGGTCTTAATTCATAATTCTAGACCAACTAGACAATACTTAATTCTTTTAGTTAAGTATTTGGGCTGATGGGTCAGGGTTTGGCATTTCAAAAATAATTTTTAAATTTGAAAGATTTTATTTTCTATTCACCAAATGTGTTGACTCATTTCAGAAACTGATCAGCATATTTCATAAATAGTAATCCTATTGCTAATTACATAACAGAAAATAACTCAATCAAAATAAATCATGAATATTCCTTTAGATCTAATCTAACATATTCATGATAAATTTTACAATTGAATCTTTACAATTAAGTCTTTTCGCTGCTTCGTCTGCATGGATATAATCACTCGTACCCCTACTGCCATAGGAGAACCCATCGAATGGGAGGAGAGGGCCTTTAAACCCTACTTTTCTCCTATGACCGGACGACCATGGCAACCAACCCAATTAGACTACTTGCTACTTGGATCAAGTATATCTAAATATACCAATTTCAAAATTTAAATTTTAAATTTTAAATTTCAAATTTTGAATTTCAAATTTCAAACAAATTTCAAATTTCAAATTTTGAATTTAAATTTTGAATTCTAAATTTTGAATTTCAAATTTGAAATTTTAAATAAATTTTAAATTTTGAATTTTGAATTTTGAATTTTAAATTTGAATTTTAAATTTCAAAATTTAAATTTTAAATTTTGAATTTTAAATTCAAATTTAAATTTTAAATTTATACTTTTAGATTACTACTTAATCTACGTATGCAAATGTATATCATATTTTAGAACCACTCTGATACCAATTGAAGGTGAATTTTAGTGCAGGGATAAAATGATAATTTTAAAATTTTTTAAAATTATAATTTACAGTAAAAATTATTAATTAATTTAATTAATTAATATATATTAACCTTACACAAGGATCTAAATATGATATATATAGCATGCATTTAAATTTAAAATTTAAACTTCTACAGTAAATATTTTACTGTTATGTGTTCAGAACACATTAGCTTCGTGCAGGTAGTTGATCGCTGCAGTCTGATCATCGTCGAAAAGGTCTGATCATTATAATATAGCCACACAGTATGTCTGGCCTCCACAGATCGTCCATACAAAGCTCTCAATCTGATCGGCTCCCATGAGTGCTAGTTCGTTGTAGAATCCTTTCGATTGCTGATGCTGATCGAACTCCTTCGATCGGTGTCTGTCGACTTCTTGGATGCTTTGGATCATTAGCAAAAGAATTTGAGAGATTGATGAAGCTCTCTCTGAAGTTTGGTGGGCTCACGACATTCGTAGCTCACCTTCTCACTTCCCGAACCCTAGGCAGAAACCCTAGGATACTCTCAGAAAAACCCTACGCCCTTTCTGTTTCTTTTCTTTTCTCATGCACAGAGCCTTTCTCACACCACCCTTTCTCTCTCAGATCAGATATACACATGCCCCACCTTCTCTTTCTTTTTTAAAATGGTGCAAGACCGCATCTTTACAGCATTTTCACCGTGTGAGAGGATAAAGCTAGGTGGTTGCTCACTTGAATTCAAATCGAATTTGAATTCAAATGCCAACCAACCAATCTTTATCCACTCTTGGCATGAGAAGAAGGGGGCGTGGGTTCTTTGTGCGTAGAGAGTTTACATGAGAAACTTTTTCTCATGTAGAGTAAGTGGTGCACAAGTGGATAAGGTGGCGCATGAGATTAGTTGCCCATTCAAATTCAAACATCATTTGAATTTGAATGGCCAACCAACCATCTTTATCCACTCAAAATGGCACACACAGGTGAGGCGTGGGAAGGCTTCTGCATGGGAGAAAATTCATGAGAACTCATTTCTCATGAATTCAAATAGGCGCAGGTGAGGTGAGGTGGCGCTGGGAGATAAGTCAAGGTGGTTTCAATTATTAAATCAACCTAATTGAACCAACCTTATTAAAATAGGTTAGGCACAATTAGACTAAATTAAACCCAACATAATTAGGCTTAATTAGGCTCAATAAAATTTTAATCAAATCAAGAATTGACTAAGTGCAACCCTTGATCAGATCAGGGACCAAACCACCTTGGCGATTAGGTCAACTCTTAACCAATCGGGTCAAACCCAACTGAATCCAATTCAATTGGATTTGATCCAAAAATAGTTACTCCATCAAATTGAGTTAATTAGTGATCAAATTATTAATTAAACTTCTCATAAATACTGAGTCCAAATTCGATGGGCAATCGGGCATCAAAATCCATCGATATGAAACCTTGATCAAAGAGTCCCAAACTAGTGGGACTCTTGACCCCAGTACCCAAAATGTGTGAAACTCATGATCAGAGAATCTTGATTCTCGATCACAGAGTCTCAGACACGTAGGACTCAGAGTCTCCAAGTATTAAAACTCTTGGTCGAAGAGTCTCAATCCAGTGAGACTCTTCACCAGCCATCAGATCAGATAGGAATCTCTAATGTGTGTGACCCCGCAAGTTCGAACCTAAGCCGGCAGCACAGGAACCAATTTTTGTACTAATCGAAGTGACCATCTAGCAATAGTACGTGACATCCAGATAGATCGAATAGTCATAATCGCAACATTCAGAACCTACGCGAATATGGTTACTATATAATTCATCCCTTTTGACCCCTGTGTATAGGATGACTCAGGGTTAAACTGTCAACCCTGATCAGATCATCCGAATCATGCTCAACTCAAACAGTCCTGTGACTCCTCACTAGAACTACCCTAGCCAAGGTTTTGCTAAATTGAAAATACGACTGTACACAGCTCCTAAACTGGAGTGGTCAATCCCATCTTGACACACGCACCGACAAGTCAAGTACTTGACTACACCCAGCAGCCTTCCGTCATTGAATTAGAAATTCAAATAGCCCAGTGCCTAAGTACAGTGAGTTGCTTGCAAGTCACTGTGGCAGTCTTAGGTCGGAGGGACAGTTATACCCATATCCCATCGGAGCAAATCTTGACAGCAGAAAAAGCTCCAGAGTCGGTCACGTTCACTGCAGATGTATCCTTACATCTCACCTGTATGCCATACCAGTATCTCCACACTCCTTAGTTAAGAGGATAACCAACCCATATGGTACACAACGACCTATGCTTGATAAACGTTGTTGTCCTTGGTAACAACGTATCATTTGGTCGCAAATAGGTTTAAGGACTAAACGACAAATCCTCCTTTGTCGAGTCTAAATAGTCCTAAGGACTTCACCACAACGCAGGAGTTTATTAGAAGATGAAATAATTTGTGATGAAAAATACTAAAATAACTTTTATTTAATTTATAATTCATATACTAATACAAGAAAGAGCACAATCGTCAATAGACTGACGATTGGCTTTGGGATACTATTCCCAACACCCCACACAAGGATCAGAGAATCAAGTTAGATAGTGAACCAAAATATGGATTCATGTACAAAGGTACCTGGTGAGCTCAAGTCAAAGGATCACTTACATAATTTCTACTAGAGAATTATTAGCTGATATGTAAATAAGACTCCATCTGATTATTCTCTCGCAGGTCAATTCAATGAACTCATTCTCTAATGAGCACCCATATCCTTGTATTAGTATCACCACACAAGTGATTGTGAAATCAACCACCCTCATTTCTGAGCATACATAGGACATGCCAGTATTACCGGTATCATTGATCTCCGACTCAATGTACCAAAAACTAGAAATATTTTAGATTAGGGCTATTAAAGATTTAGGTCTCACTGGTGTGATCTCATCACGGCCCTAAAACTATTGCCTTGACCTATGGGGTTCATTATAATCTTAAAATTAATAAGATGCAGCATATAATGAATCAAAAATACCAATTTTATTAATAATATTAATGTTAATTACATGAGTTTGAAAGATAAATTATAAAAAATATCTTATTGTATCCCATATGCGATTGGCTTGTAAGGCATTATTCTTTCAATCTCCCACTTGCACTAAAGTCAATCACCTCTACACTTGATACCCATGCTATTAAGGTGGCAGTCAAACTGCTGCATTGACAAGACCTTAGTGAACATGTCCACTATATTATTCTTGATGTCAACTCGCTCCATGATCACATCACATCTTTTGACTATCTCCTGAATGGAGTGGAACCATCTTAGGTTGTGCTTGGATTTATGATGAAACCTTGATTTTTTGGCTTGAGTAACTGTCCCAGTATTATCATAATAAAAAGACACTAGTTATTTAATCTCTAGAACCACACCCAACTCTGTGATAAATTTCTTCATCAGATGGCCTTCTTAGCAGCCTCACTTGCAGCAATATACTCAGTCTCAGTGATCGAGTCAGCAACAGTTTACTGTTTGAAACTTTCCAACTTATTGCACCACCATACAAGGTGAACACATATTCAGATATCGATTTGCTATCATTCAGATCAGATTGAAAACTAGAATTGGTATAATCTTTCAGCTTTAAATCAGATCCACCATATATTAGAAAAATATATGTAGTTCTTCTCAAGTACTTGAGTATGTTTTTCATAACTTTTCAATGATCCTCCTCGAGATCAGCCTGAAATCTACTTACAATGCCCAAGGCATAACCCACATCAGGTCTGGTACATAACATAGGATATATTATTGATCCTACTGTCGAAGCATAAGGAATAGAACTCATTCTATTTCTCTCTTCAGGTGTCTTAAGAGATATCTTCTTAGAGAATTGTATGCCATGACCTATGGGCAAGTATCCTCTTTTACTTTCCTCCATGTTGAACCTCTTCAACACAAGGTCAATATACCTAAACTGGGACAAGCCTAGCATCCTTTTCGATCTATCCCTATAGATCTTTATACCAAGTATATAGGATGCTTCACCCAAGTTTTTTATAGAAAATTTTTATGATAGCCAAGTCTTGACCAATTACAACATCGGGATATTATTTTCAATGAGCAGTATATCATCCATATACAAGACCAAGAAGACAATAGCACTCTCACTACTCTTCTTGTATATACAAGATTCATCCATATTTTTGATGAAACCAAATGATCTGACTATCCCATCAAAATGGATGTTCTAGCTCCTCAATACTTGCTTTAATCCATATATGGATCTATTCAGCTTGTATACCTGATTTACTCTCCCACTTGAGATAAATCCCTCTGGCTGAGTCATATAGACTTCTTCCTCAAAATTTTCATTGAGGAAGGCAGTCTTGACATCCATCTGTCAGATCTTATAATCATGGTATGCTGCAATAGCAAGCATTATCCGAATAGACTTGAGCATGGCTACCAGCGAAAAGGTTTCTTCATAATCAATACCTTATTTTTGTTTGAAATCTTTTACCACAAGCCTGGCCTTATAGGTCTCTACCTGGCCATCTGCTCCAATCTTCTTTTTGAAGATCTATTTGCAGCCTATTAGGGTCACACCCTCAAGCGTATCAACCAACATCCAAACTTGGTTGGCATACATAGAGTCTGTTTCGGATTTCATGACATTGAACCACTTGTTAGAGTCACTACTCATGACAGCTTCCGAATAGGTCATAGGCTTATCATTCTCAATCATGTAGGTTGTGTTCTCATTCTCAATGACAAACCCATACCTGAGTGGTACACTACGCACTCTACTCGATCTTCGGAGAGGAGATGTGTGTAGTAGCTGTGTCTTAACAATGGGCACATCTGGTTGAGAATCATCAGGTGAATCCTGGATTGATTGTAGGTTTTGAACTTTCTTAAGTTCAACAAACCTCCCACTGCCTCCTTCTTGGATAAACTCTTTCTTCAAGAAAATAGCATGCCTACCAACAAACACCCTTTGTTGAGTAGGATTATAGAAGTAGTATCCTACTCTCTCCTTGGGATAACCTACAAACCTACATTTTTCTGATCTAGCATCCAGCTTATATTCATCAATATTTTTCACATAAGTTGGGCAACCCCAAATCTTAAGATGCTTAAGATTGGGTCTTTTACTTTTTCATATTTCAGATGGAGTGATAGAAATAAATTTTGAAGGTACTTTATTTAAAATATATGCTGCAGCCTCGAGGATGTATCCCCAAAAGGATAATGGAAGATCCGTGAAACACATCATGGACCACACCATATCTAATAAAGTGCAATTCCTTCTTTCCATAATTCTATTTAATTATGGAGTATAAGGAGGTATCCATTGAGAGAGTATACCATTTTATTTCAAATAATCGAGGAACTCACTAGACAAATATTCTCTTCCTCGATCCGATCGAAGATTTTTAATACTTTTACCGGTTTATTTTTTGACCATTCTTTGATACTCTTTAAATTTGTCCAAGATTTCGAATTTGTATTTCATTAAATATACATATCTAAACTTAGATATATCATCAGTAAATATGATGAAGTAAGAGTATCCATCTCTGGCTTGATTCGACATTGGACCACACACATCAATATGTACAAGGTCCAAAATGTCACTCACCCGATCTCCATGTTCAGTAAATGGAGTCTTGGTCATTTTTTCCATGAGGCAAGATTCATAAGTTCCATATGATTTATAATCTTAAGGATCAAAGAAATTATCTTTGTATAACTTATTAATCCTTGACTCATTTATATGGCCAAGTCGGCAGTGCCAGAGATATGTGACATTCACATTCTCTCTCTTTCTTTTGTTCATATTATCAACATGAAGCACATTATCATTAAGTGAAAGAAACATAAGACCATTATCAATAAATGCACTTCCATAATATTCATTAGAAAAATATATAGAACAACCATTATTCTCTGTAATTAGTTTAAAATCTTGTTCCAATAATAATGGTACAAAAATAATATTTCTAATAATATTCAGAATGTAATAACAGGTCTTTAGTTCCAAAACTTTTTTTGAAGGCAACTTCAAAACTCTGGTTCTTATGGCTTCAGCTTGAATGGACTCTCCACTTGCGTCGAACAGCTCGAAGTCACATTTATTTAGATTCTTTATTTTCTGTAGACCCTGTAATGATTTGCAAAGGTGTGAACTACAGGCGGTATCCAATACCCAAGAATCTGACATTGAAGTACTTAATGATAAATTAGTTTGTATCATATACAAACCTTTAGCAATGTTTGCTGATTTCACGGTTGCAAGATACTCCTTGCAATTTCTCTTCCAGTAGCCCTCCTTGCCACAGTGATAACAAGTACCTTTGGCAGAGACCTTCTTCACCTTCTTCTTGGAGATGCCAGCCTTAGGGTTCAGTTTTTTCTTAGAACCCTTCTTCGCCTTCTTCTTGCTGATCTTATCAATATGAAGAATCTGAGCCTTTTCACCCTTGAAATGGCTTTCTACTATTTTTGACATATTCAGCAGCTCAGACAAGCTGATGTTCAGTTTGTTCATATGATAATTAATAACAAACTGAGAAAAAAAGTTAGGGAGAGACTGCAGGATCAAATTTTGGCTCAGTTCACCATCCATGGCAAAATCCAGCTGTCCCAAATAAGTGATCAAATCAATCATCTTTAGGACATATGTTTGCATGAAAGAGCCTTCAATCATATGGGCATAGAACAACTACTTCGATATCTCATATCAAGCAGTTTGACTTAGCTCCCCATATAACTCCTTAAGTTAAGAAGAATAGAGGGAACATCCTGAAGGAAAAACTACCTTTTTCCTTGTAGGATCTTCCAGATCTAATGAGATCTGGGGCGGAATACTTTAAAAAAAAAAATTATCCTACGATATTTCAAATCTAAGATCTATTAGATCTGATTTTTATTATCTAATATTTAATCTAAAATTAAATTTAAAACTTGAGGATTAGAGAAATACCTCTAGGGTAACTAGATTACCCTATAGATGATCGCAGCAATGCCCAAGGTTCAAAAATAGCCACGTAGTTGTCTAGCCTCTATCTATATCCACTCAAGCAAGATCTAGATCATCTTCTCCTTGCAAATCTCTACTCCAAAAATTAGATCTGGATCTGATCTGAAAGATCTTCAAAAGATCTTCTAAAGCTGGAGCAGCAGCTTCTCGATAAATCCCTGCAGCCTTCTGATCAGGGAGCCACCATGCCTTGGACAAGCACTAGATCGATGCCCAACTTCTTGGACGTGAAGAGGGAGAGAGAGGACCAAAGTGGGCATAGAAAAGTGGAGGGATATTAGGTTTTTACTGGGTATTGAGCAAATTCTCAAAACCCTAGGCACAGACAGGGTTTAAATAAATCCTGCTGCGCCATGCAATGCCACATCATTCGACCAATCAAAAAATTTTAATTAATTTTGAAAAAAATTTGATTGGTGGAGTGATGTCATCTGATCATATCAGATAAGAATCCCACCAAATCCTCCTACTATTGGCACCAACACTGGATAAACACAGTGAGATTGGCGCCCAACAGTTTGAGTCGATCAAGGCATAGAGTCCTCATCTCATGGGACTCTATCCTTATCCACTTGGGGCGCACACCCAATCTGAACTTGGCACCCACTTTGAAGCCTAATTTATCAGGTGGACACTCATAAAAACTCTTCAATGATCTCTTGCCAAGTGGCCTTCAGTTCAAGATCCATAAGTCAACGTTTGACCGATGTTTTAAAACAGAAATGGCAGGTGACAGGAATTGACAGGTGTTGTCTTAAATTCATCTCATGAATTAAGATAAGATTTTTTGAGCTGGACTGGCTCCAGTCAGACTGAGAGAAACCTTCTCAAAGTTCTCTGGGTGAGTCAAATCATATTTGCTCAGTCGAGATGAAAAAGATTGCACGAGGAGAAAGTTAGGCTCAATCATGTGCTAGCATGATTTCTTTGAACCTAATTGGATCTAATCCAAATCAATCGAACTGGGCTAGCTCAATTGATGACATCCAGACCTAACTCTTATTTATGTGATCCAGTTAGGTTCATTTTCGTATGGTAATGAGACATGTCATGATCTCATTATCGACATCATCGAAATTCCTTTCGATGGACCAGAACTCTACTGATTCAGACAATTAGAATGATGATCATAAAGATCATTCTAATTGCTCCCAAAATCCACCAGTGACACCAAGCAGTATATGGTGGCAACCCATCAGAAATGAAGATGAACCTCTTGGTGCAGCTACCTGTGTGATTGAGTTCTTCTATCATGAGTCCCGACTGAATTATGGTTAAGGTGAACTCATCAAACCCAACATCAGTCATATGAATCAATCGATCGATCCAAGTCAATGTGAAACCCAATGGAAAACTCTTTTCATTATTTCACTCTGCCATGGCCATGGGCTTAAGGACTCAATCTTTCGATCATCATAGGACTACTCCTCTTATCTACCGAGGTTGATAGATCCCATCTTGGTGCAATCTGGTTCCTACAATGAATATGCTACAGCCAACATACACCTCAGGTTTCGAATGGCTAGAGATCGAGTTATGGTGTAGTCAAACTATAACACACTCAAGGTGAACTGTCGATGTACCTCAGTCAAAGAACTAGACACACAGCTGCAGCATCGAGCTAGTCATCGACGAGAAGGTAGACTTTCTTATGACTGCTCGAGGTGGTCACGCTCAGTACTCTCATTCTCAACGAATACCTGTACTCTCGCTCTGATGTCTCACACTATAGACTCAAGACTCATCTACCCTAAGAAGCGATCGTACACCAACCTTCCAGATCGATCACCATCCTCATGATGATCCTATGGTCAGAAGCTGTTTATGAGTTAGTTATGTAAATTCATATCTTAAATTTTCAACTCTTGAAAATATAAATTAACATTCCTACTAACTCAAAGGATATATCACAGACATAATGTATGTAATGTGATAGTAGAATAACCTTTTTATTCATTTATAGTTAAAATTACAAATTTGCCTTTACATTTGTACAGGAATGTGTCAGCCAATCTGACATCTAGGGCACACATCTAACAAACTTTCACTTGACCTAATGCCAATTGGCTACATATCTGAGTCCCATCTTCTCAAGGTGGGCTTCGATCTTCTGCTGGCCTAATGGCTTTGTCAGTGGATCTGCCACATTATCGTGGAGTCGGCTCTCTTAACCTCGACATAATCTTTTTTGAGGTAATCACGGATCAGATGGAATCACCACTCGATATGCTTGGACTTCTGGTGAGACCTTGGCTCCTTAGCTAGAGCTATGGTGCCATTATTGTCACAGTAAAGAGGGATGGCATCCGATGACATCACTCCAAGCTCTGTGGCAAACTTTTGTACCAGAATGCCTCCTTCATAGCTTCCGATGCAGCAATATACTCTGCCTCCATGGTGGAATCAGCGATCACCGTCTGCTTGGAACTCTTTCAGCTAACTGCACCACCATTGCAAATGAACAGACTTCCAGATGTCGACTTTTGATCATCTATATCAGACATAAAGTCTGAGTCTATAAATCTCCGAACCTGAAGTTCTCCATTCTCAAAGACTAGAAACATATCCTTAGTCCTTCTCAAGTACTTAAGGATACATTTCACAAAAGTTCAGTGCTCTTCGCCTGGATTCGATTGATATCTGCTTGTGACACTCACGACATGGGCTATATCAGGTCGTGTACATAGCATGGCATACATGAGGCTCCCTATTGCGGAAGCATAAGGGATCTTGCTCATGCGTTCAATCTCCTTAGGTGTGCTAGGGCACATCTTCTTGGAGAGATGAATGCCATGTCTAAAAGGTACTAAACCTCTTTTGGAGTTTTCATGCTAAACCTTTTTAGCACCTCCTCTATGTACATCTTCTGTGAAAGTCCAGCATCCTATTTGGTCTATCTCTATAGACCTTAATACCCAGTATAAAGGATGCCTCTCCTAGATCTTTCATAGAGAACTCCTTAGACAACCATATTTTGACTGAGGTCAACATGAAAATATATTCTCAATTAGGAGGATGTCATCTACGTACAGTACGAGGAAGATAACTGCGCTCTCACTGACCTTCTTGAACACACATGGTTCCTTCTCATTCTTGATGAAACCAAACATTTTGATCACATCATTGAAACGAGTATTCCAGCTCTGAGATGCTTGCTTAAGTCCATAAATGGACCTTTGCAGCTTGCAGACCTTGTGATCATCATCACTGGATGTGAAACCAAGTGGCTGTTCCATATAGATATCTTCCTCAAGATATCCATTTAAGAATATCGTTTTCACGTCCATCTGTCATATTTCATAATCGAAATAGGCTGCAACAGCAAGCAATGTGCAGATGGATTTTAGCATGGCTACGGGCGAGAAGGTATCCTGATAGTCAATGCCTTCATGCTGACTATAACCTTTCGCTACGAGCCTAGCCTTGAATGTCTCCACATTCCCATCTGCATCTATCTTTCTCTTGAAGATCCAATTACACCTAATAGGTACAATACCTTCAGATGGATCTACCAAGGTCCAGACTTGGTTTGAGTGCATCGAGTCAATTTCTGATCTCATTGCCTCTAACCATTTCTCAAGTCGATATCTGATATCGCCTCATCATAGGTCTTGGGGTCATCACCATGAGCTCCATTTTTTATGAGGAATATTTCTCTACATCCTCTTGTATGGTATCTAAGTACCTTTCAGGAGGACGGAAAACCCTAGTCGATCTACGAGGTGGAAGAGGTTGTGTTAGGACTGGTTCTAATTGATTTGATTCCTCAGGTTCTTTAGCTCGTTCCTCTTGGAGACATTCTTCTTGAGCTTAATTATTCTTCCGATGCCACTATCTTGAATAAATTATTTTTTAAAAAAAATAGCATGTCGATTCACAATCACATTGTGATCTTTTGAAATATAGAAATAGTATCCTAATGACTCTTTAGGATATCCTATGAACTGAGCTCTAAAAGATCTGAACTCTAACTTATCCGCCTGCTGTCTCTTGACATGAGCCGGACAACTCCAAATTTTAGATGACTCGACTTGGCTTCTTACCATACTATATCTCATACGGTATGGTAGGAATGGTTTTAGAGGAAACCCTATTCAATACATATATTGCTGTCATGAGACAATATCCCCAAAGAAACTCAGGGAGGTCTGTGAAGCTCATCATGGAATGGACCAATCTAATAGGGTCCAATTCCTCTGTTCTGAAACCCCATTGAGTTGTGGCGTTCCAGGTGGAGTCCATTGAGAGACTATGCCATTGTCCTTAACATAGTCTAGGAACTCCCGACTAAGATATTCACCTCCTCGATCTGATCGAAGAACCTTAATGGGCTTTCCTGTTGTTTTTCTACTTTATGTCGGAATTCTTTGAACTTTTCAAAAGCTTCAAACTTGTGCTTCATTAAAATACATACCCGTACCTAAACATATCATCGGTGAAGGTAATGAAGTAGACATAGTTGCCTCTAGCTGGCACATCAAATGGGCCGCACACATCCATATGTACTAGGGCAAGTAGGTCTGTGGCCCTTTTTCCATGTCCCATAAAAGGGAGCTTGGTCATTTTGTTTTGAAGGCATGATTCACAAATTGGATATGACTCGAAAGTCAACGGACTCAATAGCTCGGATTTCTCCAATTTGTTAACCCTATCTTCCGCTATATGACCTAGCCTTAGGTGCCACAGATACCTATCATTTAGACTATCTCTAGGCCTTTTAATTCCTATGGCATTCACATTTTTCTCGATATTAAATATGGATACATCAATATGTAGCTGATAGAGACCATTAATAAGAAAATCATTTGCAACTTTATTATTTTTATAAATATGTTACAATGATCTTTATGAAAGTTAATCACATAGCCTTCTTGTGCTAAACATGAAACAAAATCAAATTCCTACTTGCTGCAGGCACATAATAACAGTCTCTAAGAACTAAATCTAATCCTAACGATAATTGCAGAGGGTAGATTCCCATGACCACAACAGCAACTCTTGCTCTATTTTCGATGCGTTGGATCATATCCCCATCCCTCAGTCTCCTGCTCTCCTCAAGACCCTACATAGAAGTGCATAAATGAGCACTAGAACCAGAGTCAAGTACCCAACTGGATGTAGAGGAAACCGTAAGATTAGATTCTATAACGAGCATACCTCAGAAGGACCATCCTTCTTGTTCTTCAGGGTGGCCAGGTACTGAGGACAGTTCCATTTCCAATGGCCATCTAAATTACAGTGAAATATTTTTCTTTCAGCGCCTTCTTCTTCGGTTCCGTCTTCTTCCTTCCCATCCACCTTCTGCTTCTTCGCAGATTTTTTCTTCTTTTCCAAAAGACTTTCTCTTGGA
>NC_026001.2:38414355-38432556 GCF_000442705.2 Elaeis guineensis | reverse complement strand
GAAAGGACCATCCTTCTTGTTCTTCAGGGTGGTCAGGTACTGAGGACAGTTTCACTTCCAATGGCCATCTAAATTACAGTAGAAATATTTTTTCTTTTAAGCAGCCTTCTTCTTCGGTTCCATCTTCTTCTTCTTCCCTCCACCTTCTGCTTCTTCGCAGATTTTTCTTCTTTCAAAAGACTTTCTCTTGGAAGAAGTCCACTCCACAGTAAGGACTGAGCCTTTTGAACTCTTCAAAGAAAACTCAGCCGTAACCAACATGTTCATTAACTCACCAAGGTACACTGCATCTTATGCATATGGAAGTTCATGATGAATTGACCATATGCATCAAACAAGGACTGAAAGATCACATCAATTTGAAAATCTCTATCTAAGATGACACCGAGCTTCTCAAGCTCCTCAAGATCCTTGATCATTGTCAAACAATGATCTTGGACTGACTGCCCATCACGTATTTTAGCCTTAAAAAGTCTTTGGCAGACTTGATACTTGGCTGCACGACTTTGTTCACCAAACAACTCTTGTAGGTGAGCCAACATTTGAAGGGTAGTCATAATATTCTTATGCTGGCACTGCAAGTCATCAGACATGGCACCCACATGTAGTACCTGGCTTTGTTATCGTCATCCATCTATTTTTTCAGAGATGCTCTCTGTTCAACAGTCGGACGTGCTGGTATGGCAGGTGGGTCCTGGTCCAAGACATGAGTAGTTTCTCAAAACCCAGAATAATTCTGTAGTTCCTCAACCAGTCTTTGAAATTAGATCTAGTCAATCTGTGGGTGTCTAGTATTTTGGTCAGGGGTTTGGACGCAGACATGTTTCCTGTAGAGAGTCAAAAGTTTCTAGTTAGATTTTATAATTAGACTTAACCAATTTGTTTAAGAATTTTATTTTTAAACAAATTAGGCTCCACTATTTTTTCGGATCCCTACACTCCCTAGGTAGAGATGTGAAATCTCTGTGATTAGTGATTTCTAGTGGGTGGTGCGGTCTCATTGACTGGCTCATCACCTCACCAACAGTTATTGATGATGGATCAATCGATAGTGGACAACTCTTGTCTAATGATTTTCTAATCATGGTACACCCAAAACTTGGTCTCTAATTCATAAAGCTCACTGTGCCCGAATATTGCTCCAATCTTTAGTTAAGTCAGACCCACCATTTGCATGAATTAGATTTCTGATTGGGTCCCTCACATATCCAAATATTGAGCACAACCCATCCTCTAATCCGTAGCATCCAATGCCTAATGGACATGGTTGCGTCTTCCCGGTGCAACTGAGCCACTGTAACCAACCGAGAACAATCAACCCTGGGAAGGGCCCGCACATCCACAATGGTGGAAGATCTTAGACTTAATATTTTCTTAGGAAGATTTGATTTAGGTCTCATTAAACTTGACTTGACATAGTCATAATAATTATGACTAACCTAGTGACATGAGTTAGCTCGAATTGTTAGCCATCTCAAATCAGAACTGGATCGACACATATGGCCAGGTAAGTGATATCGATGGAAGGGATATGCCATTAACTTGACAAGAATGCATTCGAGTCGAGTAGCTCCTAATTAAAAACCAGTCGGTCACATCTGCCCAACTTACTTTAGATACCAAATTGTCGAACCAGAACCAATTGGGTTAGCCTACAATCCAGGCTCTAACCACTGAGCCAAATTAGGTCTTAACTTGATCGAGTCACATCTAAATATGATTCGACCTTGACCTGACTTAATCTTATTAGGCTGGTCAATTATTAGCTTTCATGATCTCACCTAACCAATTTTTGATTCGGTTTGATCAACCGCTAGACCTAATTGAGCTACCCAAGCCGAACCCAATTTTATGAAAATGACTTAGATCTGAAATTCTCAATTTTAGACCTAATTTAATTTCATAAGCTTAATTCATTAATTAAGTCTTGGGTTTATAAATAAAATATGTAAAATAAATCCTAAGGTTTCAGGATTTAGATTTTACAGAAAAGTAAGTTTGATTTCTGATTAAGGATGAACGCACAGCACCCCTACAAGCCATAAGAACATCCCATTGAATGGGAGGAGAGGGTCTTAAACCCTACTTTATTCTTATGACCGGACAGCCATGAGGAACACCTTAATTAGAAATATTGATTTAACTATAAAACTAGTAAGATCTAAGTTACATATCACATATATAATTTTAGATCTAACTTATACATGCTTTGCATACATCTCATGTATTAAAATTTGATCTAATTAGCATGCTTTCAGATCTGATACATCACATGTAACATCTAAAAAAATAAGATTTAAATTGAACTATTCAATATAAAATCTATTCTTTACAGTTATTAGAATAATTCTACAACTAGTCTAGGCATGCAGCAGATCAATCTTATGAATTAATTAAATTTTATTTTTTATTTTTTGATCTGAATATAACATTTATAACATCAAAAAATTAGAGAATAAATTAGATCTAATTTATATTTTAGTCATATTAAAATATAAAACTTCAAGACTATTCATAGTTTAAACTATTCCAAGTCTAATCATGCATCTCATACATGTTAGATCTACTTAGATTTAATTTTAAATTTTTTGATTTAGATTCAATCATATCTAATGTGATATCTGAAATCTATTAATATCAATAAATAAAAATAAAAATTAGATCTAAATTAGATCTGAAATAGAGTCATCAACCTGGCTCGGATACCAGTTGAAGGAAAAATCATCTTTTTCCTTGTAGGATCTTCCAGATCTAATGAGATCTGGGGTGGAATATTTTTTTTTAAAAAAAAATATCTATGATATTTCAGATCTAAAATCTATTAGATCTAATTATTATTATCTAATATTTAATCTAAAATTAAATCTAAAACTTAAGGATTAGAGAAATACCTCTAGGGTAACTAGATTACCCTATAGATGATCGTAGCAATGCCCGAGGTTCAAAAATAGCCATGCAGTCGCCTGGCCTCTACTGGTATCCACTCAAGTAGGATCTGGATCATCTTCTCCTTGCAAATCTTTACTCTAAAAATCAGATCTAGATCTGATCTGAAAGATCTTCAAAAGATCTTTTGAAGTTGGAGCAGCAGCTTCTCGACAAATCCCTGCAGCCTTCTGATCAGGGAGCCACCACGCCTTGGACAAGCACCAGATGGATGTCCAACTTCTTGGACGTGAAGAGAGGATAGAGAGGACTAGAGGGGCATGGAGAAGTGTAGGGATATCAGGCTTTTACTGGGTATTGAGCAAATTCTCAAAACCCTAGGCACAGACAGGGTTTAAATAAACCCTGCTGCATCATGCAGTGCCACATCATTCGACCAATCAAAAAATTCTAATTAATTCTAGAAAAATTTTGATTGATGGAGTAATATCATTTGATTATATCAGATAAGAATCCCACCAAATCCTCCTACTGTTGGTGCCAACATTGGATAAACACAGTGAGATTGGCACCCAATAGTTTGAGTCGATCAAGGCATAGAGTCCTCATCTCATGGGACTCTATCCTTATCCACTTGGGGTGCACGCCCAATTTGATCTTAGCACCCACTTTGAGGCCTAATTTAGTAGGTAGACACTCCACAAAAACTCTCCAATGACCTCTTGCCAAGTGGCCTTCAGTTCAAGATCCATAAGTCAACGTTTGATCGATGTCCTAAAACGAAAATGGTAGGTGACAGGAATTGGCAGGTGTTATCTTAAATTTATCTCATGAATTAAGACAAGACTTTTCTAAGCTAGACTGACTCTAATCAGACTGAGAAAAATTTTCTCAAGATTCTCTATGTGAGTCAAATCACATTTGGCTCAGTTGAGATGAAAAAGATTCCACGAGGAGAAAGTTAGGCTCAATCGTGTGCTAGCATGATTTTCTTAAACCTAATTGGATCTAATCCAAATCAATTGAACTGGACTAGCTCAATTGATGATATCCAGACCCTAACTCTTGTTTGTGTGACCCAGTTAGGTTCATTTCCGTATGGTAATGAGACATGTCGTGATCTCATCATCTACATCATCGAAACTCCTTTCGATGGACCAGAACTCTTCTGATTCAGACAATTAGAATGATCGATCATAAAGATCATTCTAATTACTCTCAAAATTCACCAGTGATACCTAGCAGTATATGATGGCAACCCATCAGAAATGAAGACGAACCTCTCAGTGCAGCTACCTGTGTGATTGATTTCTTCTATCATGAGTCCCGACTGAATTAGGGTTAAGGTGAACTCGTCAAATCCAACATCAGTCATATGAATCAATCGATCGATCCAAGTCCGATGTGAAACCCTAATGAAAAACTCTTTTCTATTATTTCACTCTGCCATGGCCATGGGCTTAAGGACTCAATCTTTCGATCATCATAGGACTACTTCTCTTATCTACCAAGGTTGATAGATCCCATCTTGGTGCAATCTAGTTCCTACAACGAATATGCTACAGCCAACATACACCTCAGGATTCGGAATGGCTAGGAGATCGAGTTATGGTGTAGTCAAACTATAACACACTCAAGGTAAACTGTCGATGTACCTCAGGTCAAAGAACTAGACACATAGCTGCAGCATTGAGCTAGTCATCGACGAGAAGGTAGACTTTCTTATGACTGCTCGAGGTGGTCACATTCAGTACTCTCATTCTTAACGAATATCTGTACTCTCACTCTGATATCTCCACACCACAGAGTTAAGACTCATCTATCCTAAGCGATCGTACACCAACCTTTTGGATCGATCACCATCCTCGTAATGATCCTATGGTCAGGAGCTGTTTATGAGTTAGTTATGTAAATTCATGCCTTAAATTTTCAACTCTTGAAAATATAAATTAACATTCCTACTAACTCAAAGGATGTATCACAGACATAATGTACATAATGTGACAGTAAAATAATCCTTTTATTCATTTATAGTCAAAATTATAAATTTGCTCTTACATTTGTACAGGAATGTGTCAGCCAATCTGACATCTAGAGCACACATCTAACACGTCCATTCCTCGTGCTACCTCTGAAGCTCATTGCTCATGGAGGCAAGCATGATACATTTGACAGTCACACGATCTTCTTTCTACATTTTGTATGTGGTCCTTTTTTCTTTGAAAGCATCTTTCCCAAGAGAATCTAGAGCAGATGTATCCAGAATGTAGGAGACTTTCTCCTGAGTGAGAATAATTCTCAAGTTCCTTAATCAGTCGACATAGTTGGATTTGATCAACTTGTTAGTATCTAGGATACCTCTAAGGGTTGTGAGGATGCCATAAGTGTAGTTAATCTACAATGACAAGAATATAATATAAGTGGACAACTCATGAAGACATTCATAACTAGACTAAGACTTTTATCTAATTGTGTCTCCCACTATTTTATCAAACTTCATAGTCCTCAAATATGAAAATCGAGAAATATACTAATATTTTTTAGTGGGGTTGAGATCCCTATTCCTCACAAACACCTTATGGATAGCACAACAAGTATTCATGAGTTCAAGAGTAGGTAACTCTTTATCAATTGTACCTTTAAAACTTTTAACATCTTTCATTCTGACCTCTAGATCACATATAATCTTGTGGATAGCACAACAAACTATAGTGTTCTAGTTAAGTTGACCCTTCAATCTCATATAGTCATACTTAAACAATACTGTCCTTTTGGATAGCACAACAAAGCAACACTATTCAAATATGCCATAAGCATCAATACACACTTGATCAACATCATGTCAGTTTCTATAGTAAGCCTTGTGGATAGCACAACAAGCTCACTAAGATCTTGACATACCTTATCAACCAAGTTTGAAGAAAGGCCCCTGTAGTGTCTATATCACTGATCAATCTAAGTCTGAAATTCAAGAAGATCAAATTGGCCAGGTAAGTAGGTGGGAGGCTCCCCATAGCTTTTCTAGACACCAACAGAGTTGACCAGACCAGCATACAAACCTAATTAGAAAATCACCTTTCATACTTTCTTTGACACCAATTGATCTTAAGAATTTAATTTTTGATTTAAAAGTGAATCCCGACATTACAACTTAATATAATTTTATGAGAAACTTTAAACTGATCTCGACACATCCTAACTATATAAGCGCATAAAATGTACACTACAAATTATGCAAATTTGCATGCTTCTACTATTCAAAATAGCAATCATATTATCATGTCAAAAAATATATAAGGGTGCAATCAAAGTCATAATATATGACTAACAAATTCATATAATATAACATACTCTAATCTAATTAAGCATGCATAACACCCTTATTAGCTATACATCGATTTAATCATCATGCAACCATGATAATAAAATTCTAAATTATCATAAATTCATAATTTAATAATTAAAATTTAGAATCATGGTTCATAAAAAGTTAAAAATATTTTTTTGAGTTTGAAGAATCAATGCAAAAATAATGCTATATTTTTGGCAAGATATGAATAAGAACAATTCTAAGCTACTATATTATACTTGTTTGATCGAATCAGATAAGGATGGCTTTGATACCACTATTGGATTCTGACCATGCAGTGAAAAATAATTTTTTAAATTTTTTAAAATATTAAAATCAATAACTTTATCAAATAAAACTATCGAGACGAACCTAAAACCTAGAATCACCTTGCGAACACGATCAAAGCAAATTCAAGCATGCAAAGAGATAGAATATTATACTTTAATCAAAATAAAAAAATGACATGTTGGTGTTCTTCACAAGACTCCAAGATAGAAGTCCTTCAATGGTGATCCACATAGAAGTTGGTCAAGGTCCTTCCAACGGTGCGCAGCCTTATCTTCTCAAGAATACTACCGGCTTCAAACTTGCATCACGATCGCACCAAAGTCCAGTTACTTTTGATCTTGCCACTAAAATGATATCAAAAAGATACTCTTCAGATTCATGCAACTTAGGATTTAATTTTTTAACTCCAACACATGGAAAAACCAAATCTTAGGGAACTCCAGCAACACTTGCTGAAAATTTCACCACCTTTGTAGCAATTTTTCCACTCAAAATCCTTCTTTTTCTTCTCATAATTTTTTTATTTTTTTTTACAATTTTTATGTCCTTTCTCTCCAGCTCATCCAAAAATCTCAGTTAGAAGCTATCTGGGGCATCCCCTATAAATAGGGGACCAGGGGACATTACATGGGATGAAGGGGTGCCAACTTTTGGCACTCCAAATTCCCACATACCAAATAAATTTATTGAGTGAAGTTTTTATGATTAAAATTCTTGAAACAGAAGGACTCTCCTTCTCTATGTGCATAAAAATTTTATTAATTTTTGGTATCAAAACATAGGATTTCTGATTTATCTTCTAAGGCAATGCGTTTAATAAAGAGCCTTCTTTAAGAAGGACTCTTTATTTCTCATGCTGATTTGAGGTGGATGGCAATAATATTTTTGTGTGGCTTTTGGTGAACATGGAGGAGTCCTTCTCCACTTGAAACTGATCTAAGTTAGATAAGGATCCAATCTAAATTGACCCAATCCCATTAGGTCAAAGCCAACTGGTCTAGGTTAGCTCAAATACTTTGAACCAAACCAATTTGGGAACTTAAGTTAATACAATGTGTTAGCACATCAAATTAACCCATAAAATTTATATTAAACTCTAGTTAAATTAGATTAAAGTTAAATCTTAAAGTGTGTGATCCATTGGATTCTAAATCTAACCAGCAATGGACTCAGACTTTCGATGTAACCCTAATCCGATGAGATTAGGTCACTCAAAGTATCCCAATCAACTTGGACTCTTTCAAATTGATTTTAGAATCAATTTTTTTAAATTTTGTTAAGCCTACAAGTCAAGATTGATATCTAGCAATATGTCATGACTATCCAGAAGATTTAAAATTTTGATAAAATTATCAAAATACCCTTCAGTGGCAAGTTCTCATGTAATTCAATCCTTCAGTCAAACAATATCTCAGATGAGCTGTGTGGTGGAAAATATATCCCAAAAGTCAATCGTCAATCTATTGACGGTTGAGCATCTTATATTGTAATTAATTTATTAATAAATAAAATATATTTTTGATATTTTCATCATAAGTTTTCATCTTCTAATGAACACCGTTGTTATGATGAAGTCTTTATGACTATTTAAGTTTGATAAAGAGAGAATTTATTGATTTATCCTTAAAATTGTTTACGACCAAATGATAGGCTGTTAATAAGGATGACAACCTCTATCGAGCATAGGTCGCTGTAGGCCATATGGGTTGGTTGTCCTCTTAATCAAGGAGTGTGAAGATATTGGTATGGCATACAGTTAGATGTAAGGGTACATCATCATTGAACGTGACCAACTTCAGAGCATTCTACTGTCGAGAATGTCTTTGATAGAATATAGGTATAAGTGTCCCTTAGACTTGAGATTGCCTCAGTGACTTGCAAGCAACTCACTGTGCTTTGGTACTGGACTAACTGAATTTCTAATTCAGTGATGGAAGGCTTCTGAGCATAGTCAATACTTGCAAAGTTAGAGTGTGATCAAGATGGACTCACCACTCAAGAGTTGGAGAAGAATGAGTCGTTGTATTTCAATATAGCAAAATCTTGGCCAGGATAATCCATCAGATGAATTTGATATTTTGAAATACAATGTGGACAATATGATCAGAGTTGATAGTTGAACTCTGAGGTATCCTATGAGCATTTTGGTCAAGGAGATGAATTATATGGAAACTATATCCACATGGGTTCTAAAGATGTTGTTCTACACATTCGACCTATCTGACCATCGGGTACCATTGCTAGATGGTCACTTTGATTGGTACAAAAATTTATTTTTATGCTATCGACTTAGTGTGGATCTATGAGGTCACAACATTAGAGTTCACAATCCGATCAGATGGTTGATCAATGATTAAGAATCGTTCTAGGGTTAAACAATCAATACGATTGACATTTAACCTAGTGCAAGTTTGCAGAAGGATGATTAGCCATTCGATTGCTAGTTGGCTTAATTTGATTAAGCCAATGGTTGAGATTAAGTCTAATTAAATATAATTTAATTAGATTTAGTTTGAACTTGATTGGATCAAGTCCAATTAGTTTATTGGATAAGTCAAGCGCAAGAAAAAACTAATCCTAGTTCAAATAGGACTTGAGTCAACCTAATTTTAATTTGATTAAAAAATTAAATCAGATTTAAATTAATTTATCTAATTAAATTAATCTTAATTGATTAAAATTATTTTAATTAGGTTGATTTATTTATTTGATTTGATTTGAAAAACCAAATTTGAACAAGTCATAGATTGAATCCTAGTAAGACTAGGATTCCACCTTGCGCAACCTTAGCCCCCAGCCCACTCTCTCTTATCCCATGCCCACTCTCTTTTATTTTGTGTGACAAAATTTTCTCTCTCAGTCTTCACGTATGCCCAAAATTTTTTCTCTTTCTCTCTTACATGGAATGTGTTGTGGATCAAGTCAAAAGTAGAATTATTTTGGATTTCAAATTCTATGAGATAGAGTTTTAGGAAACCAAAATCTTTCTTATGGCATTGATTTTATCTAAATTTTTTTTGAGATTTTTGTGCTTTTATGATACATAATATGCATCCTTTATTGGTGGTCCATGGTAGAAAAAGAAGGAGGAGACACCCAAGAGTTGGGCATCCCTTGTCTTGCCTTGTTTGGATAATCCTTGACTAGTATTTGACTTAGATAAGGACTCTTCATATCTCTCTATTTAAAATGAATTTTTTATGAAATTTTTGGAACATATAGAATTGAGAGACCTTTGGGGCATCCAAAAATCAAGAGAAAGAGTCTTAGGGCATGGAGATCTAATAGACACAAAACTAGGTGTCTGGGTTAGAGCAAAGAGAAGAAGAAGAGGTCTTCTTCTAGAGTTGCTGGGTTCATCCCTTCCCTTCCTCCATCTATAAGATTTCTGAAAGTGTCTCATCTAAACCTCTTCTCCTACTTTTCATCTTTAAAGAGTCTAAATCAAGAAGAAGGAGGCATCTGATCGACCATCGAAGAAGGATCAGCATAGTACTAGCATACTGTGCTGATTTCCTGGATCAGGACTTTTGATCGTGATTCGTAAGCTCGTGTGAATGACTCCTAAAGGTCAGATGAGTGTGCAGCTTGCAACATCATTCTCAAGTCCAAATCAGTAAAGTTAGAACATCTAACTTGCAAGGTAATAGATCTGATCTATTATATTTTACATACATTATATGTAGTATAGAAACATGTTGATATGAACAACATGTAGTTCTTGCTCTTTATATTTTAATTTTTGATTTAATGCCATGTAATAATCATATAATAAGATCTTAGATCTAGGATTTCTATTTTTACAAGATAAATTTTGATTTATTTTAGTCTTCCGCTACCTGATCTTGAAAAAGTTTCAAAATCTAATCCTGAAATTCTAGATCTGGTTCCTTCACTGTGGGCATAGAAATTTGTCAAACCAATCACTTTCTTTATGTATCTCGATCTGAAAGTGATGATTCAGTTGATGATACATTAAAAATTCTTTTTTAATTATCATCTTACTTTGGCCAAAGACTTCTAGAATCACCGTCCTATGAGATCACATAGGATGTTCGCTTCCCTTATTAGGAGTGACTATTCATTGTTAATCACTCACAACCTCTATGCATACTTCATCATATCCAGAACAGCTCATACAAGGATCAGAGAATCAAGTTAGATAGTGAACCAAAATATGGATCCATGTACACAAGATACCTTGGTGACTTAGGTCAGAGGATCACTTACACAACTCCACTAGAAAATTATCAGTTGACATGTAAATAAGACTCCATCTGATTATTCTCTCACAGATCAATTTAGTGAACTCATTCTCTAATGAGCATCCATATCCTTGTATTAGTGTCACCACATCGATAGTTGTGAGATCAACCACCCTCATTTCTGAGCATAATAGGACATGCTAGTCTTATCGATATCATTGATCTCCGACTCAATGTACCAACGACTAAAAATATTTTAGATCAGGACTATCAAGAATTTAGGTCTTACTGGCATGATCTCATCACGATCCTAAAACCATTGCCTAGACCTATTAGTTCATTATAATCTTAAAATTAATAAGATGCAGCATATAATGAATTAAAAATATCAATTTTATTAATAATATTAATGTCAATTACATGAGTTTGGAAGATAAATTAAAAAAATATCCTATCGCATCTCATATGCGATTGACTTGTAGGGTATTATTCTTTCAATAGTCAAATCATTTGGCTTCATCAAAAATGTGAATGAACCTTGTTATACAAGAAGAATTATGGGAGTACTATTATCTTCTTAGTCTTGTATGTGGATGACATACTACTCATTGGGAATGATATTTCGATGCTGCAATCAGTCAAGACTTGACAATCACAAAAGTTTTTCATGAAAGACTTGGGTGAGGCATCCTTTATACTTGATATAAAGATCTATAGGAATAGATCAAAAAGGATGCTAGGCTTGTCCCAGTTTAGGTACATTGATCTGGTGTTGAAGAGGTTCAATATGGAGGGAAGTAAAAGAGGTTACTTGCCCATAGGTCATGGCAAACAACTCTCTAAGAAGATGTCTTCTAAGACATCTGAAGAGAGAAATAGAATGAGTTCTATTTTTTATGCTTCGACAGTATGATCAATAATATATGCTATGTTATGCACCAGACCTGATGTAGCTTATGCCTTGGGTATTGTAAGTAGATTTCAAGCTGATCCCAAGGAGAATCATTGAAAAGCTGTGAAAAATATATTCAGTACTTGAGAAGACTAGAGATATTTTTTGATATATGGTGGATCTAATTTAAAACTAAAAGGTTATACTGATTCTTATTTTTAATCTGATCTGGATGATAACAAATCGATATCTAGATATGTGTTCACCTTGAATAGTGATATAATTAGTTGGAAAAATTTCAAACAGCAAACTATTGCTGACTTGATCACTGAGGCTGAGTATATTACTGCAAGTGAGGCTACTAAGGAGGCCATCTCGATGAAGAAATTCATCACAGAGTTGGGTGTGATTTTGGGGATTAAACAACCAGTGTCTTTATTGAAGGAACCAGATCTAGGGTTGCAGGATTAGATCTTGAAACTTTTTAAGATCAGCAGTGGAAGACTAAAATAAATCAAAATTTATCTTATAAAATCATAGAATCTTAGATCTAAGATCTTATTACATAATTATTTATGATATTAAATCAAAAATTAAAATATAAAGAGCAAGAACTACATGTTGATCATATCAATATGTTTCTATGCTACATCTAATGTATGTAAAATATAATAGATCAGATAATTACTTTGCAAGTTAGACGTTTAACTTTGCTGATCCATGCTTGAGATGATGTTCGAGCCATACACATGTTTGGCCTCTAGGAGTCATCCACACGAGCCCACGAATCATGATCAGAAGTTCTGGTCTAGGAAATCAGCACAGTATGCTAGTACTGTACTGATCCTTCTTCGATGGTGATCAGATGCCTCTTTCTTCTTGATTTGAACTCTTTCAAAGATGAGAAATAGAAGAAAGAGTTTTAGATTGAGACACTCTCAGAAAACTCACAGATGGAGGAAGGAAAGAGGTGAAATCAGCAATCCTAGAAGAAGACCCTCTTCTTCTTCTCTTTGCTCTAACCCAAACACTTAGTTTTGTGTCTATTATATCTCATGCCCCAACACTCTTTCTCTCTGATTTTTACATGCCCAAAGGTCTCTCAATGCTCTATAATCCATAAAATCTCAAGAAGAAATTTATCTTAAAAAATGAGATATGAAGAATCCTTGTCTAGGTCAAATATCTAGTCATGAAAAATCCAAACAGGGCAAGACTAGGGGTGCCCAACTCATGGTGCCCCCTCTTTCTTTTTTTGCTATGGACAACCAGCAAAGGGCACATAATATGTGCCATAAAAGCCATAAAAATCTCAAAAAAAATCTGATAAAATCAGTGCCATAAGGAAAGAGTTTTGGTTTCCTAAAATTCTGTCTCATAGAATTTGAAATCCAAACTAATTCTTACTTTCACTTGGTCCACAACCACATTCCATGTAAGAGAGAAAGAGTGGAAAGTTTTGGGCATACGTGAAGGCCTAGGAGAGAAGGTTTTGTCATACAAAATAAGAGAGAATGGGCATGTCAATCATATGATCATTTAACCCTAGAAAATTCTTAATCGTTGATCAACCATCCGATCGGATCGTGAACTCTAATGTGTGTGACCTCATAGGTCAAAACCTAAGCGATAGTATAGGAATAAATTTTTATAAAATTGAAGTGACCATCTAGCAATAGTACCCGATGGTCGGATAGGTCGAATGTGTAGAACAACATCCTTAGAACCCATATGGATATAGTTTCCATATAATTCATCCTCTTGACCAAAATGCTCATAGGACACCTCAGAGTTCAACTGTCAACTCTGATCAGGTTGTCCACATAGTATTTTAAAATATCAAATCCATCTGATGATTATCCTGGCCAAAGTTTTGCTAAATTAAAATACAGCGACTCATTCTTCTCCAACTCTTGGAGTGGTCAATCCCATCTTGATCATACTCTGACTTTACAAGTACTTGACTGTGCCCAGAAGCCTTCTATCATTGAATTAAAATTTTAATTAGTCCAGTACCAAAGCATAATGAGTTGCTTGCAAGTCACTGAGGCGATCTCAGGTCTAAGGGACACTTATACCTATATCCCATCAGAGATATTCTCGACAGCAAATGCTCCAGAGTTGGTCACGTTCAAGGATGATGTACCTTTAATCTCACCTGTATGCCATACCAGTGTCTCCATACTCCTTGGTTAAGAAGACAACCAACCCATATGGCCTATAGTGATCTATGCTTGATAGAAGCTGTCGTCCTTATTAACAGCCTATCATTTGGTCATGAACAGTTTTAAGGACTAATCAATAAATCCTCTCTTTATCGAACCTAAATAGTCCTAAGGACTTCATCACAACAACGAAGTTCATTAGAAGATAAAACTTATGATGAAAATATCAAAAATATATTTTATTTATTAACAAATCAATTGCAATACAAGGTTGCTCAATCGTCAACAGGTTGACGATTGGCTTTTGAAACATATTTTCCAACAACTCCCACTTGTCCTAAAGCCACTCGGCATAGTATCTAATACCCATCTTCGACTTGTGATTGTCGAACTCCTTTTTGCCACGGCTTTAGTGAAGGGGTCGGTCAGGTTTTCCTTTCTGTTGATCTTCTGAAGATCGACATCACCTCGATCCACGATCTCCGAACCAGGTGGAAGCGGCACAAATATGCTTCGTCCGCTGGTGTGCTTTGGATTCCTTCGCCTGAGCTATGGCACCAGTGCTATCGTAGTAGAGCAAGATCAAACCATCGAGGGAGGGTGCTATTTCGAGCTCGATGATGAATTTTCTCAGCCACATAGCTTTCTTTACGGCATCCGATGTTGTGATGTACTCCACCTCACAAACAGAGTCTGCCAAGTATGCTGCTTGAAACTCTTCCAGCAGATGGCTACACATTCAGAGTAAAGATAAACCCGATACGCTTCTGTGTCATTATGGTCAGATTGAAAGCTGGAGTTTGTGAACCCCAAAGTTTCAGATCTGACTCGTAAGAAACCAACCATTGGTCCTTAGTATTTCTCAAATACTTAAAGATGGCTTTAACCACTTTCCAGTGGTTTTCTCTAGGATCAGATTGGTATCTACTCACTACTCCTAGTGAGTATGCCACATCTGATCTTGTACATATCATGGCTACATGATAGATCCCACGATCAAAGTATATGGGACTCTACTTATACGCTCTCTCTTTTCAGGAGTTATCGGACAATCCTTCTTAGAGAGAGAAATTTTATGGCCTATCGGTAGATAACCCTTCTTGAAATTCTCCATGCTAAACCTCTTCAGCACAATGTCTATGTACGTGGACTGGATAACCCAAGCATCCTTTTAGATTTATCCCTATAGATCTTCATCCTTAAGATGTAGGATGCTTCACCCAAGTCCTTCATGGAGAACTGTGATAACAACCAAACTTTTATTCCCTGTAGTACGGAAATGTCATTTTCGATTAAGAGAATATCATCCACGTACAAGATAAGAAATACCACAACTGGATCATTTGCCCATTTATAGATGCAGGGCTCTTCTCCATTCTTAACGAAGCCATACATTTTGATCACTTTATCAAAATGCATGTTCCAACTCTAAGAAGCTTGCTTCAATCCATAAATAGATCTCTGAAGCTTGCACATCTTGGACTCATCTGTGGATATAAACCCCTCAGGTTGTATCATATACACCTCTTCAATCAGCTCTCCATTCAGAAAAGCTGTCTTTACATCCATCTGCCAGATCTCATAATCCAGATGGACAGCTATTGCAAGCATTATCCAAATGGATTGGAGCATTCCACAGGGGAGAATTCTTGTTAAGTCAATACCATAATATTGACGATACTCCTTGGCAACCAAAGGGCTTTATAGGTCTCCACCTTTTCATCTATGCCCCTCTTCCTTTTGAAGACCCATTTACACCTAATGGTTTAACCCGTTCAGGTGGGTCAACCAATTCCATACATCGTTGATCTTCATGGACTCCATTTCAAATTTCATGCTTCAAGCCATTTCTCAAAATCAATCTCTGCATTGCATCCATATAGGAGATCGGATCTCCATCATTCTCATCGAGTTCAATGGATCACCGTCCCGAACAAAAAATCGTAGTATCTATCCGGCTGATGGTACTTTACCGGATCGCCTTAATGGTGCAGGTACATTGGGCTTCAGATCTAATTTAATCAAATCTGACTTAAGTTCAGCTATTGGTGTCGGTCTTCTACCTGTTGAACTTCATCAAGTTCAACCTTAGAGGCAACGATTCCTTCACCAAGGAACTCATTTTCTAAAAAGGTTGCCTTAAAGCTGACAACACTTTTATTCATCAGCATGGTAGAAAAAATATCCTTTGATCTCTTTGGGGTATCCTATGAATGTGCATTTGTCAGATCTAGGTCCAAGTTTATCTGTAACTAACCATTTGACATAGATCGGGCACCCCCAGACCCTAAGGTGTGAAAGTGCTGGCTTACGTCCTGTCCATATCTCATATGGAGTCTTAATTACAGACTTACTTGGAACTCTGTTTAACAGATAACAGGTTGATTCGAGTGCATATCTCCAAAAGGATATCAACAAGCTGGCAAAACCTATCATGGATCGGACCATGTCTAACAGAGTCTGATTTTTCTTTTCAACACACTATTATGCTGTGGTATTCCTAAAGGAGTCCATTGGGATTGAATCCCACTCTCTCCTAGATATGTGAGAAACTCACCAGAAAGGTATTCCCCTCCTCGATCAGATCAAAGAGTTTCAATACTCTTCCCAGTTTGTTTTTCTACTTTACTTCGAAATCGATTGAACATTTCAAATGAATCCGACTTATGTTTCATCAGATAGACATATCCATATCTGGATAGATCATCCATGAAAGTGATGAAGTAAAAATATCCACCTCTAGCACTTGTGCTTATAGGCCGCATATATCAGTATGTACTAGGCCCAAGAGCTCAGTAGCTCTCTTACCTTTTTCAGTAAAAGGTGACTTGATCATTTTACCAAGAAGACAGGACTCACAGGTTGGAAGTGATTCACAATCACTGACTTCGAGGATTTTCTCTTGGTCCACCTATTTATCCTGTTCTTATTTATATGACCTAGCCTACAGTGTCATAAGTAGATATCTGATACACTATCTAATCTAGGGTGCTTTCAGTAGAATAGACTATGTTAACAGGTAGTGAAAACATATACACACCATTATTCAAATATCCACAAAAAATAGTAACACAATTCATAATGATATTACAAACTTGTTTCTTTATTAAAATTTTATAATCATTTTTGGCCAGAAGGCCTACAAAAATAATATTTAAAAAAAACTGGGACAGAAATGACAATCATTAAGAACAATGGTATGAGACTCAAATACAATTTCAAGATTCTTAATGCTAGAACTGGAACTGGTCTTCTATCTCTAACGTTCAGGAACCTCTCACCTTGCTTGAATCTCCTACTAACCTGCAACCCCTACAACGAATTGCAAATATGGTAAGGACTTTCGGTATCCAATACCCAGTTAGTTATATCACAAATAGAGAAATTACAAGGAGTTATCATATAAATACTTTGTCCAGCAATAGCTTGCTTCTTTCTCTGCCTGTTCGGATTCAGGGAGGCAATGTACTGAGGATAGTTCCTCTTCTAGTGCCCCCACTTCTTGCAAAAGAAGCATTCAGCTTGACTCTTATCAGGCTTGATCTTTCTGGCCTGACCCTGCACTGATGTCCCAGCCTGAACTTGCACCTTCTTCACTTTCTTCTTCTTGTTCATCTTCTCTTTCTCAAAGGGTTAAGAACAGAAGATGAACCTCCCACTAAGTTCACCGACTCCTTGTGGAGTTAGTGATCCATCTCAAAATTTTGAAGCAACCCCAGTAACCCGTGGTAGTTTATTTTAGGCTTTGTCATTCTATAATGAGTGAGGAATGGGAGATAAGACTTGGACAGCGAGTTTAGTATTGCATCTTTCCAAGCTGCTCATGCAAGAAAAGTCGAGCTTGCTCAAATGCTCCATCAGCTCGATCATGTACAATACATGATCAGTGACAGAGGCACCATCCTGCATTTTGATATTGAAGATGGCACAACTAGTCTTGTGCCTCCCCACATCATCGGTGTGCTAAAGGCATCCTCCAACACTTGAAGCATGTCCTTTGGCTGAGCCATCTCAACTCTGCGACTGAACTCATTGCTTATGGTAGTCAGTATAATGCAGCACACCATGGTCTGATCACTGAGCCACTTCTGGTAAGTTCTTTGACTATTTCATATGCATTGACAGCTGGCTCCTCAGGTGCAGGATCCGTTATCACATATAGGATCCGTTCATGCCCCAAGACTATCTTCAACTTTAGGTACCAGCTACCGAAGTTGGGTCCCACCAAATTTTCATTGTCCAATAATGATCAGAGCGATAGGAAAGTGGCCATATCTGCATAAAAGAAAATCATAACCTAATTAGTAATTGATTCATTAAACCTAAAGATTTGGACTTTAATCAAAAGGTTTCTCCTACTATTTTATTCAAATTGTTAGCCTCTACCTCTAATTCGAAGAATTACCCTAATTC
>NC_026001.2:38375294-38414255 GCF_000442705.2 Elaeis guineensis | reverse complement strand
AGGATGATAATTAGAAAAAAAAATTTAATATATCATCAATTGAATCATCATCTTTTGATCAAGATATATATAGATAAATAATTAGATTTGACATATTTTTATGCCCACAGCTCATCTGGGATGTTGTTTGATTGAAAGATTGAATTACATGGTAACTTACCACTGAAAGATATTTTGATAATTTTTCATCAAAATTTTAAATCTTTTGGATAGCCATGATACATTGCTAGATATTAATCTGGACTTATAGACTCATCAAAATTAAAAGAGTTTAATTTGAGAATTAATTAGCAAGAGTCCTAGTTGATTAGGACTCTTCGACTGATCTAATCTGATCGGATTAGGATTACGTCGAGAGTCTGGATCCACTGCTGGCTAAATTTGAAACCTAATAGGTCATACACTTTAATATTTAATCTTGATTTGATTTAATTAAGATTTAATATAAATTTTAAAGATTAATTTGATATGGTAGCTCATTGTATTAACCCAAGTTCCTAAATTGGTTTAGTTCCAAGTGTTTGAGCTAAACTAGATTAGTTGTCTTTGACCTAATAGGATTGGGTCCAATTTAATTGGGTTTTATCCAACTAGGAATAGTTTTAAGTGTAGAAGGACTCCTCTGTGCCCATCAAATTTCATGCTATAATAATATTGCTGTCTCCTCTTAATTAATGTGAGAAGATGAAGAGTCCTTCTTAATGAAGGCTCTTATCTTATCATATCGCCTCGTTCCCTCATCCAGAACTCTATTTGTTTCACACTATTTTTACATGATATTTTTATGGGGTGTAGAAGAGGAGGAGTCCCTCTATGTGAAGGCTCTCCTGCACCATAAATAAAACTTGATGATTTATTTCATCATGTGAGAAGGTGGAGCGCCAAAGGTTGGCACCCCTTGGTCCTTCCTCATGTCCCATGGTCACCTATTTATATGGGGCATCCCATATGGATCAGGTGCTTGATTTTGGATGAAAATTAGAGATAAGTGGCATGTAAAAGAGAAAAAAAATTTTGAAAAAAAATCTGAGAAAAAGGCAAGGAAAAATTGAGAGGCAAAAGTTGTAAGAAGGGTGATGAGAGAATTAGCAAGTGTTGCTAGTTAGCCCTAGGGTTTGATTTTTCTATGTATTGGAGATCAAAATCAGATCTTGAGTTGTGAGACATCTATAGAGTATCTTCTTGGCATAATTTTGGTGGTAAGATCGAAGATGACTGGATTTTGGTGTGATCGTACTTCAAGTTTGAAGCCGACAGTGTTCTTTAGAAGATAAGGCTGTGGTAGCACATCAGTTAGGAAGGACCTTGGCCAACTTCTGTGTGGATCACCGTTGGAGAGATTCTACTTTGGAGTCTCATAGAGATCACCATCGTGCCATATTACTTTTGGTAAAATATAAAATTCTATCCTTTTGCATGCTTGTTTTTTTTGATCGACATTGACAAGGTGATTCTAGGATTTGGATTTCAGCTCGATAGTTTTAACTGTTAAAGCTATTGATTTGTTTGTTTTAAAATTTTAAAAATTAATTTTTACTACATGATCAGAAAGTGGTATTAGAGCTATCCTTGTTAGATTCGATCAAACAAGTGCAAAGTTGTAGTATAGAATTGTTCTTGTTCATATATTGCCAAAAATATTGCATTGATTTTCAATATCGATCTTTAAAATCAAAAATTATTTTTGAGTTTATATGAGACATGGATTTAAATTTTAGTTATTAAAATTATGAATTTATGATAATATGAAATTTATTATTTCATGGTTGCTAGATGCTTAAATCGATTTATGGTTAAGGGTGTTATGCATGCCTAATTTGATTAGGGTTTGCTTTCTTATTTGATATGCTTGACATATGTTAAGTTATTTTATACACCCTTATATGATTTTTGGTATGATTATATGATTGTTATTATGACTTGTAAAAGCATGCCGAAATGCATAATATGTTTAGCATATTTTATATAGTTGTAGTTAGGATGTGCCAAGATCAGTTTAAAGATCTCTTAAAAATTATATTAAGTTGTAATATCAGGATTCACTTTCAATTCAAATATCAAATTCATTTGATCAATTGGTGTCAAAAAAAATATGAAAAGTGATTTTCTAATTAGGTTTGTATGCTGGCCTGGCCAACTTTGTTAGTATCTAAGAAAAGCTACGGGGAGCCTCCCACCTACTGACCTGGTCAATTTGATCTTATTGAATTTAGAACTTAGATTGATTAGTGATGTAGACACTATAAGGACCTTTCTTCAAATTTGGTTAATAGAGTATATCAAGATCTTAGTGAGCTTGTTGTGCTATCGACAAGGCTTACTATAGAAATTGATATGATGTTGATCAAGTGCATATTGATGCTTATGGTATATTTGAATAGTATTGCTTTGTTGTGCTATCCACAAGGACAATATTGTTTAAGTATGACCACATGGGATTGAAGGGTTAACATAACTAGAATGCTATTGTTTATTATGCTATCCACAAGACTATAAGTGATTTAGAGATAAGAAAGAAAAATGTTGAGAATTATATGAGGTACAATTGGTAAAGAGTTATCTACTCTTGAACTCATGAATACTTGTTGTGCTATCCACAAGGTGTTTGTGAGGAATAGGGATCTCAACCCCACTAAGAAACATAAGGATGTTTCTCATTTTTCGTACTTGAGGGCTATAAACTTCATTAAAATAGTGGAAGATACAATTAGACAAAAATCCTAATCTAGTTGTGCATATCATCATGAGCTGTCCACTTATATTGTGTTCTTATTATTGTAGATTGACTGTATATCTGACATCCTCACTATCACTTAGAGGCATACTAGATGCAAATAAATTGATCGGACCGAACTACATAGACTGGTTGAAAAATTTGAGAATTATTCTCACTCAGGAGAAAGTCTCCTACATATTGGATACACCTGCACCCAATATAATCGGAGAAGATACTTCCGAGGAGGAAAGGGCCACATATAAGATGTGAAAAGATGATAGTGTAACTGTCAAATGTATCATGCTTGCCTCGATGAACAATGAGCTTCAGAGGTAATATGAGGATATGGATATTCCCTCTATACTCCTTAATCTTAAGGAGTTATATGGGGAACAAAGTCAAACTGCTAGATATGAGATATTTAAGCAGTTATTCCATACCCGGATGATTGAAGGCACCTCTGTACAAACTCATATCCTGAAAATAATTGATTTGATCACTCGTCTGGGATAATTGAGTTTTGCCATGGATGGTGAACTTAGCCAGATTTGATCCTACAGTCTCTCCTCGACTCCTTCTCTCAGTTTGTCATAAACTATCATATGAACAAACTGAACAATAGCCTATCCAAGCTGCTGAATATGTTGAAAACAATAGAAAGCCATTTTAAGGGCGAAAAGACTCCGATTCTTCTTGCCGATAAAATCAACAAGAAGAAAGGCAAAAAGATTCCAAGAAAAAGCTGAACTCTAAGACTGGCATCTCCAAGAAGAAGGTGAAGAAGGTCTTTGCCAAAGGTACTTGCTATCACTGTGAGAAGGAGGGACACTGGAAGAGAAATTGCAAGGAATACCTTGCAATTGTGAAACCAACAAATGTTGCTAAAAATTTGTATATGATAGAAACTAACTTATCATTAAGTACTTTAATTTCAGATTCTTGGATATTAGATACTGCTTTAGCTCACACCTTTACAAATCGTTGCAGGATCTACAGAAAATAAAGAGTCTGAATAAAGATGACTTCGAGCTATTCGACGCTAGTGGAGAGTCCATTTAGGCCAAAATTGTAGGAACCAAGATTTTGAAGTTGCCTTCAGATAAAGTTTTAGAATTAAAGATTAATTATTATATTCCTAATATCATTAGAAATATTATTTCTGTATATTGTTATTAGAACAAGGTTTTGAAATAAAAGCAAAGAACAATGGTTGTCCTATATATTTTTCTGACAAATTTTATGGAAATGCTTATATTGATAATGGTCTTTTATTCTTATCATTTAATGAAAATTACTTCATATTGATAATGTGAAGAAAAGAAAGAGAGAGGATATTAATGTCACATATCTCTGGCACTGCCGATTTGGTCATATAAATAAGTCAAAAATTAATAAGTTATATAAAGATAAATTATTTAATCTTTATGATTTTGAATCATATAGAACTTGTGAATCTTATCTCATTGGTAAAATGACCAAGACTCTATTTATTGGAATGGAGAAAGGATGAGTAACATTTTGGATCTTGTACATACTGATATTTGTGGTCCAATATTGACTCAAGCCAGAGGTGGATACTCTTGCTTCATCACATTCACTGATGATATGTCTAGATTTGGATATGTATATTTAATGAAATATAAATCTGAAGCTTTTGACAAATTTAAAAAGTATCAAAGAATGGTTGAGAAACAAACTAGTAAAAGTATTAAAGCTTTTCGATCTGATCGAGGAGGAGAATACTTAACTAGTAGTTCCTCGAACATTTAAAATAAAATGGTATACTCTCTTAGTGGACACCGCCTTACACTCCATAATTAAATAAAATTATAGAAAGAAAGAATCGCACCTTATTAGATATGGTGCGGTCTATGATGTGTTTCATGGATCTTTCGATCTCCTTTTGGGGATATGCTCTCGAGGCTACAGCATATATTTTAAATAAAGTGCCTTCCAAATCTATCTTTAGCTCTTCATATGAGATATGGAAAGGTAAAAGATCTAGTCTTAAACATTTTAAATTTGAGGGTGCCTGGCTTATATGAAAAATATTGATGGACATAAGCTGGATGCTAGATCAGAAAAATACAGGTTTGTGAGTTATCTCAAGAAGAATATAAGATACTACTATCATCCTACTCAACAAAAGGTGTTTGTTGGTAGACATGCCATTTTTTGGAGAATGATTTATCCAAGGAGGCAGTGGGAGGTCTGTTGAACTTGAAGAAGTTCAAAACCTACAATCCATCCAGGACTCACAAAATGATTCTCAACCTGATGTGCCTATTGTTGAGGCATGCCACTACACACACCTCCTCTCTGAAGGTCAAGTAGAGTGTGTAATGTACCACTCAGTATGGATTTATCATTGAGAATGACAACACATCCCACATGATTGAGAATAATGATCCCATGACCTATTCAAAAGCTGTTATGAGTAGTGACGCTGACAAATGGCTCAGTACTATGAAATCTGAAATAGACTCTATGTATACCAACCAAGTTTGGACTTTAGTTGATGCACCTAAGGGTGTGACCCCAATAGGCTGCAAATAGATCTTCAAAAGGAAGATTGGAGTAGATGGCCAGGTAGAGATCTATAAGGTCAGGCTGGTGGCAAAAGGTTTCAGACAAAAATAAGGTGTTGATTATAAAAAAACCTTTTGACCGATAGCCATGCTCAAGTCTATTCGGATAATGCTTGCTACTGTTGCATATCATGACTATGAGATCTGGCAGATGGATGTTAAGATTGCCTTCCTCAATGAAAATTTTGAGGAAGAAGTCTATATGATTCAGCCAGAGAGATTTGTCTCTAATGGGAGAGCAAATTAGGTATGTAAGCTGAATAGATCCATTTATAGATTAAAACAAGCATCGAGGAGCTGGAACATCCATTTTGATGAGACAGTCAAATCGTTTGGCTTTATAAAAAATATGGATGAATCTTATGTGTACAAGAAGACTAATAGGAGTGCTGTTATCTTCTTGATCTTGTATGTGGATGTTATACTGCTCATTGAGAATGATATCTCGATGTTGCAATCGGTCAAGACATGGTTATCACAAAAGTTTTTCATGAAAGACTTAGGTAAAGCATCCTATATACTGGGTATAAAGATCTATAGGGATAGATCAAAAAGGATGCTTGGCTTTCCCAGTCTAGATACATAGACATTGTGTTGAAGAGGTTCAATATGGAGGGAAGTAAAAGAGGTTACTTGCCCATAGGTCATGGCATATAACTCTCTAAAAAGATGTCGCTTAAGACACTTGAAGAGAGAAATAGAATGAGTTCTATTCCTTATACCTCCACTGTAGGATCAATCATGTATGCTATGTTATGTACCAGGCTTAATGTAGCTTATGCCTTGGACATTGTAAGTAAATTTCGGACTGATCTCGGGGAGAATCATTGAAAAGCTGTAAAAAATATACTTAAGTACTTGAGAAGGATTAGAGATATTTTTCTCATATATAATGAATCTGATTTAAAACTGGAAGGTTATACCGATTCTAGTTTTCAATCTGATCCAGATGATAACAAATCTATATCTGGATATGTGTTCACCTGTATGGTGGGCAGTAAGTTGGAAGATTTCAAACAGCAAACTGTTGCTGACTCATCACTGAGGCTGAGTACATTGCTGCTAGTGAGGCTGCTAAGGAGGCCGTTTGGATGAAAAAATTTATCTCAGAATTGGGTGTGGCTCCAGGAATTGAACAACCAGTGCCCCTTTATTATGATAATACTGGGATAGTTGCTTGAGCCAAAGAACTGAGGTCTCATCATAAATCCAAGCACATCCTAAGATTGTTTCATCTCATTCAGAAGATGGTCGAAAGATACGATGTGATCATGGAGTGAGTTGATACCAAGAACAATATAGCAGACCCATTCACTAAGCCTTATCAGTGCAGCAGTTTAATCACCATCTTGATTGCATGGGCATCAAGTTAGGGGCGATTGACTTTAGTACAAGTGGAGATTGAAAGAATAATGCCCTACAAGCCAATCGCATACGGGATGCGAGAGGATATTTTCTATAATTTATCTTTCAGACTCATATAATTGACATTAATATTATTAATAAAATAGATATTTTTGATTCATTATATACTGTACTTATTATTTTTAAGATTATAATGAACCTCATAGGTCTGGGCAATAGTTTTATGGCCGTGATGAGATCACCCAGTGAGTCCTAAAATCTTGATAGCCATGATCTAAAATATTCCTAGTCATTGTTCACTGAGTCGGAGATCAATGATATCGATAAGACTGGCATGTCCTATGTATGCTTAGAGATGAGGGTGGTTGATCTCATAACTACTTATATGGTGATACTAATATAAGGATATGAATGCTCATTAGAGAATGAGTTTACTGAATAGACCTGCTGATGATTCTCTAATGAAAGTTGTGTAAGTGATCCTTTGACCTGAGATCGCCATGGTACCTTGCGTACATGAATCCATATTTTGGTTCGCTTCCTAACTTGATTCTTCGATCCTTATATGGGTGTTCTGGATATGGTGAAGTATGCATGAAGGTTGTGAGTGATCGTAAGGGATCAGTCACTCCTAATAAGGAGAGCAAACATCCTATATAATCTCATAGGTCGATGATTCTAGAAGTCTTTGGTCAAAGCAGGATGATAATTAGAAAGAGATTTTCATATATCATCAACTAAATCATCACTTTCTGATCGAGATGCATATAGATAAGTAATTGAGTTTGACATGTTTTCATGCCCACAGCTCATCTGGGATGTTATTTGCTAAAGATTGAATTACACGATAACTTACCACTGAAAGATATTTTGTTAATTTTTTATCAAAATTTTAAATCTTTTGAATAGACATGACAC
The DNA here is from genome assembly GCF_000442705.2 of Elaeis guineensis. Classification (NCBI taxonomy): domain Eukaryota; kingdom Viridiplantae; phylum Streptophyta; class Magnoliopsida; order Arecales; family Arecaceae; genus Elaeis; species Elaeis guineensis. The sequence goes on along the minus strand of NC_026001.2, from coordinate 38,406,668 downwards.
ATTGCTAGACATCAATCTTGACTTATGAACTCATCAAAATTAAAAAAATTTAATTCAAAAATTAATTAGGAAGAGTCTTAGTTGATTGGGACTCTTCGGCTAATCTAATTTGATCGGATTAGGATTACGTCAAGAATCTGGGTCCACTGCTGGCTAGATTTGGAACCAGTGGGTCACACATTTTGAGATTTGATCTTGGTTTGATTTAATTAGAATTTAATATAAATTTTAAGGGTTAATTTGATATGTTAGCATATTGTATTAACCCAAGTTCTAAATTGGTTCAGTTCAAAGTGTTTGAGCTAAACTAGACTAGTTGTCTCTGACCTAATGGGATTGGGTCCAATTTAATTAGGTTCTTATCCAACTTGGAACAATTTCAAGTGTAGAAGGACTCCTATGTGCCCACCAGGTTTCATGCCAAAATAATGTTGCTGCCCCCTCTTAATTAACGTGAGAAGATGAAGAGTCCTTCTTAATGAAGGCTCTTATCTTATCTTATCACCTCGTTCTCTTATCCAGAACTCTATCTATTTCATGCTGTTTTTGCATGAAATTTTTATGGGGTATAGAAAAAGAGGAGTTCTTCTGTGTGAAGGCTCTCCTACACCATAAATAAAATCAGTGATTTATTTCACCATATGAGAAGGTGGAGCGCCAAAAGTTGGCGCCCCTTGGTCCTTCCTCACATCCCATGGTCACCTATTTATATGGGGCATCCCATATGGATCAGATGCTTGATTTTGGATGAAAATAAGAGATAATTGGCATGTAAAAGAGAAAAAAAATTTTGAAAAAAAATTTAAGAAAAAGAAAGGAAAAATTGAGAGGCAAATATTGGAAGAAGAGTTGTGAGAGAATTAGCAAATGTTGCTAGTTAGCCCTAGGGTCTGATTTTTTCATATGTTGGAGCTCAAAATCAAATCCTAGGTTGTGAGACATCTATAGAGTATCTTCTTGTCATAATTTTAGTGGCAAGATCAAAGGTAACTAGATTTTGATGTGATCGTACTTCGAGTTTGAAGCCGGCAGTGTTCTTTAGAAGACAAGGCTGCGGTGGCACACCGGTTAGGAAGGACCTTGACCAACTTCTATATGGATCACTATTCGAGGGCTTCTACTTTGGAGTCTCGTGGAGATCACCATCATGCCATATTTTTTTTTGGTGAAAGTATAAAATTCTATCCCTTTGCATGCTTTTTTTGTTTTGATCGACATCGGCAAGGTGATTCTAGGATTTGGGTTTCAACTCGATAGTTTTAACTGTTAAAATTAGTGATTTGTTTGTTTTAAAATTTTAAAAATTAATTTCCATTGCATGACCAGAACCCAACACTTACGCACCTATGGGCTGTGTCTCTAGACCTGCATGCTTGCCTGGCCTACATAGGCTCCTTCGTTTGCACTCTATTGCTCTGGGTTTTGTTGTTGTGGATCGAATTTGAGGCATCAAAATCCAACAATCTCCACCTCGACTTGATATTTGGCCTCCACCTAACTTTGAGAGCTTTTGGATGACCTCATCTTCATACCATAAGATAAATGTCTGGCTACTCATGGATGGGAAAATATAGAAGTCGAGCTAGGCCGCTCGATCCCATCTCCATCATATGATGTGATCTATCTGACTTGAGACTACTCGAGATAGTCTTCTAGCAACATTGTCTATCATCCTCTTGAGTCTTTCGTTTAACATCCAATCCATCTCTTCTTGGAGCTCTACCTCATACTAAGCTCCCACTGGCATCTTCTATGGTAGTCAGCTTCTCCTTGCATAAAAGAACATCGATCAAACCCTTTTGGATGAGCACATCCTTCACCCTCACTTACCAAAGGAGAAATTACTCTTCCCATCATACCGACTGATCTCCCCCTTGATTGAATCTGACATCTCCATCTTCTTCAATTTGATCAACACGCCACAACCCAGACAACCTGATGCTCTGATAGGGAAGGATCTCTCACAAGCACAGAATACAGATCCCCCCACCTAGGATCATAATGTCGGTGATGGTGTCGACACCATAACAGAAAGAAAGAAGAGATAAAATATAGAATATAATCAAATATGTGGATCAGCCCAAGGCTTACCTCCATGGGGCATGCAAGCTTCATATGAAAAAAGAAAACAAGCATTAGAGGAGATCACACCCTTTCAACTCCCATACATAAACTTCTCTCTCAATAAGAAGTATAATCCTTACAAAAGCTCTCACAAATCCTCCAAGAATACTCTCTTGTAGACCTACCTGCTAGGGTCCTCGATGTCCCTGGACACTTCCTATGATGCTCTCGACCACTACATCATGCCTCAGCCTATGCCCCACTCCCATGCTCTCTTAGAGCTCTCGATCGTTCCCAGGACACTCTCAGCTGGTCTCTATTGCTATTGCCTGCTACCACTTTTTATAGGTCCCAAACTCACTCTAGATCAAAATCAAAATTTTATCAGGACTCAAAAATATCTCTGACCATCTGATCATGACCGCAAGCTCTCTTGACCCTCAGATCGCACAAAACAATGCATGAATCATGCATAGACCACCCTTTGCATGAACTGACTATGAAATGGACCCTTTTATGCATGCCGCGTGCCGCACACTCATCCACGAGCATGTGAGCTTTGATAAACCCACTGTAAACTATGGCGGTCCATGGAGAGCCCGTGGACCGTGACTCCTCCCACGATCCGTGGTGGACTGCATCAGACAACATGCATAGGGCACACAACCGACTGGGCTGTGTGCACCCACATGCATCTTGGGTTGCATGTGTCCGTGCGCCTGCATGTTATAGGCCTGCATGCTATGGGCCTTGCATGCCTGTGGGCCACCCTTGTAGGCCTTGCACACCTATGGGCCATGTCTCTAGGCCTACGCTCTTGCTTGGCCTGCATGGGCTCCTCCGTCTGGGTTCTATTGCTATGGATTTTGCTGCTGTGGGTCAAATTTTTAAGATGCCAAAAATCCAACATTAATCGATAGTCTCATTCATTGAAACACATTATAAAAGATATCTACCAAGCTTTTATTATCAACTAAGATTTTTTTACATCATAATTAGCTATCATCATTGATATGATAATAGCATCATTATGAGGAGTTTGGACTCCTCAAACATCATCATCCAAAAAGAAATCACTCGATCTGTTGCTTCTTTGAGCCTTCATCTCGATTTTTTGCTCCCCTGCCACTTTGAAGAACCAATATCATGTTGATTACAATAGTCGTTGGTCAGTTGTTGTCATTCTCCTCATCAGACTGGTGCTGAGATGGCTCCATGGGAGATCAATATTGTCTCTCCCAAACATATTTGCCAAGGTAGCCTCTTCAGATGAGGGCTTCAATCTCATCCTTGAGTTGGAGGTAGTCTTTGGGTCATGGCCATGATTTTAGTGGAAGCGATAGTATTTCTACTTATTCCTCCTCATAGATAGAGACTTCACTAGCAGAGGTCAATGAAGATACCCCTACCCTTCAATTTCCATCAAAATTTGGGCTCGAGGGGTAGTCAGAGGAGCATATTTGTTGAAGCACTAAGGAAGACTCCTCAGTCAAGGGACTTTCATGGGTTGGGGGGACTCTCCTTCAACTCGAATCGTGTGTGTCCTCCTGCCCATGCTTTTTGTTGGGAGCTCATCCTCCCTCAACTTTCTTGCATGTGGATTGAGCTTTTTTAGCTTGTGCATACTTCTGAACCCATGCTAAGAGATTGGCACAGTCCCATGAAAATATCTTATCAAGGGAGAAGATGAGGTGCTCATTGTAGAGTCTTTGCTTTAGCACCGATGTGGGCAACAAAATATCTTTTGAGTTGCTTGAAAGAAGAAATTGACTCTAATTATAGTTCAAAGTACCATACTCGTGCTGCCTTCTTTAGGGTGGCTAGAAAGGCAAGATAGAGGAGGGTGTGTGAGGTACACTGAAGCATCATGAGGGCCTTATAGCCCTCCAGATGATTTTGAGGATCCATAGAGCCATCATACGGTGCTCTTTATGACATCTTGAATTGATTTGGAATTAGTTCCAAGAGAATGGAGTGAGAGAAAGGCAGCCAACAATTAAAGTTAAGGATGCCATCGTTTCTCTAGCTTCCCATCTGCATCTCATCCAATGGCGTTCAATCTCTTGGACCTTTTTGTTGGCACATGTGTGGTGCTCCCAAGCCTTAGGAGACCAAGAGAGAGCCAGGGGTTGACTTCGGGAGGCTAAGACTGGTTTGGGTCCTAGGACTAGGAAGAAGTAGTCCTAGGGTGGAGGCGGTGCGTAGCTCTCTACGAACTTGAGGTGCAAACGACAAGGACTTCGAGGGCATGGTTGGGGCTCCAGATACCTAAAGATATAAGGTGGAGCAAGAAATCAGAGCCAAAGATGAAGCTGCGAGAGAAGTAGTTTTAGCAGGTTAGTCAACTCAAATTGAGACTGGATCGATTAAGTTATAGATGGGTCGACTCAGTCTCAGTCTAGATCGACTAAGTCTCAAAAAAATATAAGATGGAATTTTAAAAATCTGTGGCATGATATGTAGGTTTATTGACTTAGTCCAGTCTTAGTTGATTAAGATCCAGGTTAGTCGACTCAATCTGAGACTGAATCGACTTAGTTATGTAGATAGAGCACAGTAGATTTTCTGTTTGGATCTAGGATTGGATTTTGATTCTAGGGTCTTAAGGCCTGATTTGATAGATCTTAAGAGGGCTAACTTAGGGATTGGACTGGGATTAAGTCCAAGGGATGAGAGGATGTGAGACATCAGTGTACATGGGCTCAGTGAGTACTTTCATGTATTGAGTTCAGTCAGGAGAGTTTTTTGATCGGGCCTATTTTTTGATAATTATGTTTTAAAATCAATCATTTAACGATTGTACTAATTATAAATATATATGAATTGATCAATAATAAAAATTATTTAATATTTTTCATCACAAGGATACATCTTTTAATGAACTCCTATGTTGTGATGAAGTTCTTAGGACTATTTTGATCGATAAAAGAAGATTTATCGCATAGTTCTTAAACTGGTTCGCAATCAAATGATACGCTATTACTTAATGATAGCGATATCAAGTGCAGGTTATTGTGTGCCATATGCATTGGTTGTCCTTGTAACCAAATAGTATGAAGATATGATATAACATGCAGGTGAGATGTAGGAGTACATCATCAATGAACGTGACCAACTATAGAGCACTCTGCTGTCAAGGGTAGCTCGCGAAGGGTATGGGTATAAGTATCCCTCCGACCTGAGATCATCACGGTGACTTGCAAGCAACTCATTATACTTTGATAATAAACTGAGTTTTTAATTCAGTGATGAAAGATTTTTGGATATAGTCAAGTACTTATCAAGTCGGTGCATGAGTCAAGATGGGATTGACCCCTCCAAATTAGTAGGAGATATTCATCAGTGTATTTCAATTTAGCAAAATCTGGACCCGAATAATCCATGTGATGGATTTGAAAAAGATTGAAATACAATATGGATGACTTATCTAGGATTAATAGTAAAATTCTTGGTCATCCTCGAGTATTAGGGTCAAAGAGATAAATTATACAATAACCATAGTCCATAGGTTCTTGAATGTTGCTTCACCATCATTCGACCTATCCGGACGTCAGGTCATCATTGCTAGATGGTTACATCGATTCATTTAGAAAATTATTTTTATGCTATCGACTTAGGTTCGAACTTATGGGGTCATACTCAAAAGAAGTTTCTGACTGATCATGTGGCTGATCAATGATTGAAAATCATTCAAGGACTTAATCATCAATTCGATTGATGATTAACCTTATACAAAAGTTACAACAAATTAATTCATCAAGTGTTAGTGAATTAATAAAAAATTAATTAGTAATTAAATTAATTATTAGCTCAATTTGATTGAATAAAAAGATTAAATAAAATTTAATTGAATTAGATTCAATTAGTTTGACCCGATTAGGTTATGAGATGATCTAATCGCTAAAGAAGAATTATCCCTGATTTGATCAGGACTTTGGTTCAATCAATTTTTAATTTGATTAGAATTTGGTTAAAAATTTATGAATTTAATTAGATTAAATTTATATATTTTATTTGGGCTAAACCAGATATAATTTGGTTTGGATTCAAATAAGGAAACTTAGAGTCCTTATTGGAATAGGACTCTTCTCCCTGTGCCAACCCAGATTGCACGCCATATATCTCCACACACAAAATTATTTTGTGTGAAATTTTTCCACACTAAAGAGTTCTTTTTTATCTATCTTACATCCAAATCTAATTTAGTTTTGATAAAAGAAAAGTTCTAAACTTAGATTTCAAAATATTTCTTATCAGGAGAATCTGTTCTCATCCAATGAACCTCTCCACACCAATAAAATTCTTTCTCCTTATATGTATGATATTTTGAGAAAATGTTTAGTGAGAGATTAGATGGAGAACTAATTTACTATAAAAAAAATATGGGAAGGGGTGTCACATATCTTTTTGGCATATTTTTGGATGTGGAATTATGAAAGGAGGTGGAATCCTGTAAGAGTCCATGATCACTAAGACTCTTCACCCCACCTTCTTACATGCCTATAAAAGGTGCTTTTATGGTTTCTTTTATGTGTGTAAGATACCAGTAGAGAGCTCTTCATATGGTAGAAGTTTGGGCATGGTTCATGGTGTAAAAAATAGAGAGGAGGGTCCTCTCTCTTGGGGTGTGTGCAAAAATCTGAATTTCAAGTTTTTAGTTCTAAGGGTTTAGGAAGAGGAAATAAATTAGAAAAAAAAATTTTTTCTCTATCTTTATTCACCTCTTCATCTCCTTTAGAAGTCCATCTTCAACTTCTAAAAAGATTTTAGAGATTTGAAGAAAGGATCCAGATCAGCCAAGAAGAAGATCTTCGTGTGAGCTAGCACTTTCGAGAAGACCGATCAGATTGGGGCTTCGAGTGGATTTTTCATAGAGGTTAGATGCATGTGCAGCTATGAGCAACAAGCAAGGATCCTCTCCATCATGCCTCTCAGTAGTGGACATCATGGATCGGTGATCAGGTATGGAGTTCTGAACTCAAATTAGAAGTAGATATGATCTACTGCTCATATGCATACATGCTGATTTTATCTTCAGATTATTTCAGATTTATATACAATATAACATGTCATAAATCTTAGAGTAGGTTGATTTGATGATTAGATCATATGCATGTTAGATTAATTTGATTAATCTAGTTATCTTCTGCTGTAATTTTTTTGAAAAAATTTCAAAATACATACATGAAATCGCCTGCGTTCTCCAATAGTGGTATCAAAAATTTCAAAATACATACATAAAATCTAGGTTCGTTATGACATGATTTATGTGCATATTAAATCTAAATTTTAATTTTATTTAGATCTGACATGTGATATATTGATTTAAATTTAATTAATGATTGATCACACAAACTGATATAAGGTTATCCTACTGTAGGGTTTATCCCTTACAGTGAAAAGGTTATCCTAGTTTGTGCATGTGAATCTGATTTTATATCATGTATGTAATATTTATAATCTAATTTAGATATGATCTAAGATTGCAATCAGATCTAATATAATCTAAATTAGATCTAAATTCATGCATATATGATATGTGATTAGATTAGATGATCTGATTTGTAAGTACTTGGATTGGGTTAATCACCAGGCCGTCCGGTCATAGGAGTAAGAAGAGTTTAAAGACCCTCTTTTTCATTCAATGAGGTACTCTTATGGCATGTAGGAGTACCATGTGACTAGATCCCATGAAGAAGAAAATGAAAGAAAAAAATTTATTTTTTTGCAAAATCTTAGATCTTGAAACCCTAGGTATTATTGTATGTGATGCAAGTTGCAAAGAAGTTAGTTACATCTAATCTTGTTTAATCAAAATTATTTTGATTTAAAATCATAAAAAATTTAGATTTGATTTAAAAGATTTTATGATTTACATGTAAAAATTATTTTCAAAATCTTAACCATATTGATGCGAAACTTAATTGAGAATTAAGTATAGAATCGATTAGATCTAGAATTATGATTTAAGATCTAATGATATTCACATAAAATAAGGGAGCATGGGTTAGCTTAGATCAGGTCCTCTTAATTGGGTTAGACTTAAGGTTAGAATCAAAGAGCTAATGGACTAACTAAAAAAATTGATTAAATCTAACCAAATATTGAATTAGATTAAATCAGAATTTCTCAAGAACTAATATAATAGTTGTAGATGGTCAAGTCCATATCTTTGATTAGACCAAATAGACCTTGATTGTGGCTCAGTGGTTGAATCTGAATCATTAGGTTAGTTAAATCAAAATTAATTAACCAATTAGTGTCTAAGATAAGTTTGGCATTTTGATCGATAGTTTTTAATTGGGAGCGACTTACCTGGCCATTTCGATGGTGTCTCAAGCAAGCTTAGCAGACCTTCCATCGATCTCACTTACTTGATCAATTTGGTGAATTATATCTTGATTAGATCGCTAAGTGATTTGAGTTGACTCATGTCATTAAAGTTGATCAGTATGACTGATCTTGGTGCCAATTCAACCAGCATGACCTTAATCCAATTCAATGACTTGATGAAGTCAGTGGGAGGATTGTGATTTACTAGTTGATCTCTTCTCATCTCTTCTCTAAACTAATTGATTAAATCCTCTAAATTATTAAGTCCATAAAATGAGCTAGTTACGGAGATAACTAGATCATAGCCTCCCAATAAAGTGAATGATAATGGATCCATTATTTTTGATTGACATTACAGGCGCTATCCATTTGGTGTTCTCTCTGAATGATGGAATTATCATTCATCATATGATGACTCTATTATACTATCTGATGATGGTTAGATTGATCGAGCTATCCTTGGGCCTGATCATTCATTAGTTAGAAATACTGAGTAGGTTCATGTTAATGGTTTGACCTAACCAAAACTTTCAGTGGAGGCCCATCGCCTACTGAAATGAAATCTGGGGCAAAATTAATTACTAAAAATTATTTAAAAAAATAATTGATTGAGAATCTACCCATAGATGTATATGGGTTGATCGAGCTATCCTCAGACTTGTATGTAGTCTGTGTGAATTTTAGTACCCATTAAGAAATTAAGATAATTTCTTAGATTGGAAATAGAGGCAATTCGACTAAAATAGTAGGAGAACCTTTAGATTAAAGTTCAAGTCTTTAGGCTTAATCAATTCATAAACATAGAGGTCTTGTGTTTTTCCATCAGTTATGGCTAGATGTCTGTTGCTCCATTCACTGTTTGATAGTGATTTATTTATAGGATCCAACTTCGATAGATGGTATCGAAAGTTGTAAATAATTCTAGAGCACGAATAGATCCTAAATATGATTATGAATCTAGTATCTAAAATTTTTACATCCAAAATACGTGATATGATCAAAGGCACTTATCAGAAGTGGCCACATGATCATATCACCATGTGGTATTTTTGAAAGCAAAGAATACGAATTTAATTATAAATTCATTGATGCTCAGTGGAAGAAAATTTTTCAAATGTTGAAGGAGTTCTTTCGCACCTCTGAAGATATGTCTTCAGTGAGGCAATAATTTTTTAAGAAAGAAAAGAAAAAAAAAAGGTGCAAAAGAGTCGTACTTGGGCTAATGAGTCTGATCTAACAAAAGAGTCTAAGGTTAACCTGATCTGGCAGAGTCTCTTGATCCGAATAGGCTAAGAAAGAGAAATCAGCAAAAGGTTGCTGAACAAAATATTTATATGACAATACCTTATAATTTCTCTATCTGTGACACTACTACCTAGATATTGGATATCGAAAGTCCATGCGAATTATTGCAGTGACTTCAGATTAGTAGAAAGTTTAAAAACTGCAAGAGATTTCTGAACATTAAAGTTGGAAGTTATATTCCAATCCTGGTTTTAAAAATTCTCGAGCCTATTTTTAATTCTAACAATATTATTTTAGTGATTGTCACTATTGTCTAATGATTTTTTGGATTTCATTATGAATGATGTCAAAATCATATGGACAACTAAGAAATGATATTTGTGAATAGTCATAGACTGTTAATGTATTGCACACAATCAAACAAACTCCTTGAAGTAGATAATGTCATGAAAGCCTATCTTTGGCAATTTAGGCTCGATCATTAAATAAGAATAGGATCAACAAGAGATAATTCTGAAAGTCAATGATAATGAATCATTGTCAACCTGTCAATTTTATCTCTTTAGTAAGATGACCAAGTCACTTTTTGTTGAAAAAAGTAAATGAGCCAATGATGTTCTAAATCTGATACATACTGATGTATTGGATCTACGAACATGTTTGTCATAAATTTAAATTATTTAAAATATTCAAATAAATCCATAATAAGATAGAAAATAAACTTGAAAGAGCATTAAAATTCTTCGATCATATCGAAGAGGAGAATGTATTTCAAGTAAGTTTTAACATATCTAGAAGAGAATAAGATTCTCTCTTGTTGGAATCGATTTTGTTGGACATAGTTTGATCCATGATGGGGTTTAAAAGTCTATCAGTCTCTATTTAAGGTTATGCTCTTAAGACTACTTATTATGTTCTAATCTGAATTTTGAATTAATCAGTTGCAAAGACTCCATATGAGATATGGATTAGGCATAAGCCAATACATTTTTACCTTAGGGTTTGGGAGTATGTCGAGCATTTGTAGATCGATTAGCTTGGATCTCGATTCTATATATATTATTTTGTAGGATAACCAAAGAATCTAGGGATATAACTTCTACCATGCTAAAGAATAAGAGTTGTTCTGCATTCCTTTTAGAAAAGGAGTACCTTGGTGAAGGTATTGATGCCTTTAATGCGAAACTTAAGAAGTTTGACCGGTAAAAGAACCGACACAATCTAGTGAAATCATAGAACTAGATTTGATTAGATCAAACTCAGAATCTAATGTAAAGGCTTCATTAAGGAGATCCAGTAGAGTACCATGTCCATTAGATAGATACTTCGATATCTAGGTCTGGGATATGAACTTGTTGAACTTGATGAGAATAACAAGGATCTGATCACTTACATGGATGCCATGCAGAGGTTCGACTCTGAATAATGGCTTGGAGCTATAGATCCGAAATAGAGTCCATGAAGGTCAATAGTGTATGGACACTCGTTGATCCATTCGAAGGGGTAATGCCCATAGAGTGTAAGTGGATCTCCAATAGGACCAAAGTAGCATGGATGAGAAGGTGGAGATCTACAAATCTCATCTGGTTGTCTAAAAATATTGTCAACATTATGGTATTAACCATAACAAGATATTTTCTCTTATGACAATGCTAAATATTTTGGAGTTGAAACGTGTATTTTAATAAGTGATCAAAATGCATGGCTTCGTTGAGAATGTAGAAGAACTATGTAAATACAAATGGGTTAATAGTTCTATGAGCATATTTCTTATCCTGTATATGAATGAAACTCTGTTAATTAGGAATGACATTCCTTACATTATAGAAAATAAAAGTTTCGCTATTATCATAATTCTCTATAAAGGACTTGGGAAAAGCATCTCTTATCCTAGGATTGAAGATCTATAGAGATAGATCTAAGAGACTGCTTGGGTTTTCCAAGTCCAACATACATAGGATGTTTATGAGTGAAATTTGTTCTATCATGTACACCATGTATGAGAACTGAATATGGTATACTTATTAGGGTAGTAAGTGGATACCTTACAAGATCCGGATGAGAATCACTGGAATGTCATTCTTAAGTATTTGAGAAATACTAAGGACCAGTGACTTGGTTATGAAAAATGTGACTTAAAACTTATGGAGTATTGAAAGGAATATGCCCTACAAGCCAATCAAATTTATATTTTGATGGGTTTTCCTTGTAATCTTTCAGACTTATGTATTGACTCTTTAAATAATAAAAGGCATTTTCATCATATGTTGCATCTTACTTTAGTAATGATTATGATGAACTCCATAAATCAGAAAATGGGTTTAGGGTTATGATGAGATCATACCTATGAGACCTAAAATCCTAAAAATTCTAATTTAGAATATTCTAGTAATAGGAGCATTGAGTAGGAGATCAATGTTCCGGATAGATTAGCACTTTCTATGTATGCTCGATGGAGAGGGTGGCAGATCTCATATGCCACTTGTGTGAGACACTAATACAAGGATATGGGTGCTCATTAGAGAATGAGTTCACTGAATTGATCCGACTTAAGAAACATCTTATGGAATTTACTTACCTGTCAAGAGATTTTTCTTATAGTGGGAGTTGTGCATGTAATCCTTTGACCTGAGACTGCCATAGAACCTTGTATACATGAATCCATATTTTTTGGTTCATACTCATTCATGACTTAGTCATGTACGGGGTGTTCTAGATATGGTAGAATATGTATGGAGGTTGTGAGTAGGTCAACATGGAATCGATCACTCCTGGTAAGAGAAATCGCATCCTACTTGTTCTGATCGATTGATGATTCAGGAAGCCTTTGATCAAAGCAAAATAAAAATTAGAAAAGTTTTAATATTTTATTAATTGAATCATCATATAAGATTGAGAGAAATATGAGTATGATATTGGATTTGACATCATTCCATATCCAGAGTCATATTCGGGGTGCAGGGAGATCGCAGGATCAAATTGCATGATAACTTTCCACTGAAGGGTATTTTTGGTATTTCTATCAAAAATTTTATATCTTCTAGGTAGACATGATACATTGCTAGACATCAATCTTATCTTATGGGTTTGATCAAATTAAAGAGTTTAATTCAATCACCAATTAGAAAGAGTTCTAATTGCTGAAATCGGGTTAGCTCGATTGGATCTAGATCGGTTAGATTAAATTCTAATCAAATCAAATCGACTTGAACTCGACCTATTGCTGGCTAGATGTGGAACCCAATGGGTCACACACAAAGGGTATTGATCAGGGTCTAATTGGATTAGATCATGTTTGCAAAATTGACATGCTAGCACATGTTGCAAAAAACTAGCTCCTTGTTTCGAATCGGGTTTAAAATTGATTCCAGATTGGGCTAATTAAAGCCAAATTAATTCAAATAAATTTTGGATTTGAGTTGGTTCAGCCTTTTCTGCATGTACAAAAATTTGGAGCCAGGAAACCAATTCTCCATGAGTCAAGAATTTTTCTTGTGCGTGGGTGCAGTTTTTGTGTGCAGAAATAGTTTTCGCATCCCATGAGATGGGATGCCTCATCCTCGAGCTTATCCTATGTTCCATGATGAAATAAATTTTTTGGATGATTCTTAACTTTATTTTGAGCATCAAGAATTTTTTTGAAGTTAAAATTCCTTCTGGTTTAATCGTGGAAATTCGTTGAAGTTGGAAATCCTGTCAGCCTGATCCATGCGCCTGATCAAGAGTCCAACTTGTGAAGGACTCTAACCCATTTGTCACGCCACTTTTTAATCTGAATTTTTTTCCAGACATTCTCATGTTAGCACCTTAATTTTTGGCCATTGGATGGACAAAATTATATTGATGGGTGGTGGAAAAAAATTATGCCATGCGAAGCTACGTGACTCATCGAGAATCATCGAGAAAAATGTTCCGAAGAGTCCTTCTGCATGAAGCGTCTCTTGGATTTTTTCCGATGATTGCCATGTGTCAAAAACTTTCAGATAGGCATGAGAATTCATCAGGAGGTGTGAGATTTTCTGATGGATGCGAGATGGCACGTGGAAGGGGCGCGAAAAATTCCCGAAGGCAACCCATCGATAAGTATTTAAAGGGGGGTGCGCCGGGGGATTGGATTCATTCAGATTTCCAATTTCTCCTTTCTTTCTAACATCCTCTCCCTATTGTCCAATTAGTCTCTTCCTTCTCTTGTTAGGAAAGTCTAAAAATAGAAAGGACAAGTCCGATTTTAGGACAAGAGTCTAAGAAGAGAATTAAGGAAGACAAGGAGAGAAGAAAGGTAGGGATAGGAAGGCAAGGAGAAGAGGAAAAGCGTCTTGAGGTCCTGGTGTTCAAGAAAATTCTTAGAGTGAGAATTTTGGAGGAGAAATCATCTCAAAGAGTTGGTGTCCTGATCATAGCCCTGTGTGGATCACCGTTGGAGGGCGAACACTTGGGCACCTGGTGGAGGTTCTGCCAAAATTTGGATTAAGCGCTGCAGGTATTCTTCTATAACTTAAATTTAATCTTGAATTTATGTTATATATGATTGTTAATCATCAAGGAGATACTGGTTTAAGGATTTAATATTTAAGATTTTTTATTAAAATTTTGAAATCCATTATGTTTCCACTGTGCATGCCCACTCTGAAACCCTACAGTGGTATCAGAGCCGGCCTTGTTTGGTTCAATCATATATACATAATATTTATGTGATCCATAGTATGATTTATACTATAAAATAATTTATGCTTTCATATGATGATATGAAATAATACATATATCATTCACCACTTCATCATCTTGACATAAGGTTGTCCTAGCATAATGGGATTATGCTGCAAGGTTGTCCTAGGATGATGAATGTCCATATGTTACACTTGTACATATAGAAAATTTTAATGTTGATACATAAATGGGTATTATGTAGTTAGAATGTGCATGAGACCAAATAAAAGCCCTCATTAGAAAATTATATTAAGTGGTAGTGATATGCAACTATGGGTTAACCAATTCTTGATCAATTGATCAATTGGTGTCTAGGAAAGTGCTATAGGTGGTTTTTTAATTGATTCGTTGTCTGACCTGCCAATTTATTGGTGTCTAAGGAAAGCAACGGGGGACCCCCATCTTACTTACCTGGCCAATTTGATTAAGCGATCTTGATATTGAAAAACCCTAATGTTGAAAACACTATTAAGGGCCTTCCTTCATGCTAGGTTAATGTTACATCATGAACTATGGCTAGTTTGTTGTGTTAACATGAGGCTTATCATAAGGATTGATATAACATAATCCTGGTGCATAGAAGATGCTTACGGAATTTTGAATATACTGCTTTGTTGTGTTAACACAAGGGCAGTTATATTAGAATTTGACTGTATTGAAATGAAGGGTCCAACTTAACTAAAATATTATAGCTTGTTGTGTTAACACAAGGCTAATAATATTTTAGAGGCCAAGATATAATATTGAAAATTGCATGAGATGCAATTGGAAAGAGTTTCCTACCTATGAACTCATAAGGGTTTGTTGTGTTAACACAAGATCATTATGAGGAATTAGGGTCTCAATCCCACTAAGATAAATATAACATATGTCTCGTTCATCATAGTAGAGGGTTATGATGTTCGATAAAATAGTGGGAGGTATAATTAAATCTAAAGACCTTATTTAATTGTATGAGTTAATATGAGTTGTTTGCTTATATAATATTCTTTAATTATTATAGATTAAATTCTACAAATGGCATCTTCACTATCATTGCGAGGAATTTTAGATTCCAACAAGTTGACCGATCCCAATTATGTAAACTGGTTGAGAATTTAAAGATCGTACTCACTCAGGAGAAACTCTCCTATATTCTTGACATCCCTGAACCACAAGAGGTTGGGGATGATGCCACAGAAGAGGAGGTATCCACATACAGGATGTGGAAGAATGACAGTTTGACTGTCAAGTACATCATACTGGCCTCTATGAGCAATAAGTTGCAGAGGCAGCATGAGAGCATGGATACTCAATCCATACTCCTCAATCTTAAAGAGTTGTATGGAGAACAGAGTAGAACTGCTAGATATGAGATATCTAAGCAGTTATTCCATGCTAGAATGACTGAGGGATCATCCGTACAAGACCATGTCCTGAAGGTCATTGATCTGATCATTAGATTGGGTCAACTTGGTTTTGTGATGGATGGAGAATTAAGTCAGGATTTGATCCTGCAATCTCTTCTCGAGTCATTCGCTCAGTTTGTTGTAAACTATCATATGAACAAACTGAATACCTCCTTACCTGAGTTGTTAAATATGCTTAAGACAGCTGAGAGCCATATTAAGAAAGAAAAGGCTCCACTTCTTCTTGTGGGTAAAACCTCTAAGAAGAAGTCAGGTTTTAAGGGTTCAAAGAAAGCACTGAATCCTAAGGGTGGCAAGATGAAGAAGAAGGGGAAGAAAGTCTCCGGACAGGGTACCTGCTTTCACTGCGGCAAGGCAGGACACTGGAAAAGAAATTGCAAATTATATCTTGCAACTATAAAGGCAGGTGCAAGCGATGCACCAAAAGGTATGTATGAGATACATACAATTTTGTCATTAAGTTTTTCCAATTCAGACTCTTGGGTATTGGATACTGCCCATGGTTCTCATATCTGCAAGTCGTTGCAGGGGCTGCAGAACATTAGAGTGCTGAAGAAGGGTGACTTCGAGCTCTACGGCACTGGAGGAGAGTCAATCCAAGCAGAGGCTGTAGGGACATATATGTTAAAGTTACCTTCTGGAAAGATCTTAGAGCTAGAAAACTGTTATTATATGCCTAAGATCATTAGAAATATTATTTCTGTATCATTACTATTGCAACGAGGTTATGAAATAAATGGAAAGAGCAATAGTTGCTCAATTTCTTTTTCTAATGAAATTATCTGTCATGGCATTATTAATAATGGTCTTCTAATTCTATCTAATGACAATGTTTTCCATATTAATGAAAGTAAAAAGTGAAAGAGAGAAGAGTTGAATAATACTTTACTTTGGCATTGTCGACTTGGTCATATAAGTGAGACAAGGATTAACAAGTTATACAAAGAAGAGTTCTTTGATCCTTATGATTATGAATCATTAGGTACTTGTGAATCTTGTCTTATGGAAAAAATGACTAAGACTCCATGTAGTGGATATGGAGAAAGGACAAGTGAGTTATTAGGACTTGTACATACTGATGTATGTGGTCCTGTGACAACAGAAGCCAGAGGAGGATACTCTTATTTTATAACGTTCACTGATGATTTATCTAGGTTTGGATATGTGTATCTTATGAAACACAAGTCCGAAACCTTTGATAAATTTAAAGAGTATCAAAGTATGGTCGAGAAACAAACTAGAAAAAGTATTAAAATCCTTCGATCTGATCGAGGAGGAGAATACTTATCCAATGAATTTTTAGATCATCTTAAAGAAAATGAAATTCTCTCAGAATGGACCCTTACCTATACACCACAGCTAAATGGTGTAGCAGAAAGGAGGAATCGCACTTTATTAGATATGGTGCGGTCCATGATGTGCCTTACAGATTTGCCAAT
Source organism: Elaeis guineensis (assembly GCF_000442705.2). Taxonomy (NCBI): domain Eukaryota; kingdom Viridiplantae; phylum Streptophyta; class Magnoliopsida; order Arecales; family Arecaceae; genus Elaeis; species Elaeis guineensis. Next base: position 38,389,471 of record NC_026001.2, on the reverse strand, counting down.
TTCTTTCTGAGGATATGCCCTAGAAACTGCTATCTATATCTTGAATAGAGTACCTTCAAAATCTGTACCAAGCACTCCATATGAGATATGGAGAGGAAAAAAGCCTAATCTTAAGTATCTTAAGATATGGGGCTGTCCAGCTTATGTTAAAAGAAATTTTGGACATAAGCTGAGTGCTAGGACAGATAAATGCTTGTTTGTAGGTTATCCTAAAGAGAGTATAAGATACATCTTTTACCATCCTACTGAACATAAGGTGTTTGTCAGTAAATATGCCACTTTTATGAAAAAAGAGTTTATCCTAGAAAGAGGCAGTGGGAAGAAAATTGAACTTGGAGAAGTTCAAGACCTACAAATGCAAGCACAAGATGATCCTCAACCAAAAATATCCATTAATGAAGTACAAACACAAAGTACACCTCCTCTTTGAAGGTCGAATAGGGTGCGGAATGCACCTATGAAGTATGGGTTCGTTATTGAGAATAATGAAGCCCACATCATTGAGAATGATGAACCTTTGACCTATACGGAAGCCATCATGAGAAGGGACTCAGACAAATGGCTAGAGGTTATGAAATCCGAAATGGACTCCATGTATTCCAACCAAGTGTGGACTTTGGTTGATGCACCAGAGGGTGTGACCCCTATTGGATGCAAATGGGTCTATAAGAAAAAGATTGGAGTGGATGGCCAAATTGAAACCTATAAAGCTAGATTAGTAGCCAAAGGTTTCAGGCAAAAATAGGGTATTGATTATGATGAAATATTTTCACCTGTTGCCATGCTCAAATCTATACAGATTATGCTTGCAATAGCAGCATACCATGATTATGAGATTTGGCAAATGGATGTGAAGACCGCCTTCCTTAATGGTTATCTTGAGGAAGAGGTTTACATGTCTCAGCCAGAAGGGTTTATCTCAAAAGGAAGAGAAAATCAGGTATGCAAGCTTAAGAAATCTATTTATGGATTAAAACAGGCCTCGAGGAGTTGGAACATCCGATTTGATGTTACAGTCAAAGAGTTTGGCTTTATCAAAAATGTGGATGAACCTTGTGTATACAAGAAGACTAGTGGGAGTGCCATTATCTTCTTAGTTTTATATGTGGATGACATACTTCTTATTGGGAATGATATCCCAATGTTACAATCGGTCAAGACATGGCTATCAAGTAAGTTTTCCATGAAGGATTTGGGTGAAGCATCCTATATACTAGGTATAAAGATCTATAGGGATAGATCTAAGAGGATGTTAGGCTTGTCCCAATCTAAGTACATAGACTTAGTGCTAAAGAGGTTTAGCATAGATGGAAGTAAAAGAGGTTATTTACCCATGAGTCAAGGCATACATCTCTCTAAAAGGATGTCTCCTAAAACATCGGAAGAGAGAAATAGAATGAGTTCTATTCCCTATGCTTCGGCAGTAGGGTCGATCATGTATGCTATGCTATGTACTAGGCCTGATGTTGCCTATGCCTTAGGCATAGTAGATTTCAGGCTGATCCAGGAGAAGATCATTGGAAAGCAGTGAAAAATATTCTTAAGTACCTAAGAAGGACTAAAGATATTTTTTTTAGTATATGGAAGATCTAATTTAAAACTAGAAAGTTATTCTGACTCTAGTTTCCAATCAGACCCTGATGATAGTAAGTCCACTTCAGGTATATCTTTACTCTTCATGGTGGAGCTGTTAGTTGAAAAAGTTCCAAGCAGCAGACTGTAGTTGACTCAACCACTGAGGCAGAATATATAGCTGCAAGTGAAGCCGCCAAGGAAGCTGTCTGGATGAAGAAGTTCATCACTGAGTTGGGTGTCATTCTTGAGATTAAGAATCCAGTACCACTTTACTGTGATAATACTGGAGCAGTTGCTCAAGCAAAGGAACCAAGGTCTCATCATAAATCCAAGCACATTCTAAGATGCTTCCATCTCATTCGTGAAATAATTGAAAGACAAGATATTGTCATTGAACGAGTAGAAATAAAGAATAACATAGCAGACCCATTCACTAAGGCTCTACCACAGCAGCAGTTCGATCGCCATCTCGATTGTATGGGGATAAAATATAAGGGCGATTGGCTTTAGTGCAAGTGGGAGATTGAAAGGAATATGCCCTACAAGCCAATCGAAATTTGTATTTTGATGGGTTTTCCTTGTAATCTTTCAGACTTATGTATTGACTCTTTAAATAATAAAAGATATTTTCATCATATGTTGCATCTTACTTTAGTAATGATTATGATGAACTCCATAAATCAGAAAATGGTTTAGGTTATGATGAGATCATACCTATGAGACCTAAAATCCTAAAAATCCTGATTTAGAATATTCCTAGTCATAGGAGCATTGAGTAGGAGATCAATGTTCCGGATAGATTAGCACTTTCTATGTATGCTCGATGGAGAGGGTGGCAGATCTCATATGCCACTTGTGTAAGACACTAATATAAGGAAGTGGGTGCTCATTAGAGAATGAGTTCACTGAATTGATCCGACTTAAGAAACATCTTATGGAATTTACTTACCTGTCAAGAGATGTTTTCTTATAGTGGGAGTTGTGATGTAATCCTTTGACCTGAGACTACCATAGAACCTTGTATACATGAATCCATATTTTTTGGTTCATACTCATTCATGACTTAGTCATGTACGGGTGTTCTAGATATGGTAGAATGTGTATGGAGGTTGTGAGTAGGTCAACATGGAATCGATCACTCATGGTAAGAGAAATCGCATCCTACTTGTTCTGATCGATTGATGATTCAGGAAGCCTTTGATCAAAGAAAAATAAAAATTAGAAAGAGTTTTTAATATTTTATTAATTGAATCATCATATAAGATTGAGAGAAATATGAGTATGATATTGGATTTGACATCATTCCATATCCAGAGTCATATTCAGGGTGCAGAGAGATCGCAGGATCAAATTGCACGATAACTTTCCACTGAAGGTATTTTTGATATTTCTATCAAAAATTTTATATCTTTCAGGTAGACATGATACGTTGCTAGACATCAATCTTGTCTTATGGGTTTGATCGAATTAAAGAGTTTAATTCAATCACCAATTAGAAAGAGTTCTAATTGCTGAAATCGGGTTAGCTCGATTGGATCTAGATCGGTTAGATTAAATTCTAATCAAATCAAATCGACTTGAACTCAGACCTATTGCTAGCTAGATGTGGAACCCAATGGGTCACACACAAAGGGTATTGATCAGGGGTCTAATTGGATTAGATCATGTTTGCAAAATTGACATGCTAGCACATGTTGCAAAAAACTAGCTCCTTGTTTCGAATCGGGTTTAAAATTGATTCCAGATTGGGCTAATTAAAGCTAAATTAATTCAAATAAATTTTGGATTTGAGTTGGTTCAGCCTTTTTCTGCATGTACCAAAACTTTGGAGTCAGGAAACCAATTCTCCACGAGTCAAGAATTTTTCTTGTGCGTGGGTGCAGTTTTTGTGTGCAGAAACAATTTTCGCATCCCATGAGATGGGATGCCTCATCCTCGAGCTTATCCTATGTTCCATGATGAAATAAATTTTTTGATGATTCTAACTTTATTTTGAGCATCATGAATTTTTTTGAAGTTAAAATTCCTTCTGGTTTAATCGTGGAAATTCATTGAAGTTGGAAATCCTGTCAGCCTGATCCATGCGCCTGATCAAGAGTCCAACTTGTGAAGGACTCTAACCCATTTGTCACGCCACTTTTTAATCTGAATTTTTTTTTACGAATTCTCATATTAGAGCCTTAATTTTTGGCCATTGGATGGACAAAATTACATTGATGGGTGGTGAAAAAAATTATGCCATGCGAAGCTACGTGACTCATCAGAGAATCATCGAGAAAAATATTCGAAGAGTCCTTCTGCATGAAGCTCTCTTGGATTTTTTCCGATGATTGCCATGTGTCAAAAACTTTAGATAGGCATGAGAATTCATCAGGAGATATGATATTTTCTGATGGATGCGAGATGGGCGTGGAAGGGGCGCGAAAAATTCCCGAAGGCAACCCATCGCTAAGTATTTAAAGGGGGGTGCGCCGGGGGATTGGATTCATTCAGATTTCCAATTCTTCCTTTCTTTCTAACATCCTCTCCCTATTATCCAATTAGTCTCTTCCTTCTCTTGTTAGGATAAGTCTAAAAATAGAAAGGACAAGTCCGATTTTAGGACAAGAGTCTAAGAAGAGAATTAAGGAAGACAAGGAGAGAAGAAAGGTAGGGATAGGAAGGCTAGGAGAAGAGGAAGAGCATCTTGAGGTCCTGGTGTTCAAGAAAATTTTTAGAGTGAGAATTTTGGAGGAGGAATCATCTCAAAGAGTTGGTGTCCTGATCATAGCCCTGTGTGGATCACCGTTGGTGGGCGAACACTTGGGTACCTGGTGGAGGTTCTGTCGAAATTTGGATTAAGCGCTGCAGGTATTCTTCTATAACTTAAATTTAATCTTGAATTTATGTTATATATGATTGTTAATCATCAAGGAGATACTGGTTTAAGGGTTTAATATTTAGGATTTCTTTATTAAAATTTTGAAATCCATTATGTTTCCACTGTGCATGCCCACTCTGAAACCCTACAAGTATGACTCCAGTTTTTAGTTGGACATAATAATAGCAAGAATGTGTCAGAATACATTCTTACCTTAAATAATGGAGCAATCTGCTAGAAAGATTCCAAGCAAAAAAATATAGTCAAATTCAAATTGAGGCAAGATGCATTGTAACATTCGATGCTTGCAAGGAAGCTATGTGATTGTATAGATTCACTGACAAGCTAGGAGTGACACCCTCCGATGATGGTCTTGCTGTATTGTACAGCACTGGAGCCATAGCTCATACCAAGGAGCGAAGTCCCATTAGCTTACCAGGCATTCTACATCACTACCACCTTATTCAGAAAATCTGTTAAGGTGACGTCAATCTTTAAAAGATCGACAGAAAGGAGAATGTGACCAATCTATTTTACTAAAGCCTCAATATCTAGGAGTTCTAAAATGATAAATCAAAGATGGGTATGTGATACTATACTAATTGGCTTTAGTCTAAGTGGAAGTTGTTGAAATTATGTCCTAAAGCCAATCGTTTGATGATTGTGCTAATTATAAATATATATGAATTGATAAATAATAAAAATTATTTGATATTTTTTATCATAAGAATACATCTTCTAATGAACTCCTATGTTATGATAAGTTCTTAGAACTACTTTGATCGATAAAGGAGGATTTATCGCATAGTCCTTAAACTAGTTTGCAACCAAACGATTCCTATTACTAGAACGATAACGACATCAAGTGTAGGTCATGGTGTGCCATATACATTGGTTGTCCTCATAACCAAATGGTATGAGATACTGGTATGACATGCAGATGAGATGTAAAAGTACATCATCACTGAATATAACCAATGCGGAGCACTCTTTGTCAAGGGTAGCTCCGAAGGATATGGGTGTAAGTATCCCTCCAACCTATACTTTGGTGTCGGACTACTGAGTTTTTAATTTAGTGATGGAAGATTTTTGGGTATAGTCAAGTACTTGTCAAGTCGGTGTGTGAGTCAAGATGGAATTGATCCTTCCGAATTAGTAGAAGATATGCATCAGTGTATTTCAATTTAGCAAAATCTGGGCCCAGATAATCCATGTGATGGATTTGAAAATGATTGAAATATATTGTGGATGACTTATCTAGGATTGACAATTAAATCTTGATCATCTTTGAGTATTAGGGTCAAGAGATGAATTATATGTAACCATCTGCCAATAAGTTCTTGAATGTTGCTTCGCCATCATTCGATCTATCCGGACGTCGAGTCATCATTGCTAGATGGTTACATCGATTGATTCAGAAAGTTATTTCTGTGTTACCGCTTAGGTTTGAACTTATGGGGTCACACTCAAAAAAAATTATGACTGATCATGTTATGATCAACGATTGAAATCGTTCAAGACTTAATTGTCAATTCGATTGATGATTAACCTTATACAAAAGTTATAATAAATTAATTCATCAAGTATTATAAATTAATAAAGATTAATTATAATAGATTACTTATTAGCTCAATTTGATTGAGCAAAGAGGATTAAATAAAATCTAATTGAATTAGATTCAATTAGGTTTGATCCGATTAGGTTATGAGATGATCTAATCGCTAAGAAGAATTATCCTTGATTTGATCAGAATTTTGATTTAATCAATTCCTAATTTGATTAAAATTTGGTTAAAAATTTATGAACCTAATTAGATTAGATTTTATATATTTTATTTGATCTAAACCAGATGTGATTTGGTTTGGATTCAAATAAGGAAACTCAGAGTCCTTATTGGAATAGGACTCTTCTCCCTGTGCCAACCTAGATTGCATGCCATATATCTCCACACACAAAATTATTTTGTGTGAGATTTTTTATACCAAAGAGTCTTTTTCCTTGTCTATCTCACATCCAAATATTATTTAGTTTTCATAAAAAAAAGTTTTAAAATTAGATTTTTAAATATTTTTTATCAGAGAATCTGTTCTCATCTAGATCAACCTCTCCATGCCAATAAATTTTTTTCTCCTTATATGTGCAACATTTTAAGGAGATTTTTCATGAGAGATTAGTAGAGAATTAATCTATCATAAAAAAAATGGGAAGGGGTGTCATATATTTTTTTGGTATATTTTAGGATTTAGAATTGTGAAGGGAGACAGAATCCTGTAAAAGTCCATGATCACTAAGACTCTTCACTCTACCTCCTTACATGCCTATAAAAGGGCTTTCGTAGTTTCTTTTTATGTATAAGATACCAGAAGAAAGCTCTTCATGTGGTAGAAGTTTGGGCATAGTTCATGATGTAAAAAATAGAGATGAGAGTCCTCTCTCTTGGGGTATGCGTAAAAATCTGAATTTTAATTTTTGATTCTAAGGGTTTGGGAAGAGAAAATAAATTAAAAAAAAATTATTTTTTTTCTATCTTTTATCCACCTTTTTATCTCTTCTAAAGTCCATCTTCAACCTCTGAAAAGGTTCCAAATATTTGAAGAAAGGATCCAGATCAGTCAAGAAGAAGGTCTTCGCACGAGCTAACACTCCCGAGAAGATCGATCATATTGAGGCTTCGAGTGAATTTCTCATAGAGACTGGATGCATGTGTGGCTTCGAGAAACAAGCAAAGATCTCTCCATCATGTCTCTCAGCAGTGGAGATCTTGACCTGTGATCAAGTATGGAGTTCTGAACTCAGATTAGAAGTAGATGTGATCTACTGCTCATATATATGCATGCTGATTTTATCTTCAGATTATTTCAGATTTTATATGCAATATAACATGTCATAGATCTTAGAGTAGGTTGATTTGATTATTAGATCATATGCATGTTAGATTAATTTGATTAATCTAGTTGTCTTTCGCTGTAATTTTTTCAAAAAAAATTTGAAATACATGCATGAAATTACCTATGCATCCCAATACTATTGGCTATGTATATATATACATAAGATGTATTAGGGTTTCATGGATGATTGAGATGAATAGAATGAATTGATCTTTTCTCCCTAACTCTCTCTCTCTAGTTCCAATGCCAAACCCTAGCCATCCTCCTTATTCTTCTTTGTCTACTGGATTAACATCTAGGTTTCACATGAGACGATCCTCATCTGGTATGGGAGTTATATCGAAGGTTTCTTAACAAGTGATATCAGAGCTTGATTGCATGAAAGAAAGAAGGATGATGCCAAAGATCAAGGTTCAGCCCTATTTTTTGTAGTGCCCAGGTTTGCCCTATTTTCTTCTTGTTGCTTCTTGGTTGTGGTGATCTCCCAAGTTAGGTGGAGAGTTTTTTTATTCAAGAAAGGTAGAAGGAGATCTGTTTCAAATCTGATCTTGTTTTTGGGGTTGTGAGGTGTGATATTGTAGAAGGATGTCTAGGACTGGTTGTTTGCTTGAAGGGTAGAATGGTTTCAAGTGGGTTTAAGATAGATTTTGAGTAGTTTGATGGCAAAAAAAAGTTCACCTTATGGCAGCAGTGGGTGAAGGACTTGTTGGTACAGCAGTAGATCTATAAGATCTTGATAAGAGAGAGATCAAAAAAGATCAGTACTGAGGATTAAGAGAAACTAGAGGAGATTGTCTTCAGCACGATCAAGATGTGTCTGATAGATCAGGTTCTACCAAAGGTCATCACAGAGACCACGACGAAAAATCATTGGGAGAAGCTAGAGAAGATGTACATGGGCAAAAATTGATGAACAAGTTCTGGCTGAAGAAGTAGTTATACAACTTACGGATATCCGAGGGAGGCAATCTAGTTAGTCACATTCAGAGGTTCAATCAGGTGCATTTTGATTTGATAAATATAGATGTAAAGATCGAGGAGGAAGATTGGGTGTTGTTACTGTTATGCTCACTCCTATCGATGTATGATGGTCTGATCATAATCTTGATATATGGCTAGGAGTCCTTAAAGTATGAGAAGGTTGTAGGTGCCCTGAGGTTGAACGAGTAGTGGGAGAAGATTTGCAAGGGTGACTCTACTATGGAGGCACTTGCTGTTCATGAGAGGTAAGGATGATCAGGGAAAAAAGATAAATCCAAGGGCAGATCGGAGAAAGTCTTGAAATGTTACAGGTGCCACAACACTGGACACTTCAAAAAGGATTGTCCGCTTTGAAAGAAGGGTAAGGGAGAAGAAGAGAGGGATTTCATTGGTACAGTCGCTGAAGGTGAAGAGTCAGATGAGCTCTTAGTGGTTTCGAAGGAGCCCACGACGTGCGGAGTATTCGAGATGGCTTCAGAGGGGTTCGTGGATTATAGAGGATGTAAAGGAGCAGCGACAAAGTTTGAGATACAGTTGGGACACAGACAGCTTGGGGATGTGACACAGACACGGTTGGACATGGACGGCTGTGGAGTCGCGACACAGATGCAGCCGAGACACAAGCAGCTACATGAAGCGGGATAGATGCAGCTGGGATACAGATAACTACAGACCCCAGGATGGGCATAGTTAGGATACAGATGGTTATGGACTACAGCATAGGCACGACCGAAGATAGGTGGCTATGGAGCTATAGCACAGTCACAGTCAGAGAGATTGGTAGTAGTGGTCTGTGGCACAGGCACAACTAGAGATAGGTAGCTATGGAGCCGTGGCATGGGCACAGCCGGATATAGGCAGTTGTAGGACATGCACAGTTGGTATAGGTAGCTGCAGGATACCTTGAAGGGGAAGGCTATGGTCGGCTTCAAAAATGGTTTAGTCTTTTGCAGGGGCTTGTGGAAGACTGAAGATTCAGGTGGAGCATTGTCCAGAGATGTCTCCACTAGTGTAGGTGGCATCAAGAGAGCCTTAGATCTTGGTGGAGGCTATGTAGTACCGAAATTGAGGAGGACACCTTGATGGACACAGGCTTCAAGTTCCTTCGTGGCAGAGGCACATAGGTGCAGGGTCGATACACGAGGCGTGGTGTGCAGGAGGTCCACTATAGCGGCAGATGGTATCCAGTAGATGCGGACATGTCGGATGCATGACCATGGAGTACTGGAGAGCATCATCAGAACTTTTCAACATGGGCATCGATGCCAAGGAAGTCTCATGGCTGAAAACGAGTCTATGGAGTCAACAGGACACAGGAGGGTACTAAGAGAGAAGCAAGGTTCTTCAATCCAGGTGGAGGCAGTCATCTCTGAGGCCTTTAGGGTTGAAGGGAATGGCATTAGTGTTGGCATTTGCATGAAGAGTTGTCAGAGTATGCAGCGATAGTAGGATCATGCAAACGGATCGTGTGGAGGTTTGCGAAGGCTTGGGGGCACCAAGGTGAAAATTGTTGGTGCATGTGTGGTGCTCTCAAGCCTTAGGAGATCATGAGAAGAGCCAAGGGTTGACTTTGAGAGGCTAAGACCGGTTTAGGTCCCAGGACTAGGGCAGGAGTGGTACTAGGGTGGAGATAGTGCGTAGGTCTCCACAGACTCGAGGTTTAGGTGATGAAGACTTCGAGGGCAATAGTTGGAGCTTTGGATACCTAGAGATACAAAATAAAGCAAGAAACCAGAACCAGGGATGAAGCTATGAGAGAAGAAGCAGTTTCAATGGGTTAGCTGACTCAGACTAAGACTGGGTTGACTAAGTTGCAAGTGGGTTGACTTAGTCTCAGTCTAGATCGACTAAGTCTCAAAAAAATAGAAGATAAGATTTTGAAAATTTGTGGCACGGTACATAGGTTAGTCGACTCAATCCAATCTTAGTCGACTAAGTTCCAGTTTAGTCGACTCAGTTATCAGACTGAGCCAACTCAGCTATGTAGGCAGAGCACAGTAGATTTTTTATTTGAGTCTCGGATTGAATTTTGATCCTAGAGTCTTAAGGTCTGGTTTGATAGGTCTTAAGGGGGCTAATTCAAGGATTGGACTAGGATTAATCCAAGGGATGAGAGCATGTGAGACATAGGTGTACATAGGCTCGATGAATGCTTTCATGTATTGGGTTCAGCCAGGAGAGTTTTTTGATCTGGCCTATTGACTCTGCATATATGTATACATGGGATGTATTAGGGTTTCATGGATGATTGAGATGAATGGAATGAATTGATCTTTTCTTCCTAACTCTCTCCCTCTCTAGTTCTAACGCCAAACCCTAGCCATCTTCTCTATTCTTCTTTGTCTGCTGAATTAACATCTAGCTTTCATGCGAGGCGATCTTCATCTGGTACGAAAGTTGTATCGGAGGTTTCTCAACATTTTTGTTCAAGGTCTTCCTCCCGATAAGATTTTCCAAGGTGTAGAGAGTAGCTTGGGGTTGAATCTCCACCGAAGAAGGTCGAAGAGTGCCAGTGTCATTCCTTCTGCTAGGAACCCCGGTGGGATGGTGATCATCGCTTGACGGTGACACATCGACACACACTCTTGGGGCCATTTTTTTTGGGGATGCAGGAGCGATTCCAGTGGCTATGTCGAGAGGGCACAGCCTATGGAGAAGGTTGCTAGGGTTGTCACTAGTATATGGTTTGTTGAAGATGCTACATGGCATTGGTCAATGCCTAGACCTATTAGACCAAGGCGTTAAACTGTTGCAGGTCCATCATCATGGGTGGTGGTTTCATAGGCCCTTGAGGAGTGGGCTCCTACACAACACCTCCCAGGCTTTGCCGAGAAGATTGTCAGCAGGAAATGTTGGAGTTGTTGTACACTTTTGTTCTTGCCATGATTTTTTCTCTTTTATGGGGTTAGGCCCTTCTTCTAGTGCCAAACTATTGCCGTAAGGCTCCAATCTAAGGAGTAGCTGAGGTCAGTGCTCGTCTGAGATGGAGCTTGATTGTCAATGAAAATTCGAGGCCAGCTAAATATTTTTCAAACTTGAAAGAAAAGTCCAATCATCAGAGATTCTTCGATGGAGAACCCTTTCATACTTAAGTTAGCTAAAGCTTTGAAAACAGAGAGAGAATTAGTAAGGGAACGCCTTTTTGGTTCTTAAAAGAACTTATCCAAGGATCCTTGTGTTTCTCTTTTATAGAGGGAGAAAATTACATTACCTTGATAACCTATAACTGCCATAGAGAATTATGGTCCATGATGTTATTGTGGGTAGTGGGCAATAAGTGGCATTGAGTTGTGTACCATGTTCTATTGTAACCATCCACAGTTTTACCGTAACCATCCAGAATTTAAGGGAGGTAGCACCAGCCCATGTTTCTTATGTAGCGGTTTAATGTCTCTAGGACTTCGGCAATTGTTGGCTTGGATTCGACCACAGGGTCAGTATGAGCCTGACGACCTTATTAGATAGGGGCTGAGGACAATGTCCAAAGATGAAGACCGAAGAGTAGTAGCTGAGGCGGATATCCCACAACATAAATAATTGGTCAACCTTACTTTCTCCTAGTGCACCACGGATAGGTAGCATTTTGATTAGCACCATGTTGGATGCATTTGTTCCCAAGTGATTTGTGCAAGATTACTTACATGCTACCCACACTTAGGCTCCATTTAGCATTGTTCTGTTGGAGGGCTAAAAAATGCTGCTTGGATGGTTGGAAGCTCTGGTAGATAATATTGAGGTGCTTCTCAAATTCTTGAAATAGTTTTTTGGTTCATCTAAAAGTGAGCTCACTCGGAAAACCCAATTTGAGTGTCGGGAATAAATGTTGGGAAATGTGTCCCAAAAAGCCAATCGTCAAGCTGTTGACGGTTGAGCAACCAGGTATTGTAATTGATTTGTTAATAAATAAAATATATTTGGCATCTTCATCATAAGCTTTCATCTTCTAATGAACTCCGTTGTTATGATGAAGTCCTTAGGACTAGTTAGGTTCGATAAAGAGAGGATTTATCGATTAGTCCTTAAAACTGTTCACGACCAAATGATAGGCTGTTAATAAGGACGACAGCTTCTATCGAGCATAGGTCACTGTAGGTCATATGGGTTGGTTGTCCTCTTAACCAAGGAGTGTGGAGACACTGGTATGGCATACAGGTGAGATGTAAGGGTACATCATCATTGAACGTGACCAACTCCAGAGTATTCTACTGTCGAGAATATCTCTGATGGATATAGGTATAAGTGTCCCTTAGACCTGAGATCGCCTCAGTGACTTGCAAGCAACTCACTGTGCTTTGGTACTGTACTAACTGAATTTCTAATTTAGGGACGGAAGGCTTCTGGGCACAGTCAAGTACTTGCGAAGTCAGAGTATGATCGAGATGGGATTGACCACTCCAAGAGTTGGAGAAGAATGAGTCGCTGTATTTCAATTTAGCAAAACCTTGGCCAGGGTAATCCATCAGATGGATTTGATATTTTGAAATACAATGTGGACAACCTGATCAGAGTTGACAGTTAAACTCTGGAGTATCCTATGATCATTTTGATCAAGGGGATGAATTATATGAAAACTATATCCACATGGGTTCTAAGGATGTTGTTCTACACATTCGACCTATCCGGTCGTTGGGTACCATTGCTAGATGGTCACTTCGATTGGTATAGGAATTTATTCCTATGCTACCGGCTTAGGTTTGGACCTATGAGGTCACACACATTAGAGTTCATGATCCGATCAGATGGTTGATCAATGATTAAGAATCATTCTAGGGTTAAATGATCAATACGATTGACATTTAACCCAATGCAAGTGTTGCAGGAGGAACTATTAGCAATTCGATTGCTGATTGGCTTAATTTGATTAAGCCAATGGGCTGAGATTAAGTCTAATTAAATATAATTTAATTAAATTTGTTTGGACTTGATTGGATCAAGTCCAATTGGTTTATTGGATAAGCCAAGTGCAAGGAAAAACTAGTCCTAGTTCAACTAGGACTTGGGTCAATCTAATTTCTAATTTGATTAGAAAATTAAATCAGATTTAAATCTAATTTAATCTGATTAAATTAGGTTTTTAATTAGGTTAAGACCTATTTTAATTGGGTTGATCTAATTTTGATTTGATTTGGTTTGGGAAACCAAATTAAAACAAGTCATATGATAGAATCCTAGTAAGACTAGGATTCCACCTTGCGCCACATAATCCTTCTCCATGCCCTCTCTCTTATTCAACGCCAATCTTCACTTATTTTGTGCGACAAAAGCCCTCTCTCAGATCTCTCCCACGTTCACAAAAGGTCTCCTCTCTTCTTTCTTACATGGAAGGTGGTTTGGATCAAATCTAAAAGGAATAAGTTTGGATTTCGAATTCTATGAGATAGAGTTTTAGAAATCCAAAACTCTTTCAATTTTGCACCGAATTTATCCAATTTTTTTTGGAATTTTCATGAATTTTAGGGTATACATTGTGCACCCTTTTCTAGTAATCCATGTACAAAAATATGAAGGAGGTGCTCAAGAGTTGGGCATCCCTTAACTTGCCATGTTTGATAAGCCTTGACTAGGTGTTTGACCTAGACAAGGACTCTATCATATCTCTCTATATAAGATGAGTTTCTTCATAAAATTTTAGGAGAAATTAGATATTTGAGAGACCTTTGTGACATCCAAAAATCAGAGAGAAATACCTTTAGGTCATGGAGATATAAAAGATGCAAGTTTGGGTATCTAGAGAGAAAAATGTGAAGAAGAAGAGGGTCTTCTTCTTGGATTTTTGTTTTCATATCTTTCCTCCCTCCATCTTGAGTTTCCTGAGAGTGTCTCAATCTGAAACTCCACCTTCTACTTTCCATCTTGGAAGAGTCCAAATCAAG